>NC_090314.1:60873258-61202508 GCF_039906515.1 Pseudorca crassidens | reverse complement strand
CTGACTGCCCCTAGTGGTTGTGTGTGTAGGAGGGGTGGGCAGTTAAAGGAGGAAGTGGTAGTTTCAAAACACAAAGGAATACACATCTCTTAGATTCAAGTGTAAGACACCAGCGATCTCTCTTCCCACAAGCTGCTGCCGCTGAGTGGACTTACACAATGCCTTTCACAACGGAAAAGCACTTAATTCACCGCAAACTGTTATAAGAGTGTGCATTCAATGAAAATAAGGGACTCTAACTTTTATAAATAAATAAATACAGGGTGTGTTGATCGTGCTTGGTGAGAAGAACCGAGAAGGTTTGAGAGATAGAGAAGAAAACACGAGAACGCCTTTTTTAAAGCCTTGTTTCTTGTAAGTGAGAAGGTGTGCCTCTCACTGAACCAGCAGTATCCCATCATCTTGGGGAATGCTCTTGATAATACAAAATTTGAGTAAGAAAGCATTTTATGTTTCAGTTTATGTAAGGGGCAGGACTGAAGTTATAAAGAACGGAAAATGTTTCTGTTCTCCAGAAGTCTCTCACGGAAAAACACATGCAAACACAAACCATACATCAAACCTACACGTGCAGACTCATAGGAAAATCACAAATGCTGGTGCAAGGCAGGGTGATCAGAATGAGATCAACAGAGTAGGTGGAAAGAGATTGTGAAAATTAAAAATACATTCATTTCCCAAGAATGATGACTGTTATCCAGAAAGTCAATTTTTTCCCCAAACATGGCCAAAACCCAGAAGAAACACCAGCAAAAAGTCTAACATGTTTTTAAGGCAGATATTATAGTAATAGCCACAAGTACCACCTTAATGTTGGTTCAACTCTTTCTAATTTCCGGGAACAGTGCTAATTATTGTGATGTGCTTTAAGTAAATTAATTCACTCAATCAACCCATCCAATTTGTCAGAGATCACAGTGGATAGCAGAAGAGGAGTTGACCCCCAAACGCGTCTGCTTGTCTCTACTATCCAAGCTTTACAACCAGCAGCCTCCAGATTGGCTGGGCATGTCTCTGCAGGTGTATAAAATGACCTACTGGGGTGTGAGAAGAAAATACGAAAGAAGTTCATTTCAGTTTTTGTGTTTCTTTAAAAATTGTTTTTGTATATGATATAACATATGCATAATATAGTAAGTTTATAAAGTGTATAAATACAAAAATTTACATACTGTAGGTTGTGCTTAAAATATGTGATGATAAGAATGTGCAATCAAAAAGTCTTAAAAAGAATGTTTAAAGTATTAAGCCATATGGCTCCAAAATTTAGACCAACCCAAAAAGCCAGGCACAAATTTCTTTCAAAAGTTCATTTTTAGTACATTTCTATCGATTTGGTTAAGCCAAAGAGAAAGCTCCTTGTAAAATTCAGTTTCCATTTCACATTGTAGAAAAATTGGTAGCAACTCTGCTATCGTAGTTACCCAAATCCTTACAGATTACAGTTGCAAATTACAAGGGTAAAAGGGATGACTGGAAGCAAAATTATATTATCTAGACGTTTGAACTGGTGTAGATCAAAACATTTTTTTAATGTTATAAATAGCAAATATTAAAATATTAAAATTTTTTTAAATGTTTTAAAAATATTTTTTAATATTTATTTTTTAAATATATTAAAAATTTTTAAATGTTATAAATAGCAAATATTAAAATAGTTATAAAATGTTATAAATAGCAAATATTAAAATAGACTATTAAAATAGTCCTTTTTTAAATGTATATTGTATATTTCACTTTATTGTAACATAACACATCAGGCAATAAACAAAATTAGGACCCTTCTTCATGACGAAGTGTTCCCCTTCTGCTCAATATTTTCTGTTTAAGAAAATAATCGGAATGCTGTATTTAAGAAAGATACCTCTCATAACGGCTAAGTGTAAACATTAACGGGCATAATAATAAGTTGTTATTATTATATTGTGTTAGTTTCCTATTACTGCTGTAATAACCAGCCACAATTTATCATCGTCTATTTCTGGAGGTCAGAAGTTATAAATGCGTCTTACGGGCTAAAATCAAGGTATCTGCAGAGTTGTGTTCTTTCTGGAGGCCTTAGGGGAGAATATGTTTCCTTAACTCTTCCAGCTCCTCAAGGTCAACTGCATTCTTTGGTGTGTGATCATATCCAAAGCAAGTCACTCCAGCCTCTGCTTCTGTCATCAACACCTCCTTCCATTCTGACTCCACAGCCTAGCTCTTGCACTGGGGTCCCCTGGCTAATCCAGGATATCTCCCCATCTCAAGCTCCTCACTTAACCCTACCTGCAAAGTCCCTTTTAACTTGAAAGGTAACGTATTCACCGATTCCAGGGATATTAGGGTATAATATCTTTGGGGAGCCATTATCCAGCCTACTGCACAGTTGGAACTCTGGTCCCCAAAGATTCACGTCCATCTCACACACAAACTGTGTTCATCTCCGCGCAGTGTTCCCCAAAATCTTGACCAGTTACAGCATCCAATCAAATCCAAAATCTCAGTTGACTCTTACCAGTTCAAAAGGCCCAAATCTCATCATCTCAGTCATCTAAATTAGGTATGGTTGAGGCTCTGGGTATAATCCATCATGGGGCAAAATTCCTCTCCATCTGTGGGCCTGTGAAACTGGAAAAAAAAAAGTTATCTCCTTCCCAAATACCACGGTGAGGCAGACATAGGATAACAGTTAATAGCTGTAGATATTCCTGGTCCAAAGGAATAAAATGGAAGGAAAAATGTAGTCGCCAGTCCCAAGCCATTTCAAAAATCCAGCTGGGCAAACTCTATTTAGGGTTCAAGTCCTGGAAATCATCCTCTGTGGCTTTGCCATCTGTCCTCTGGACCTGTGGCTTTGCCCTCAGAGTCCTTGCTTTATTTTGAAAGATAGAATATGCTTGGGGCCAAGTGGTTTCATCAGCCTGTTTCCTGCCTTAAAAACGTTGGGGGTTTCAGATAGCCTTCCTTCTTCTAACCTTCTCTTTGCCCCTTTCAGTCCAAACTGGTGGTGTTTCCAACGATATAACATTCTAAAAATCCTTGTGGGTCTCCCATTTGTGTCTGGGGTATTCAGTTCATTAGACAAGAGGCTCCTTCACAGATCATCCCTGGGTAAACACATCTTTATTCCTGGCCTCTACGGAGATGGATGTAGGGATTCACCATTCATACACCTAAGCTCTTCAAAGAGTCCTCTATGTGACTGAACATTCCAACATTTTGGCCCTTTTAAGGCACTAGTAGAATGTTGTCCAGCTACATCCTTGGCTTTCTCTCTAGAGCATACTTTTCTGGCCAGGAATCTCCTAATTTAAACACATTTTGAAATCTGGATAGGCTGAGAATTTCCCAAATCACCAAGTCCTGGTTCCTTTTTGCTTCACACTTCTTTCTTCAACTTATCTCTTTCCTCTCATATTTTCTATAAGGAGCAAGAAGAAACCAGGTTGCACCTTCAACACTTGGCTTGGAAATTTCCCTAGATAAATACCCATATTCATCATTTGCAAGTTCTGCTTTCTGCCTAACCTCAGGACAAAATACAGCTAAAGTTTCTGTCACTCTATTGAAAGAATCTTTTTTCCTCCAGTTTCCAATAACACTGCCCTCATTTCCTTCTGATGCCTCAAGAGCAATGATTTCACACTCATATTTCTACCCAAATTCTATTTATGATGATGTAGTTATTGTCTAAGATGATATAGATTTTCTCTGTTGTTCTCCTTTATTTCCTTCTGTGTCTTCACCTGCAGTATATTTCATGTCCATATTTTTACCAATAGTCTGTTTATAATGACCTCAGAGTTTTCTAAGATGATACAGGTTTTTTTCCTACCATACACTTCCCTACTCTTCCAGGCTCTGCCCCTTATCCAATTTGAAAGCCAGTTCTACATTTTTAGATATTTGGTACATGCAGAAGCACCCCACTTTTGGGTACGAAAATCTGTATACCATTGATTGAATGGCTACTGTCTTCAAGCATTGATGAGCTTGAACTCAGCACTTTATAAACACCTTAATTATCTTAACAACTGTCCCAAGAGAAACATTATTATAATTATTTTACAAATGTGAAATACAGTGTCGTATGATATCATAATAATAGGCTTTGGAGTTAGGCAGATATATTATAGATTCAAATTCTGGTTTCATCACTTTTTAACTGCATATTTCTGGAAAAATAATTTCATCTTTTAAAACTTTCTGAGCTTTAATTTCCTCAAAAAAAAAAACAACAGGGCTTCCCTGGTGGCACAGTGGTTGAGAGTCCGCCTGCCGATGCAGGGGACACGGGTTCGTGCCCCGGTCCGGGAAGATCCCACATGCCGCGGAGCGGCTGGGCCCGTGAGCCATGGCCGCTGAGCCTGCGCGTCAGGAGCCTGTGCTCCGCAACGGGAGAGGCCACAGCAGTGAGAGGCCTGCGTACCGCAAAAAAAAAAAAAAAAAAAAAAAAAAAAAAGCAGTGGGAAAAAAACTCCTTTTTTTTCTTTTCTTTTCTCCCTTCCTTCCTTCCTTCCTTCCTTCCTTCCTTCCTTCCTTCCTTTCTTTCTCATGAGGCTTACCTAAGATAATATATGTAATATGCTTGCTTAGTGAACACGTAATAAAAGTTGTTATTCTTGTATTTTTGTATTCTGCTGCCACATATGAAATTAATTCACACAGAAGAGAATATTACCAGAGGAGAGGAGGTATATTGTATAAGGATTGCTGGTAATGCAGAATGAAATAGACACATTTAGAGAGACTGGTTATTACAGCTGATAAAGGCTTCTGAAAGAGCTTCGGTGGTTGAAATAACTTTAACTCTCCAAACATTTCCATTGCTTTTCTTAAGGATACTTAATAGTTAGGATATCAGACCTCATGAATTAGTTAGAGAAAAGATAATGGATTCAGGAAAGTTTGTGTCTGATGAAGACTCAAACATGGAGGAGCTCTGTATTTGTATGGGAATTTATTGATACATAAAGTGCCGATATCAGCTTGAATAAAAAGAAAGTGTTATTATAATCTTCAGTTAAAATATATATTCTAATTATATTCCATGCCTCTAAAGTACTTTATAATTGTTGGTCTGTCAATCCTGGGGGTTTGAAAAGCTCAATACAAATATGGTATGTTAAGTAAAAGGAGAAAAAGGAATCCTCCCAAGACTATACTTATTATTTACAGAAAGAATCGTTTGGTAAAGAAAGAATCATTTAAAACAATGCACTTTAACATAAACCAACCAGGAGTTATCTCAGAACTATCCTCTGGGATCCTGGCTGAAAATAGAAGTTTTATCACTTGTCTTTTGAAAAGGGCACCCTTTGGTCTACAGTTAAGAATCCTTATGACATAATTTGTTGACTATTTTTTTCAACCAGATTTTTAAGCTGTCAGAAAGTGAGGCACTTAATTTATATATGTACGTATAAATACGTAATGTGCTGGAGACCTCAAATAATTATCATTTTTGTACATCTAAGATAAGAATTACTAATGAAAATGTTTGCTCTTTTTTTTAAAAAAGCAGCTCTAGGTTTGAGGGGAAAGCACAGAGATTTCTCATGTACCCCTGCCCACACACACACATACTCTCCCCCATTATGAACATCACTCACCAAAACGGTACATTTTTTATGAAGGGTGCACCTATACTGATATATCATAATCACCCAAAGTCTAGAGTTTAACTTAGGGTTCACTCTTCATGTTGTACATTTTGTGGGTTTGGACAAAAGTATCATTACACAGATCCGTCATTATAATGTTATATAGAGTGTTTTCACTGCCCTAATATTCTCTGTGCTCTACCTAGTCTTCACCCCACCCCACCCGAAACCCTGGCAATCAGTGATTTTTTTAAAATTGTCTCCATAGTTTTGCCTTTTTCAGAATATCATAGAGTTGAAATCCTATAGCATGTAGCTTTTTCAGATTGGCTTCTTTCACTTGTATTGATAATATGCATTTAAAGTTCCTCTGTGTCTCTTCATGGCTTCATAGCTCATTTGCTTTTAGCTCTGAATAATATACCATTACATTCCCTCACCCACTGCAGGACATCTTGGTTTTAACAATAATGAATAAAGCTGCTATAAATATCCATATGCAGGTTTTTGTGTGCACATAAGTTTTCATCTTCTTTGGGTGAACGCCAAGAAGTGTGATTGTTGGACTGTAGGGTAAGAGCATGGTTGTTTCATAAGAAATCGATAAACTTTTTCCAAAGTGGCTGAACCATTCTGCATTCCCACTGACAGTGTATGAGAGTTCTGGTTGCTCCACATCCACATGGGCATTTGATGTTGTCAGTATTCCAGATTTCGACCATTCTAATAGATACGCAGTGGTATGTTATTGTTGTTTTATTTAGCATCTCCCTGATAACATACGATGTGGAGCATCTTTTCGTGTGCTTATTTGCCCTCTGAATAGCTTCTTTGGTGATTGGTCTCTTCAGCTCTTTGGCCCATTTTTTAATCAAGTTTTTTTTGTTTCCTTATTGTTGAGTTTTAAGAGTTCTCTGTGTATTTTGGATAACAGTCCCTTATCAGATGTGTCTTCTGTGAATATTTTCTCTGTAGCTTGTCTTCTAATTCTCTTGACAGTGTCTTTTGCAGAGCAGAAGTTTTAATAAAGTTCAACTTATTGATTATTTCTTTCATGGATTGTGTCTTTGGTGTTGTATCTAGAAAGGCATCACCATACCCAAAGTCATCCAGGTTTTCTCCTATGTTATCTTCTAGGAGCTTTGTAGTTTTTCATTTCACATTTAGATGTATGACCCATTTTGAGTTAATTTTTGTGAAGGGTGTAAGGTCTGTGTCTAAATTTCTTTGTTTGCATGTGGAGTCAAAGTGTGCTCTCTCCACACATTCTTTTCATCTCCACCTCCACTTCTCCTTAATAAGAACCCTCTGCTCTGAGTTGGGTATTTTCTCCCATTGGGTACCACAGGCTCTGAAGGAAACACTGCTTTGCCTGAGGCTCTTGCTTCTCTATATTTTTTCCTTCTGCATGACTGGATGAAGACCTCACCCCTGGGTGATAGTCAGGGTAACTACATCTACATGCTATTTCCTATAACATCATTTTTTTCAGCAACTTGCAATTCCAGACACAGGGAAAACATGGCCTTCTATTTTCCCAGAAAGCATGAGGTCCATCTCAGCCAATTACGCTTGACCCCTGTCTCCTTCTTCAGGTCACCTTCCATTTCTTTCAGCAAAGTTAGATTTCCATGGTGCTTTTTGAGTCTTCTTAAATTGCTATTCTATTATAGTATGTCTCATTATGAGACATGTTGAGACAGGAGAACATCTCCACCATTGAAAGAAGAGTCTCTTATGTTTTCTCTTTTTTAAGATGCCTAAAGTATTATCAGTGTCATAATTTTTGGAAGAATAGGATCTCATGCCTCAGACACATCTCAGGGTCCTTTCTACCCAAAGAATAGCTAAAAGATTATTTCTTTCCACTATACACTTATTTTGGGTGTACATAATATTCAGCCTTAGAAAACTGATATTGCCTTTCTGAGCTGATATGTGTATAGTCAGTCATAGAATGTTTCATATTCAGCTCAAGAAGACATGCACTGCATTTGTGAGCTAAATGACACACATTACTAATTGTTTATTTTCACTTATTTTTATCTGCCTCTTGTGGGTTGAGTTGCCGCCAACATATTCAGCTCAATAAATGTTCCTGTTCTACTCTTCCTGGCTTCATAATCAACTTGTAGCTTCTAGTCACATCTCAAATAAATATTGAGCAATTCAAATCCTTAAAATGCTTCAGCATATTGATATATCCTCAGCTGGAGAAAAAATAAAAACAGAATCCTCAATATGCAACATGTTTGTCAGCCTTTACCACAGGGTTCTCTGACTCAACTCGACTCAATGAGTCAAACAGCCTTTCCATGTTCCTCTCAGACTCTGAAATCTTGGGCTAAGTAAAAGTGATGTTTAATATCCTGCAAGTATATTTGTATTTGATGGTAGTTTCCTGTGAAATGAAAGAGAACAGGGGAAAAGTGACCTATATATTGGCTCTGACAGAATGCATTATGGTAAATTCAAAAGAAGCTGGATGGCAAACATCGCTGTTGAACTGGCAAATTGCCACGGTCAGGAAAGTGTGCTGGGAGTTATACTCAAGGAAAAAATGTTAAGTTAATAAGCCACTCCCAGCCCAGATTTTCCTCTTTAAAGGACTTGGCTGCCAGCATCATCTGTTGACATCAAACCAAGGAACCTCTTCCACTTCTGTCTTTATCAGAATCTTTATTTCCCAAACAGTCAAGGTCAGGTAAATCATCTTCTTTTCTCAACAGTTAAGTAAAATCAGAAAGACATGAAGATAGCACCAAAGGGAAGCCAGAACCGTGGTGTCTGGCATAAGCTGGACTATTTATTGCCTCACTATAGTAGTAGCTGATGTAGATGTATTTAGTTAATATCCTTAAGACTCTTGTTGACACCCCACACCCCTTTTGTTAAAAGCACTCATTTCCAAATCCAGCTTCTCAGTGAGAATAAAGGATATTCCTTTAGAGACCAAAGACACAGGCTCCACTCCCGTTCCCTTCCCATGCCTGTATTTCTCTTCCTTCTGTAAGCGGTACTTTCTATATCTCTCAATCCGAAATACAAATGCTTCAAAATCCATTGAAAATGTCAGATGTTCAATTACCCCAGAGGATATTGTGGAAGTCGCTTTGTGTGTTTGCGTGTGTGTGTGTGTGTGTGTGTAGGGCAATCGAAAATAATATGCAAAGCTGATGTGCACTGCCATTTCAGCAAACTCTGTCGTGTAACTGGGCAGTTTGAGAATTCAGCTGAGTTCTCTTAGGGAGGTCATTCTATCCCAGTATTTTGTATATATTGTGCTTGAAAGTGGGCTAATATTCATTAACTATTTTCATTTCATTTTGCTTATTTAAAATAAAGGTCTCCGAATTTTGCACGCAAAGAGAAATCCAAATACAGTTTTTAAAACGCAGGTATTTTCTACTTCTACTCTAAGGCTGGCTTAGGTGACAATTCAATAGGAGGAAGTGAAATATCTTGAACTAACACATAAAAGAAAACACTGAGGGTTTACTGCCTTTCCGTGCATAACATTTTTTTAGGGCTAATTCACTCCTCATTAAGGACCTTTCTTGCAAAATAATTGTCTTTGAAGAGAGGAGTCAAAATAACGTCTTTATTTTGAAACCGAGCAATAACATGCTTATTCCTTCCTTGAACTATTTTGCATTTAGAAAGCAAACTGCTACCATTGCCTCTTGGACAACAAATAAGCCCTTAAGAATTAAAATATTGCAATATTTCTTAATAAAATTCTCCTTAAACCAGGGAAAGAAGAGGATATGGACCGTAATTCATCAAAATGGCAGGTGGAATGCAATGGATCCAACGACCAACTTTTATTTGATCTGTGGCAGAGAATTATAATCTCTTATTAGAGATTCCTTGAGGTTGACATTTCACTCTTGACTTTTTTTGGTGGCGAATTCCTGGGAGGTCTTACCTGGCAGAGTATATGATCCATTGAGAAGGGAACGTGACCACCTTTTGTGCACTGAAAACAATCAAAACCAGATAGAGACCTATGTTCATAGTGGACACAAGCATGACTTGAAAGTCTGTACGCCTTTGGGTTCGTTTCTCCTATTTCTGATGTGAGTGACCCAAAATATCAAGCTAGATTTATTCACGTATGCGCATAGCACTTCAACTACTTGGGAAAGGAAAAGATGGGATTGCAATTCAGATGTAAAGAAGCAGGGAAATAAAAAGAGAAGTCTCTATTTGTGTTTTTTAAATGTCTTTATTTCTTGGAGCTGCCTAGTTTTGGCAAGAAGAGAACGGAGAGGACTGAAGTAACTATTCTTATCCACCGTGGGAGTTACTCCTGTTTGCTTCCTCTACAAAACCAGCACATCCAGGCTCCTCTTGAGACGTTCGCCTTTACAAAATATGCTTGATCTGAACAACTACCCGGCAAAGGCACAGAAGAATCTGAGCTCGATCTCAAAAACACTGTCATCCTTTTTCTTCACCTCAGAACTCTTCTTCGAAGACATTTAAGTCGCCCCAAACAGGAGACCCGGAATGTTTTCCTTGAAGAATTTGCAGAAGATGAGGGTCCCCAAGGTCATTTGTATAATAATGGGTACAGAGATCTGTTGGTTAAAAACATTAGGAATCTTCTCAAGCATTCAGATGTTTGAGAAAGTATTTCTCTCCATCTCTGTGCCCCGAATGAGCACAAATGGTTGCATGATTTATGTAGATAAATGCGAAAGCTCTGTCAACAGGTATGTGTGGGAGAATCAAAGACTTGCTGTCTCCAAGCATTTCTTTCACCTCCACCTCCACTCCTCCTTAACAAGTCCCCGGGTGCTCCGAGTTGGTTATTTTCTCCCATTGGCCTCACTTTTGCTTTTATACCTCTGCTCTTGCCATTGCTCCCGTTTGGATCGCCTGCCCCCTTCTCCTTGTAACCAAAGCATATACCATCTGTAACTTCCAAATAAAGTCCAAGGCTTATCCCTGGAGCCTAGGATACATCATGAGCTCTGTTTGTGTTGTGTGTGTGTGTGCTTCTTTGTTGCCCTTTTTGTTTTAGTTTCTCTCAGCACAAGTATTTCAAGCTTCTGGAACAAAAAGGACCATAGTTCAATAGTAGTTACCACTTACTGAGTGCTCACTAGATGAAAATAGCAAAAAAAGGTCGGAGCAAATGTTGAAAATGAAGTGATGAAAGAATCAAATTAAACTTCCTTATCTGATAATTTTTGTGTGATATTGAATAGATGTCTGGTCCATTTGCATACATAATTCTAAATGTCACGGTGGCAGAAAATGTTAGTTTCCACCGATATCATCTTTCTTTTTTTTATAGCCAAAGAATCCCTTCCTTATATCTAGACGTGGTATTGTAACTAGTTCTGGCAAACTTGCATTGTGCAATTCCTGTGATATGATTTTAAAGGGAAAAGGCAACATGTCTTTATTCTTTCCAACACAAGCCCGATGGCTGGAGCACAAGCAACCATTTTGGACCAGGGAGGAGCCTGGGACCTACTATCATGTATCCACATTATCAGCCACGGACAGCAAAATTTCAAGGAGGGGGTTTAAAAATTAATTGATAAAGAAAAGCAGATGAAATTTTCTCCTATTTTTAAAGCTACTGTTGGGTGGGTTTTTAATATTCATAGCTGAATATTATTCTGAGACCTCCATTTAAACCTAGAAGGTCCACATTCTTAGTTTATGTGGGACAGTCCTGGGTTATAGTAATGTCTCATTGTAATTTTTCTACTACTTATCATCCTTAAAAGTATCTGGATTAGAGATGATGTGTTATATGGTGATGCTACATAATCCTCTAGATTCTAAATGTTTCTAGTTGCAGAAACGTTTATGGAAATGACATTTTTCTTAGGAGTTTAAATGTAAAACAGCTAAAAATGGAGTTACTCTGGGTTAAATAGGGTTGGCATGGTTACAGGTTTGCTTAACAATAACAAATCCCAGACTAGGCCTGAATTATTATGTATGTGTGTGTTTGGGGGCGGGGGGTGGGGGTGGTGGCAGGTATTTATATGTTCATTCGTTCGTTTGCTTTTGTTTCACACTGGATGGGAATTTCTAACAACTACAAATATAATACTGTTCTTCGAGATAAATGTCAAAATACATATAAGGAAGGAATAAGGAAGATCCCCTGGATAATGTTAAAGGCTCTTTCTTAATTGCATTTTATTGAGTTCAGCCAATTTACTGAACTTACATAATCCTCACCCACTCGTGAGATAAGTACTTGGATTATCCGAATTTTACAAGAAAGAACATTGAAGCTCAAAGAAGGTTTGTGACTTTTTGTGATTCCGTAGCATCTCTAAGGTGCCATGAGGTAGCAGCCAGTAGAGCCTCAATTTACCACCCTCCTCCAGAGCACTGATGTACTAAGAAATAGAAGAAAGTACTAGAGGCAGAAACCATCACATCTCGAAACGGAATATGAACACAGTGAGCCTTGATGGTGGTGACAGGAGAGGGAGGGGCCCATGTCTGCCACCGCCTGGATAGTGTCATGATCATGTGACAGGAAATCAGAAACGTAGATTCAAGGGCGAGTACCCTCAAAAAGGAGACAGGAAGAAGCTTTTCAGGTCCCTCAGCCTTGCTGTTTGCCTAAAGACAATTGCCGTAAATACAGGACCGAAAGGGTTTCAAGTGAGGTGGGCCACCGATAACAATGTGCATGCCACGTTCAAGTTTGTAAAGAGTCCAGTGCCTGGTAAGGGCGGCATCCTACATGAGATAAGGTACGGCTCCCCTAGACACAGGTGTTCAAGGCTCTAGAGGAGGTTCTTGAACCTGGGAATGTGAGTCTGTTTGGAGCAGCCGGGCAACATAGGTAAGGATTTCCAAGCTGGTCGCCATGTGGGCTGGGTCACTAAGTCCAAAAAATTAATACAACTATGGTGGGCCAGTTAAAGCAAAAAAAAAAAAAAAAAGTGAAGTCATAGAAACTGAGGTGAGGATGTTCATAAATAAAGGAACCAGGAAAGGGAGACAGGGAGGAATTCAGTTAGCTGTGAGCATGCGCAAATATCGTTTCAAACGCTTGCTCCTGTATGTTAGGTCGAGAAATGCCCTGAAGGTATAGGGATACAGCCTAAAGACCTTTAGAATAATTCACTCTTTCTTTGAACTCCAGGTGACCCAAGCCAAGAGATAAGGAATAGCTTAATTTGATGAAAGTAGAAGGTAAAGAATGGTGTGATATCTATTTGGCAAGGAACGCTATCTGGCAAGCAGCAGGGGTAATACTGCTGATGGAGACTCAGAGATATTCTAAAAGGTTCCACGTGGAAGGGCACAGAGAGGCACCAAAAGGCTGCCCTGCATAGCCGTGCATTTCCCCCTTGGAAGTTTGCTTAGGGTGATTTTACACTTTGAAATGTAACATCTTCTGCCCTCTGGTGGTTACATTTTTTTTTTCCAATTTTAAGTAAGAAAATGGAATGAGGAAATCACAGAATGCCAAGTACAGGAATAACTGGGATCACAAGTGGCACTAACCCTTAGTTAAAGTGTTAGCCCTGAAACGAGAAAGGAAAACACTCCATTCGTTTTGCAGATTTTGCCAGGAAGTCTACTCTCTCCCAGTTTTTCTCTACCTCTCCCCAGGAACTTTTCCACCACTTCAGAGATTCCTAAAATTCTCATTTCACGTGAGGCGGCACCCGCTGCCTCTCACTATTTTGATAGAAAGGGCTTTGGGGACTTGAAGGGAAATTTCTAAAAGAAACTTTAAGCCACACAATGACTTTAAAATGGGAAAAGAATTTGAAAAAGAATAGATACATGTATATGTATAACTGAATCACTTTGCTGTACACCTGAAACTAACACAACATTGTTTATCAACTATGCTCCAATGTAAAACAAAATTTTAAAAAATAAAATAAAATAAAGGGGTGATAATACGGTAAGACATTGAATGATGCCTGGCTAGGATTGAACCAACTTGTTTTTTTCCCTCTTTGGTGTGTCTCGGAGACAGAAAAAGAGCCTGGCTATTATCATGGCAAACTGTCATTAAATTATGTCAAGTGCAAATAGTTGTGACTAACACTCACAAACAAAGAATGGGAGTCCAGGAATAAACACTTTAATGAAGATTAGATGTTCTTTTAGCAACAGATTTTAAGGACCTAGATTCCACTGAATTAAAATTCCCTATGCATATATATGTATAAAAATTTATCAGAACCCTAATATGTATATAGTAACCGTGCAAGGTGTATTACTGAAAAGATAAGACATTGGCTCATATATTTCTCTTTGGCAAATAATCTTAAAATTCTTATATCTAATCTTGATACATAAGGGATCTGTTCAAGAAAACCACCTACCATTTTACAAGAATATGTCTTGTGGGAGTATTTTTTATAGAGAGCTATATATTTTCATACAGTACCAACAGTATATGTTTAATACATATTGATGAATGAATTCAAGAATGAGGAATCTGAAAAAACCGTATAATTTGTGCCTGGATTTTTCTAAAAAGGAACTTCTGACAAACCACACAGCGTTCCTGATTTTGTTCTTAATATTGTTGAATGGGACGACATTCAGATTCAGAGCAGCATAAACGGTATTTCAAAACCTTTTAATAAGAAAATTTATATTATGCAAATCTCAAGATCTATATTCATTTTGATGGTCACTGTAGAGGTGAAAGCTACTGTAAAATAGTCATTGGAACCTTGCTAGAACAGCCCTAATATTCTAAAATGACTGCAAAATGTGACTTGAAAGCCCTGCCCTTTTCCAGTCTAAAATGTGGAAATGCTAAAACCAAATTCTAAGAGAGACCATCTTTCATGTGAGTGTAATTTTGTGTGTTGTTGGGAGGCTCTTCTATTTCTCTTGTGGGAATGGGTGTGCAAGTGATTTCTCATTCATGAGGAAAACCCATTGCAACCTTGTGGGGTTGTTACACTTCGTTTAAGTTAGACCTCCATTTAACTGGTCATTCTATTTGGCTTCCAGGAATGAAAGAATCTCTATAGTTTTAGAAATGCTAATGATGGCTTTCTAGCAACTTTAGCCCCAGGAGCCCAAAATGTACTCACTGGGGCAACAATCTTCCCTTTGAATTAAAATAAAGAAAGAAAAGAAAGAGGAAAGAAAAAGAAATAAAGAACGGAAGGAAGGAAGGGAGGGAGGGAGGAAGGAATGATCTCACAGATCCAGAGGGTATTGGTAAAACGCAAACCTTTTCAGCATACTTCCATACATTGACCCCCCTCAGATCCTGACACATAATAGTTTCACAGTTAATGATTTTGAGTTAAACTTTTGCTCCCAGTGCAGAAAGTAAATATGCCCAGGAAATAAAAACATAAACGCCTCATGTACTGGAGTTAGTATTTCCAGCATCAAAATTTGATTGAAAAACTCTCATCCCTTGTTAGGACAAGTGTATGCCAAAGATTGAAAACCTAAAAAATTAAATTTCACAACTTGTTTCATTTTTCTTCAGTAATTATCAATAATCTCTCTCTCACTGTACCTATAGATCATTTTGTGTAGAATACTATGTAATTTATTTAGAATTGATTCGGTCCACAGTAATTATGTTGAAGAATGTGTTATTTGATTCAGTAATATTAACAATGGTTGTTTTACTAGGTACCTGGGTCGTATTTCAATATCACTTTTACTATAAATGAGGATACAAGAATATTTAAGTTTATTAATTTTAATTAAGCTTTATGGTTCAATTGAAAACAGAAATATGATGCTATCTCATTCGGATGAAATAGGATTATACACTTGACTAGTTCCAAATCTAACATGATAAATTTGGGAAACTTTTGAATTTATACACATTATGAAATTCAAGGTTGATTTTTTTTTTAATTAAAAGAACCAAAATGAATAGTATTGAAAAGCAACTATGAAGTGAAAACTACCCAGTCATCAACAGTATAATTGTGGTCTCTAGACACACTAGAATAAAAGGAACTAAGTGATTTAAAAACACATGCAACAGTATAGATGAATCTCAAAACATAATTTTGAGTGAAAGAAGTGAAGCCCAAGAGTGTACATGCTGTATGATACTCCTTATAAGTAAAAATCATGCAAAAGTACTCTTTGCTGTAAAAGGGGGAAAGGTAATGACACGGGTCATGAGGAGTCCTCTCTGATGCTGGTGAAGTTTCTTGATTTGAGATATTTTTAAAGATGACATGTAGAGTGCTCTTTCACAGACATTCTCATAAAACTCTCATGCTTAAATCTTCTATTCTGAGGGCTTCCCACTTCTGACAGAATGACATCCCCGAAGATGTGTAACATCACTAACCCCACCTTGCATTATCAACTCTTCTGATTTCTCTGGTCTTAACCAGAGAAATCTCTTAACCTCTTCCTCCCTTCCTTTCCCACCTTCCCTATATCCTTGCACACTCAGCTGATTTTGATTCCTCAGGACATCCACGGTTTCCTTATTTTTCACTCAATTCTCCCCTCGGTCTCCTCCTAAGAGGTCAGACTTCTCCCCACAGGAGTTAGGGACCTCTCCTTGTTGTTCTCAAAGCACTAAGTATTTCCTTCAACTTAGAGGTACCACAATACTTTGTAAATGCTTGTCAGCTTGCATGTATCTTCCACCCGAACCCAAATGCAGAGGACAAGGACCTTGTTTATCTGCGCTGTGAAGTCTTATGCCTGGAAAACAACAGGCTCTGAGTGTTGTATAACTAATTAAATTAGTTTGTATTATAGTAAAATTTTTTGAAATTATGAATGGGATCTTTTTCCTCTTTTGTCTTGCTATTTATAAGGTTTTTCATTCTAGTTCACTTAGGATATCTATTCGTGTGAGGAAATAGAGATATAGAATGTATGCACACAAAAAGACTGACATAATTCTTCTGACATGCAATATGTGTGTGTATAAAATTTACAACATTCTTTATATAGATATTTAAAATAAGCTCTTATTATCTCCTCTTGTTTTTGTCCTTATGAGGTCTTGTGAGGAATCAAGCATTTTTAAAAGGGAAACTAAGAACCACTGTAAGATTTACTTTGAGTCATCCAATTATACATTAGTTCTATTTTTTTTTTCTTCCTAACTATGAGATGAAGTGAAGGAAGAAGGCCAGATTAGTGATGCACACAATTAAGAGAGAGATTTTCTCTATATATTTAAGTTGTAGTGTGAGTTTAAATTTGTGAGCTAGTCACTAATCACCACATGGAGAAAAACAATGAGATTATTTTTAAAGATGACATAGTGAAGATATTTCATGAGTATGCATGATTTGATAAGACATATGTTTAAGGCATTAGCTAGATATTCCTGACCATGAATGTAAACCAGATGAGATCTCTGCATTAGAAGGAGTGGTAGATATATTGCCACAGGAACTGGATACAGAAAGCAACATCAGTGACTTTTGAGATGCTTCTGAGCAAATCATTGAGGGCTTGAGTTTCCCCATCTCTAAAGGAAGAGGATTGGACTAGTTGCTTCATAGTCTAGGCTAATACTCGTAGTCTGGGCTAATTTTTCTGAGCTGAAAAACGTCTCTGAAGATTTTTTTTTTAATGTAATAATTTAGCTATCAGACTGCCTAGATAAAAAGGACTGACCAAGGAAACACTTGGCTTTCCACCTGGTCTTAATATGCCTTTTTTTTTTTTGCTAAAGCAGAGTGTTTGGAAAATCAATAAACATGTCTTTGGAAAGTTAATGCATACTTTTAAGGGCAACATGTTGCTTTTGTAGCTTTTTAAATACTTTTCCATGACAACTTCATATATGTGTGTTACCACCACCCTGGTCAAGATGTAGAATGTTCCCATCTTCCCAGAACAATTTTCTCTTGCTACCTTTTGGTCAGTCCTTCACTGAGGCAGCATTGCTCTGACCTCTGTCACCACAGATTAATTCTGTCTATTCCAGAATTTTACATAAATGGATGCATATATGTTCTCTTTTGTCTCAGTTGCATGTACATTTCTTTTTCATTTTAATTTTTTGGCTTGGCAGTCTTTCACTGTGTCCATATACCACAATTTATGTCCCCATTCACCTGCTGATAGACATTTCGGTTATTTCCAGTGTTTTGTTATTATAAGTAAAATTGCTGAAAACATTCTTGTGCAAGTCTTTTGGGGGATACATGTTTTTATTTCTCTAGGATCAGTACCAGTTGCTGGGTCACAGACATAGTGAATATTTAAAGATAAAATGTTGTATGTGAAAACAAAAAATCCAAAAAAAGGAGAAATTCTTCTTGAATTCCTTGACCTTTAGTGTATTTCTGAGCGTAATCTACTGCATTATTTAGACTTTTTTTTCCCCTTGGCTTGAGATTTCTCTGACTTATGGGAATTTGGAATTGCCCTTGGCATTGCATGTGGCAGCACAATTGTATAGAAGCTTCTGTGAAAGGTTTTGTTTCCACAGATATTGGGAACTGCCAAAATTAAGAATTATATACTCTGAGTTAACTCTTACAGAGCTGAAGCCGGTATCTCTAGATGACAAGCCCAGGGCTTAAACAAACTAAGTAAAGAAAGTTTTTCTTTTTTTTCCCCAAAACGTGACCCAAGGACCACCTGAATGCAAATCACCTGGGTAGTTGATTAGACACACTTCTTAACAAGCTTCTTGGGGACACTTCTGACCAGAGAAGTTTAAGAATCACTGGATCAATCTAGACCAGTGACTCTTTTTTTAAAAAAAATTGTAATATTTAATCATATGAGATATCTTATTATTATCTTATATATTCTTATATATATAGTATTTTAAAAACATTTTTATTGGAGTATAATTGCTTTACAATGGTGTGTTAGTTCCTGCTTTATAACAAAGTGAATCAGTTATACATATACATATATCCCCATATCTCTTCCCTCTTGCATCTCCCTCCCTCCCACCCTCCCTATCCCACCCTTCTAGCTGGTCACAAAGCACTGAGCTGATATCCCTCTGCTGTGCGACTGCTTCCCACTAGCTATCTATTTTACATTTGGTAGTGTATATATGTCAATATATACACTACCACTCTCTCACTTTGTCCCAGCTTACACTTCCCCCTCCCTGTGTCCTCAAGTCCATTCTCTAGTAGGTCTGCGTCTTTATTCCCATCTTGCCCCTAGGTTCTTCAAAACCACTTTTTTTTTTCTTCTTAGATTCCATATATATGTGTTAGCATACTGTATTTGTTTTTCTCTTTCTGACTTACTTCACTCTGTATGACAGACTCTAGGTCCATCCACCTCTCTACAAATAACTCAGTTTCGTTTCTTTTTATGGCTGAGTAATATTCCATTGTATATATGTGCCACAGCTTCTTTATCCATTCGTCTGTCGATGGACACTTAGGTTGCTTCCATGTCCTGGCTATTGTAAATAGAGCTGCAATGAACATCGTGGTACATGACTGTTTTTGAATTATGGTTTTCTCAGGGTATATGCCCAGTAGTGGGATTGCTGGGTCGTATGGTAGTTCTATTTTTAGTTTTTTAAGGAACCTCCATACTGTTCTCCATAGTGGCTGTATCAATTTACATTCCCACCAACAGTGTATGAGGGTTCCCTTTTCTCCACACCCTCTTCATCTCCAGCATTTATTGTTTGTAGATTTTTCAATGATGGCCATTCTGACTGGTGTGAGATGATATCGCATTGTAGTTTTGATTTGCATTTCTCTAATGATTAATGATGTTGAGCATTCTTTCATGTGTTTGTTGGCAATCTGTATATCTTCCTTGGAGAAATATCTGTTTAGGTCTTCTGCCCATTTTTGGATTGGGTTATTTCTTTGTTTTTTTGATATTGAGCTGCATGAGCTGCTTGTAAATTTTGGAGATTAGTCCTTTGTCAGTTGCTTCATTTGCAAATAATTTCTCCCATTCTAAGGGTTGTCTTTTCGTGTTGTTTATGGTTTCCTTTGCTGTGCAAAAGCTTTTAAGTTTCATTAGGTCCCATTTGTTTATTTTTGTTTTTATTTCCATTTCTCTAGGAGGTGGAGCAAAGAGGATCTTGCTGTGATTTATGTCATAGAGTGTTCTGCCTATGTTTTCCTCTAAGAGTTTCATAGTGTCTGGTCTTACATTTAGATCTTTAATCCATTTTGAGTTTACTTTTGTGTATGGTGTTAGGGAGTGTTCTAATTTCATTCTTTTGCATGTAGCTGTCCAGTTTTCCCAGCACCACTTATTGAAGAGGCTGTCTTTTCTCCACTGTATATTCTTGCCTCCTTTATCAAAGATAAGGTGACCATATGTGTGTGGGTTTATCTCTGGGCTTTCTATCCTGTTCCATTGATCTATCTTTCTATTTTTGTGCCAGTACCAAACTGTCTTGATTACTGTAGCTTTGTAGTATAGTCTGAAGTCAGGGAGCCTGATTCCTCCAGCTCCTTTTTTCGTTCTCAAGATTGCTTTGGCTATTCGGGGTCTTTTGTGTTTCCATACAAATTGTGAAATTTTTTGTTCTAGTTCTGTGAAAAATGCCAGTGGTAGTTTGATAGGGATTGCATTGAATCTATAGATTGCTTTGGGTAGTAGAGTCATTTTCACAATGTTGATTCTTCCAACCCAAGAACATGGTATATCTCTCCATCTATTTGTATCATCTTTAATTTCTTTCATCAGTGTCTTATAATTTTCTGCATATAGGTCTTTTGTCTCCTTAGGTAGGTTTATTCCTAGGTATTTTATTCTTTTTGTTGCAGTGGTAAATGGGAGTGTTTTCTTAATTTCACTTTCAGCTTTTTCATCATTAGTGTATAGGAATGCCAGAGATTTCTGTGCATTAAGTTTGTATCCTGCTACTTTACCAAATTCATTGATTAACTCTAGTAGTTTTCCGGTAGCAACTTTAGGATTCTCTATGTATAGTATCATGTCATCTGCAAACAGTGACAGCTTTACTTCTTCTTTTCTGATTTGGATTCCTTTTATTTCTTTTTCTTCTCTGCTTCTTGTGGCTAAAACTTCCCAAACTATGTTGAATAATAGTGGTGAGAGTGGGCAACCTTGTCTTGTTCCTGATCTTAGTAGAAATGGTTTCAGTTTTTCACCATTGAGGACGATGCTGGCTGTGGGTTTGTCATATATGGCCTTTATTATGTGGAGGTAAGTTCCCTCTATGCCTACTTTCTGGAGGGTTTTTATCATAAATGGGTGTTGAATTTTGTCGAAAGCTTTCTCTGCATCAGCTGAGATGATCATATGGTTTTTCTCCTTCAGTTTGTTAATATGGTTTACCACATTGATTGATTTGAGTATATTGAAGAATCCTTGTATTCCTGGGATAAACCCCCCTTGATCTTGGTGTATGATCCTTTTAATGTGCTGTTGGATTCTGTTTGCTAGTATTTTGTTGAGGATTTTTGCATCTATGTTCATCAGTGATATTCGTCCGTAGTTTTCTTTTTCTGTGACATCTTTGTCTTAGACCAGCGATTCTCATTGGTGATTGCACTTTGGAATCACCTGGAGAGCTTTCAAAAGTGCCCTCCCATGACACACTTAAGATCAATTAAGTCAGAATCTCTGTACTTGGGCACCAGGCATCAATACTGTTTAAGTCTCCCCCGATGGTTGTGATGAGTGGCCAAGGGTCAGAACTCCTGGTCTCTTCTGTGCCATGCCTAGCACAGTTGAGAGCCCCGTGACTTGTATCTCTGACCTTTTGTGTATCCACATCATTCTGACTATATTGAAGAGGATTAAAGAGGAAGCTTTTATTTCCTTTGTACAAAAATACCTTGAGCAAGCAGAATTCTCTCAGTTATATGGTCATGATTGCTTGCTTTTATCTTATTTCTTGTGAAACACCACATATCTTAATCTATGAAAATTTATTTTATATTCAAATTTCAGAAGTGCATATATTTCTGAAAATGAAATTCACTTATTTGGAGAACTTATTAGTATATTCCATTGGAATTTACTTAATAATATGGACTCAATAAAGTACATTTCTGTACACATGATTAGATTTCTACTTTGAGGCTAACCTTCCATTTTAAAATTTTGCAAACATTGGCAATATAATAATTCACCCAAAAAGCAATTTAAAGAATTTTTCTATTTCATATTTCTAGATGCAACATTCTCTACCTGTCATGCCTACATTACAACTGCCTCCCCCCCCAAGTAAGGGGAGTTTATTGTTTAATGAAATATGATCACTTAATAGAATACATCTAGGTGAATGCATGAGTCAATTTAAACCATCTAATTCCAACATGCTAGCTGAAAAAGAGCAGAATTTTTCACCCCAAAATATGCCTCTTATTATTTGTAAAGAACAGCAGACACCAGAGAAGCTCTGAAAACCAAGTAGAAGTTACCCTTGTGTAAGGGCGATTTACATTTATAAGGGAAATCTCCATTTGTGAGGGTATCTCCTTCCCTGTACCAGGAAGAGGATGACTAAAACTGTAGAAACTCTTATCAGTGGAAAAGGCAACACCTAACCTACAAAACAACCATACCTTTGTTGATTGTGCTTTGCCTTAAAAACGTGGCTCTTCCCAGCCCAACATCTTCCTTTGTCTTTAGCTGGAGATGGTATTTAAGATGATGGCATGGACCATTTCTGAGAGCTACTAAATTTTCCTGTACCTATTATTAAACATTTATCTGTTTTTCTCCTGTTTATCTTTTATTACAGGGGGATCTCAGTCAAGAATCTAGGAGGGTAGAGGAAAAATTGTTTTTCTTCCCCTACATAACCAAATAACCTTACATTCTCTTTAATGAAGAAAAGTCAACATCCAGGTAAGACCCTTTGCGTGTCTACTACTTCACGTAACACAATTACTTGAGTCTACTTGGAGGCAACCAGATACAGGTTGCTTTTTGAAGTAAGCAGTAACTTCATTTTACTCTGATCCAGAGAATTGATCACACTGGAGGAAACCCTTATTTTTTCTCGACTTCTGCAAGTGTGGTTTGGATTGCCCATCGACAAAGCACATGGTGACTCTCCTGATTAAAATCATGTTAAAACTTCGAATAAATCATTCTCCATGTCCCACAATTCCCATCATACGGAGAGGCTTTGAACCACAAATCAAAGAGCAGTTTGCTTGGCACAGCGTTGAAGTCATCTTTGAGAAATCACGGCCACTCCCTCCATCTGTGTCACCATGCCAATCACGTCTCTTTGGAATTTCACAGGCCATAGCCTTTGCTATGTGCCCTTTAAGCAACCCTTGTCCATCCCCCATGCCGCTGGCCTCCGGCCATCCTTCCTGGCGCACTTAAAACAAACTATAATTGGCATTTGCTTGGCTGGCAGTCAGTTTATTTTCTTGCTGCCTTTCCCAGTTGCCTTAACCATCGGATGTCTTGACAGTTGGCAAGTGGAGACTGTGGTTCTGATATGTCACATAAAATCTGTTGGATGAATATTTTCCTCTAGGAAAGAGTGAAAGTGAAATCCCATCCTGACCCACCCTCTTTCCAAAACAATAAACATTTCCTGGCTGCCGCAATTTTCCTAATCATTTAAAGCGGCACAGTTGTTATGGAATGGGCAGCTGAACTTTATACTTGCCTGGGCCATCTGTTCTAGAATTTAGTCTGTAAGAAGATTACTTCAGTGACTGCAGTTCGTGGCCAGGAGGGCAGGTTCCATCAGGGAAAGTGTGGGCGCTGTGTCACAGAAAAACAGAATCCAGAGACTCTGGAGGGACCATTTTTTGCTTCGTAATACTGAATATCAGTGGAAAAGATAAGGTTTTCTCCTAAATACATAGGTAATACAGAGACAAACTTATCTCCAAATTTATGGCCTGTGTTATGTTGTTGATACAAATGAGGAATGGTGGTAGAGGGAAGCCAAAGTGTATGATTCCTCTGTTTTCCTGAGACATATTTTCCATTGTTAAGTAGCATCTTAAGTCGAGAAGTTCAGATAAAGGGAAAAATTTACACATAATAAATGTCATGGAGTAGGTAGGCCTGAAATATGGGGAGAGTAGAGATGAAGATAGTTTATTAAGGAAAAATACACTCACATGGCTTTTAATTCCTACTTTCCACTGTATTTCTGGGCCTGAGATATTACAAATGATGATGTTTCAACATCGTGTTCTTTGCCACAAGAACAAAGACTTATAGCTTTTTCTTAAGGTTGGTAAAGGACAAGTTAAAACTCTGTGCAGGATGTACAACCCTTAAACTTGAGCATATGTACACAATATAGACATTTAGACAATAGTCCTCACTCAGAGAAGGTAATTCTCCACGTGATCTCCTATCATGTGAATATGTGGATTTAGTCATTTAAATGCCCAGTACACAAATAGAAGCAAGGCCAGTGGTTGAATGTTATAGAGTAACAGTTGTTTATAATAGAGGACGAACGTCCATTACGAAGCATCTCGACTGTAATTCTCTGCCTCTTCAAGTAGCAAGCACATCAAATGGGGAAATATTAGAGAAGGAGGCTGGGATTCTCTAAATGCTATGTACTTTGGATGAGGCGTTGACTAGATGGCCTTTGTGATTCTGAAGAGTTGTGCACGTTGTACCTTAAAATTATATAAATGTGGACCTTTGTGTTATGTGGACAAAACAGGTTAATGAAAGGCTAGCAGAATCTCTGTGTCATTGAGAAAATCTGTTTTTTAACGTGCTTTTCTGACCTTCAGCAAATAGATGGCCAGTTATGTCTCCAGCCAAAAAGGGGGTTTATTCAGGATCAACAAGGAATTGCAGTTGGGGGTCTGGCACCACGGCCTGCCATGAGCAAGGAGAGGAGAACACTTTTAAAAAGGATGAAAGGGAGTTGGGAAGGTTTTAGTAAACAAAGAATCCATTGGAGGAACTAAGAGTTCGAAGTAGTGGCTTTTCATTGACTGATTGCGAGAGTCTCTCATTGGCTGAACGCTTGCCAGGCAAGAAGAGGAGTCTGTCTTCTTCCTTTTGGGCATGAGAGCTTCCCCCTTCTGGCATCCCAACTCTATGTTAATTGAGGTTTCTGTTTATTGATTTTTACAACTTCCACATATATTTATTAGTTGAAAAACTGTGTTCACACAGAGTTGACATTTTAATGATTAACCAGGAGCAGAAGGAAAGAGATTGCAGAAAGTGAGCAATATATTATGGAATAATCTTACAGTGCATGTGAGTGGCTTTTATTTTGTGATTTAAATGTTTGTGAAATGACAAGTGCTTTACCGCGTACTTTTAAAAAAGAATATTTGGGGCTTCCCTGGTGGCACAGTGGTTGGGAGTCCGCCTGCCGATTCAGGGTACGCGGGTTCGTGCCCCGGTCCGGGAGGATCCCACGTGCCGCGGAGCGGCTGGGCCCGTGAGCCATGGCCGCTGAGCCTGCGCGTCCGGAGCCTGTGCTCCGCCACGGGAGAGGCCACAACAGTGAGAGGCCCGCGTACCGCAAAAAAAAAAAAAAAAAAGAAGAATATTTGACAGTCCTTTGAAGCTCAGTATCCAGTAGCAGATCAACCTCTAGGGCTAAGTAGATTGAAAAATAGATTCCGCAATTGCTCTCGTGCTCAAGAAAAGGGCAGTCTCTGTAGCAGTTTCTAGGAAAATTAAAGGGTCTTATTAATGTAAATATGGAAGAAAGGTAATAGGTAAGAGATACATCTTCTCTCCCATTGTCCCCTGACATTTTATTAACATTACCTCATTTAGGTGGAGGTGATATAGGTGTACCTTAAAAACTACATTTCCCAGCTTCACTTGGAGCTGGAGATGATCACATGATTAAGCTTCAGTCAATGAAATAAAAGTAGAAATCCCTTGAATTAGGGCGTGCAGGATGCTCTCTGTAAGGGGGCTGACTCAGCTGAAGATTTCTTTTTGCTTTTCCCCTTGGATCGGAAAACCAATTGGAAAGGGCAAGAGGTGGTGCAGTGGAGGCTAGAAGAAGGCTGCATCCTCAGTGGCATTGTGTGCTTGCTGTATGAGAGAAAAATAACCTCCCAATTTATTTAAGCCACTGTTTTTCAGTTTCCTGTTAAGTGATTTCTGATGGACATCAGAAGACCTCTTGTCATGATCTCCATGACCTGTGTTTTGTTAATTGTTCTGTTTGTGAGCATTAGCATTTATACTTGTTCTGTTCAATAAATGCAAGCCCTTCTCTCTGTTATAGAGGGAAAAAATCCCTTGATAAATTCAGTTTACTCCAGAGAATGGATTAAATAATACATCCACGAAAAAGACAGTAAGAAAAGAATTTTGAAGGCATACGGGGAAATCAAAGAGGAGAATGTCCTGAACGCTTTTACTCTGATTTTAATAGAATTGAAAAATTTTTTCCTATATCTTGAAAAAAATCTGTTTCTAAAATGTGGCCATCTCAGTTTCTTATACTGTAAGTCTCTGCTCAGGAAAATTTTATCCAGGAGTCTGAGAATCTGTTATTTATCTGAAGGACTTCATGGTAGGGAATTCTCTTCACTCTCTTGGTTCATTTGTCAAGGTCTCCTTCTATAACTCCCCCACTATTTCCATGCTCATAAAAGCTGTTAAGCATACGCTATAACTTATCAGACTTATGCTTAGTATTATGGAGGAATCCATAAGAAAACACACACACAAAATGCCTATTCACTTGGAAGATTCATGAATTAATGCTGTAAAGCTTATGTGGTACTTTATAAAATCAAGATAGTAAGTAATTTTAAACATTTGGATTGCTTGGTCTATATTTCCAAGTTAGGAAAGATAAATAAGAAATTCTGCCCTTTGTGTCCAGAGAATCAACGGGTGAAATACAGATTTTAGGGAAAGAATGAATTGAGAGTAGTTCCAGAAGACAAATAATCCTCCCCTCACACCACCAAACAAGCAAACAAAATAAATAAACGAACAAAAATAAAGCTAGAAGCTCAAAGTAGAGGTTTTATTTGACAGTGCGCATCATGTTTAAAAGGTTGATTCAACAGCTAAGCAACAGCTGTGGGGAGCACATAAGGATGATAATAATGACTAACACTTATTGACTGCTTAGTAAAGACTTGACCTATTCTGTACTAATTATATATAATATGTGATCCATTAAATAGGAGACAGTAATAATGTCACTGTTTCCTGTGCTTGTCAGTCAACATCCAGAGAACAATATGCAATTGTAGGTGACAGTTTTAAAAGGACAAACAACCTATTTCCCGGGGAAGAATGACTGGGTTGGGGAGAGGTCAGAAATCATGGGATGTTAGATCATGGGAAAGAGATGAGTGCATTCCGAACATCCACAATCTGTGTGCCCAGATCACAGCCCAGTTCTTACTTAATCCAATAAGAGCAGCTGATCTTTAAGTAACCACAGACTCCATCAACTTCAGATATCTTTGAGACGTGCAAATCTTCCTGGTCGTTGTATTTTGGAAAGTGTTACCTTGACACTGGCCCAAGTAACCACAGTTATTTTCTAAAAATGGCATTCGTAGTTCTCTCTAAGTAGTTCCAGGCAAAATATATAACCTAGACTTTTGAAATATACCATAGAAGATCCCCTTCGACTTTCTGGCTTATAGGCTGGGACTCTGAAGGACTGAACACAGAAACTCATATGAATTTTCTTGATTCCTTGGAACAATTGTCTCCCGGTGGTTAATGTATTTACAAAGGCACAGATTAGGGCCATTTGTCCTGGCTCCACCTGTTGACGTTGATCAATAAGCTGTTTCAGCACTCAACGACGTAAAAGATTTACACTTTCTTTCCATTGGAAAACATTCTTTGAAATCCACACAGTCATTTTAGGATCTGCTATAAAGACTCTTTTTCTTTTTGTGCCACTTATAGAAACAGAAACCCAAGCACCGAATATTTCAGGCATGAAATAATAATAATAGGAAAAAAATTATTCTAATCCTGTCATTAACACTTTTAATTGTTCAGTCTGTTGGATTAGCATCCCATTAGCATTGGCTGTTTTTAGAGTCTCAGAATTGATCTATGAATAACAATGAGGATAGCAATGATCTCCTAAAGTCAAATTTATATAGATTGAATTTCAAGGTTTTGGCAGAAGACTTCAGAATAGTTTAGTCAAGAATGTTTTAGAGTCTACGTTTTTAGTTATGGTTATGCACAAAAAGTACATCTATTATGCGTATATTTTGTCAATAAATATATTATCATTTCAACAATGGAACAGATATTATCCTAAATATTGTGGGGATATAATATGATACTTTTCCCCAAGGAGGTCACAGTACAGCCAAGGTTAATGAGTAAGTAGGGGGTAAAGTGCGTGCGTGTGTGTGTGTGTGTGTGTGTGTGTGTGCGCGTGTGCATGTTTTGATGCTAACACAAGCCTTATCAAAGCAAGACAATAATTGACTTCTTTCACTTCAACTCCAACTTTCCACTAGGGAATAGTTCCATGTTAACGATTCAGAGGAAGAAGAATTTTAAAACTCTGTGTACCTTACTGTGGGTGGGATAGCTAGTCCATTAAAGTAGAAAATATGTTTAAAGGGCTTGGAATGGTATGAAAAGAAACACTAAAAGCATCTGTGATTCCTATGTCATTAATCACCACTAAGCCCATCTTTATAATCTATGTTTTAATCATATGCACTGTCAACAAGTTAAGAAACTAACAAAGCATGTGAAATTGGCTAAGTTCCATACAGATCTTTTCAGAGATCTTGCACTATTACCAAAAGTACTTTGTCTACTTAGGGTACAAGAGTGAATGGTGCAAAAGAGAGAGACGGGTATATATTGTTAGTCATACTTTATGGAGGAAATATTTTCCAGGGCAGCAGCTCAGACTCTGCAGTAAACACCATAAATCAAAGACACTATAATGCTGTTGATAAACTGCCCTTAAGCCCTGTTGATAGGTTGAATATTATAGGGTGGATTAATTTCTTGGATTGGTGCTACATTTTAGTCATCCCCTCTCTGTGTTTAAATAGACAGGCTCATGTAGTTCAAACAGGAGCAGGGGGTGGGGAGGGGAATATATTGTAGGTTCAGTTCATGAGAAGGTAAAAAGTAGGCAGCAGACTTTTCTTTTCAGTGGAATGGCTTTTCTTGGACCCATATAGGTCCAATATACGAGCACCCAATTAAATGCATGCTCATTTGATTAAATATAAAATTTCTGGGAAATGGTTTTTCAATGAATATAATTTTAAGTTAACTGATATTTTAAAGATGAGGAGGGTATCTAGTCCATGGAAAAATAGAGACACTTGATTAAACCTCTATCAAATTAATGGCATTTACTATGCAGCGTTATCAATATAATTTTTATATGAAAGACAAGAACTACTCATTTTATTAAACAAATATTAATTTTCCCATTTGAAGTGGGTGTGCATTTTCTGATTTCTTCATCTATCCTGACATTATTTTAGTTTTATTAAGTTTTTGAAGCACTGCAGTGCCTTTCCCATGACTCAGATTGATACCATGTGTGCCCCTTCTTGGAAAATGATGAACACAGTTCACACTTCAGGTTTAAGTTACAAGAGAAGGAAAATAGAACATTTTGATATTCTTTTTCAATTCATTTCCTATCATGGAATATTTAAGTCCAGTAAAAGACATGATTGGGAAAAACACGTTTTTAAAAAAGTTTTTAGTAGTCCTTGGTCCTGAAAACACACGTGTCCAAAGATTTTACCCCATTTTGGACAAACATGTACAAATGGCTGGGTTGTTAATAAAAATCCAGCTGCTGTCATACATGTCTAAGAAGAGAATGTTAATTGGCATTTTTTTTCATACTTTGAAAACATCGAAGATATATCACTCTTAATGTCCCACCCAATTGCTTGGAGGGAGACATTTCTTTATTTTTTTTCCAAATTAACATTTTTCCACTGGTGAAACATATTCATGCATAAACTCTTCTGATTTTTTTTATTGCTTTTACTCCATCCGTATTCTCCGTGACAACTCTCCTTGACCTTTGAAGAATGTAATGGAACCTGTTGCCATTGAAGCTCACTGTAGATGTTATAGTATTCTGTGTACTATTTTCGTTTTTCTTGCATCTGTTCCTACTATACAGACATGTATCTGTCCTCAAAAGAAAATGCAAAGAACAATGCCATCTTCCAGATGATTTTTATTGCAAAGTTTCTATGTAATTTAACATGTACTTAATATGGTTTTCTATACCACAATCGTGCATTGTTATTAGGATATCTAAGAGGAGTATCATAAAATCAATTTAAAAGAAAAGTCTAATTCAGGGCATGATGTCGGCAAATATAGAATTCTGTAAATGTCTCCTTCCTTAAAGATCACATTTATTTTCAGTACACAAATTTAGAATGTAACTGGCCAGCAAGAGTGTATGGGAGTGAATAGGAAGAAAGACATTTAGACCTCTGTGTCTGGCATCTGTTTCAAGTCTGATGTGATACTATTTCTGCTTAGGCAAATCCCTAAGAGTTTTATTCCCTAAAGAAGGATTTTTTTTAAGTTCAGATATGCAAAATTGTAAAACAAGTCTGTATTTTCTTTTAGTACCGTTTCAGTGTTTTCTTAGATTTACGATGATGAAAGTATAATTTATTGTCTTACACAGATTTCACTAGAACGTTCAACTTGTTTTCAAAGACTTGTAAAATAGTGTCTTGCAATTATCCTGGCTACTAAAAATGATGTCCAATTCAATTTCATCAATATTGAATGAGAACATAATAGACAGCTCACAGGTGAGAATGTGTTCTTATAGTGAGAATTTATATATACAGTCGACCCTTGAATAAGGTGGGGTTTAATGGAGCCAACCTTCCATGCAGTCAAAGTCCAGGGATGACATAGTCAGCCCTCGGCACCACGGTTCCCCCAGATCTGCAGTTCTGCATCCGCAGATTCAACCAACTTTGGATGGTGTAATTCCGTAGTATTTACTTTTGGAAAAAATGTGTGTATAAGTGGACCCGCACAGTTCAAACCCATATTGTCCAAGGGTCAACTGTATATTCTAATAAATACTAGGAATATTTTATTCCTGACTTCTAGGAATACATAGTTTCCTGGAGACTGAAAATGTTATACACCTTCAATTATAATGCAATGAATGTCATATTATAGATATAAAAGCAAAATACCTTGAAAGAAGAATAGTGTGTGACTAATATTTAACAGGAGTGTTAGGGAGAACCTCAGAAGAAGGGAGGTATGGATGGAATCATCCAACATCGATGGGAATTCAAAGTATATCAGCAGGCATTTCAAGAAAAAGGAGAGCTTGAAACACCATGGCATGTTCCTGGAATAAAAATTAGTTTGACGTTGTTAAAATAATAGTGAATGTATGTATCGTACATTAGGGAATGTTAATGCCACGTTAAGTGGCATGTAACTAGGGGGTCATGCCAGCTGTGGTGGGTCCTGAAAGCACATCACATTTGTACCTAATCTTGTTGACTATGGAAGGTGTCTATTTTTTGGAAAACATTATTTACAATGACACGCTTTACGTGGAAAACTGAATGCCATCTATTTGACATGAACAGAGACATGAACAAAGTTCTTGTTTCACTATGTCAGGTTATGTTACCTCAAATTATGCTATTTAGTGGCAAAGCCACAATTCAGATTCAGATCTTTTGATTTATTTAAAAAATGAGTGATTTGAATGACACCATAATAACATAGTGTAGATGGCATGTGATACGCGTAGTGCACGCATGTGAGTTTTTGTGTGCTTGTAGGTGGTAATAAGGCAGTTAAGACAATAAGCTCTCTTTTCATTTATTCTAGAGAGTTTCGTAAACTTCATGGTGCAGAATGACCCTATTAAAGACCACATTCCACATCTCAAGTCCAGGGATTTCTACCCAGTAGATCTGGGACAGGTTCTGTGACTCTCCATTTTAGTCAATCATGCCAATCTAATCCATGAACCGGAGGTTCTATGGCCCACATTTTGAGAAATAATTTTCAAAGTATTTAAAATATTTGAAATAATTTTCAAACTTCAACAATATGATGATACAAATAAGCTATTTGTATTAATTGAGATAAATCCCATAAGGACTTTTCTGAGACTGCTGTCTAGTGTTTGAATTAGCGTATGCCTCGAAAGCAACGTAACTCTTAAAAAATTCTGAGGATGAAGAAGCATTTCTTCCTCTTTTTTTAAAGACCTCCTGCTTCCATACCGCCTTCCCTAACCCAAACTAATCTCACTTTGTAAACTTTGCTCCTTCGGGGTTGTAGAATATGGGTCAGCTACCCCTATAATAATGATCTTATTGATTGAAGGGTTATAGATGATTATAATTTACTTTTCTTTCAAAGTTAAAGATATCCTAAACCTGATTTCAGTTTGCCTAGATTTTATTTTCTCATATATAGGTTTCTTTGTTCATTTGTTTGTTTTAACAAAACTTAGATTTGCCATTGGTAAGTTATAGGTATATTTGAATCTAAGATTGTCTAGAAAAATCCAGTTCCTGTGGTTACTTTGGCCAGAGCGCTATACACATTTGTCTAAAATTTCAGAGTCATTAGAGAAGCAGTTCTAAAGATATACTTGCTAAATCTTGGAATTACGCATGTGTTCCTTGCATGTTGATGTTGCAGGTGACATTTTGGTTCTTCCTATTATTAGCTTGTAAAACTGAGAAAATAAAATCATAAAAATACAAAATGACGGTGCATGTACATTTGCTTTCTAACAATATTTCTGGCATTTTTAGAGAAGTTAATAACTACCGTTAGGTTGCAGACAACCTCAATTATGTGATAATGGATTTATCAAATTAGTGACTGCCCCTGTAATTCTTGAGTTTGAAAACTAGCAAACTGAGTGTCACGGTCAAGTAGAATTACTCGAAGTAAAACATGGATGGAAATGAAAAAGTGGATATTTTTAACAAACAAATAAATGAGCTATGTGGTTTCATTCTGCATATTCTAACAGTCAAATAAACAGAGTTGTTTGAACAAGCTCATTTGTTTTTAAGTTTCTTCCGAGTCAAATACAATTTCATATGAAATATTACGAAAAAGATAGCAAGGCAATATTTGGAATTGCATATTTCTGCCAGTTGCACAGTAAGCTATGTGACACGTATAAAGGCAGTGAAATTATTTATGCAGAAAAGCTAAGGCCAGGAGCCGTTCATTTATTTGTTCATTCAGCCAAGGTTAAGCAAGTGTTTTCTATGTGTAAGACACTGTTCTCAGCAGGGGATGGTGCAAACGAATAAAACATGATCCCAGGCCATGGTGGAGATATGCACTTGGGAATAACTAGAATAAAGGCATCAAATCTAGCCCTAGTGTGAGGGGGCAGTCAGTTCAGGAAATCCTGAATAGAGGGTCTATACTGAGTGCTTCATAGAATGTGCTAGGAGCTGTCCAGCCTCAGGGCAAGGAGAGGTTGCCCCGGGCACTCCTGGCATAGAGGATGATGCAAGAAATTGCACCCAGATACGTCAGATGCTTTCAAAGAAATGCAAGAAGTTCTCTGCTTCTAACTTCTTTATCTTGATCTCTTGGATGGATGGATGGATATAAACATCAAGAAACATACATATGTATAAATATATATATACTTTTTTATACAATATTTATGTATTACATCAATTTGTAAGGGCTAATATTTCATTTTGCCATTTTGTACTGGATGAAACTTTGCTTGGTTAGAATATTCTCGCTCACACCTTATTCTCTTGTGTACTTTGTAGACAATAATCTAATGACTTGTGGCATTGCAAGTTGTAATGGAATTCAAAACCAAACATACTGATCCCTTGTGGGTGGCTTGCTCTATTTGTACTGGTACCTAAACTATTCTTTCTTTATCATCGATGTTCAAAAACTTAATCAGAATATGTTCTCAAGACCAGTGTTTTCTATGATTTTCCTTTTCTAATACATTCAATGAAATGTGTCCTTCCTATCTGGGGTTCAGTTTCTCATTGATTTCAGAGACAGTTGCCCGTTTTATATCCAGAATAGTTTCTTTTGCTGCATCTGTTGAATACTTTAGATTAAGGATGCCAAGTATTCTTACAGTGTACTGTTTTCACCCATTCTGCATGACATTTGCAACTTACCTCCAACTTCTTGGAGGTAAGGTAGACTCCATGCTGTCTTCTGAGGACGTGTCTTCTGAGACCTCCATGCTGTCTTCTGAGGACGTGTCTTCTGAGACCTCCATGCTGTCTTCTGAGGACGTGTCTTCTGAGACCTCCATGCTGTCTTCTGAGGACGTGGGTGTGGGTGTAGAGGGAGACCCTCTGAAGCTTTGAGTTTCTGCTAACGGACACTTGTCCTAGTGTTCCTTCTGAAGTCTCAACCTCTTTCCAAGTAGTCAAGATCGTATTTCATCCTCTTGGGCTACAGTTCATTCTCCCAAGACAGAACAATTCCATGGTAGCGTGGAAAGTCCTGGTAGCCATTCCAAAGGGTGTCATCACCCTGGTGGGTAGAAGGTAGGGTGAGTCTACTCTGAGAATTTTTTTTCTTGGTTTTCCTCCAAGCTGCCTGTCTGCCCCTTTCTCTCCCACATCTGTCCTCCTTCCTCTAAACTAAAATTCTAAACAAAAAATTTCAGTATTTTCTGTCCTCTCTACTGTTTCTGGACTTCCGGAAGCTATTTATGAGTATCAGGCTCTTGGATTTCTTTCTTCAGCCCCTCCTTTTACAAGATTTGTTTGGTCATGAACTTTTTCTTCTCTGCTGCTGGTGTGTCAGTGTCCTTCTTCCCCATCTTTCACTTCCTCGGATTCATTGCACCGGGTCTTGGAGCCTGTTGTGTTCTGCCATCTTCAATGGTTCATTTTCACAATACACTCGTCACTTTCTAAATTCTCTGAAAACCCTTGCTGGAATAAAGGGAACCCCGGCTAATCTTTGATATCATTTCTTGCTAAACAACCAAGGGAGGTCTCATCTGAGGCCATGGTGCTTGTCTATTTGTGCTTATTGTATTTCAGTTCTTAATTCTTCTACCATCTTATCCAAGCCCCTTCCCACACACTAGACTATGAATGTCCTCCCTACCACAAGCTCCATTGAGGCGAGGGATAAGTAGCTTTCTCTTCACGTAGCACCAAGTCTAGTCCAGATTAGGGAACTAATAAGTATGGGCTGAAGGAATAAATGCATCTCTTGTGAATCCTTGTCATCAAAAATAAATATGATACTTCAAAACAACAGATTCAAGAGTAATCATTTTCACTGTTAGTCTTATATAAGAAATTGTATAAACATTGCATTTTCTTGTACTAAATGAATTGTGAAGGGACTACTAAGTTGTTTCTTTTTGGAACTTGAACGATCAGCTCTGATGCTAATTCACGTTATCTCTTCCAGACACCTGACAATAATTACCTTAGTGATAAATTTGACCGCAGAAAATTGTTCTGTTATCTAGAATTTAAGCAACAGATAAAGAATTAAATGCATTTAAATAGAGGATTTATTCTTTAACATCCTGATACTTTGAGCGCTGAAGTGCTCAAGCCATGTGACAAGTAAGTGACCTCAAAACAGGGAAGACCTTATTGGTGATTCTCTAACCAAGGCAAGGTTTTAAAACCTATACTTTATTTTTACTAATATAAGTAATAGAGGACTGAATTGCTCAGCTAATGGCTGATGACATTTATATTTATTTTAAATGTTTATTTATTTATGTATTTATTTACTAGGTATATGTCAAGTACCTATCACTATAAGGAAATGTGCTGAACACAGAGAGAATCTGAAAAGATGAGTAACGCTCAGCCCCTTCCTCCAAGATATGCAGCTAGGAAGGAGGCATAAGATGAGTTTCAAATAACTCAAAGTAGAATGAAATAAACACCGTAAGAGAGCTTGAGGTTGTATGAGGACTCTGAGGGTGAAAAGATCACATCAGGCAGGCACTCTGGTCCATTAAAAAGGAGCACAGACTTTGGGGTCAGAGAAGCCCAATTCTTCTGCCTATGCTCTTCCCATTTATGACCTTGGTAAGTCTCTGTTGTCTCATGTGTAGCACGAGAATCCTACTAGAAGAATGTTCACAAACGGCTTTACAGCCAGCATAACCTGTGGCTATGACCCTTCTTACTTAAGGAATGGTAAAGATAAAGAGGTTATTTCTGGGATATTAGTCCACACTTCTCTGAGTGATTGCTCTAAACTCAAAGCTGAGAATGCCATTACTCTGCTCTGAGTTCTTCCACAGGTGGCCGTCTGTTTCAGATAAAGTTCGCACAAGTTAGGAGAGTGAAAAAGTCTCTCCGTCATTTGGTTCCTGGCTGTCTCTTGAACTTCATCTCTAGCTATTCTCAATTAAGTATGTCCTCTAGATGAAAGATGGTCTAGCCTGTCGGAAAGAAGTTCTTCAAACACATCATGAACCTTCGACATTTGCACTTGCTCTGCCTTCTGTTGAGAAATCTTTCCCCACCTAAGAACCAGGCAAAAACCATGTCCTCCATAGAATAATTTAGAAGACATTTTTTTTATTTTGAGCTTCCCTCTCCCCACATCAGAGAATCCACTCTTTACTTCTCCCTCCATCACTCCCATTTACCTGTATGGACTTTCATTTTAGCATGTATAGTGTCACTTATATTCATTAATTCTAGTGTGTCTTTTTCATGAGAATCAGAATGGTCATATACCATATATATATGGTCATTTATCAGTATGTTTTCTCTCCTAAGAGGCTGTAAGATATTCCAGGTAATGTGTCATTCCTTACTTAACTTTGAATTCCCAGAGAACCTAATTGCTTATTGAAAAATGAAAGAAACCAATAACCACCCAATCAATTCACGTAGTTAAAAGGTGGCACATTGATGGTGTTTCTGTTCCCTTAGAGTATATAATGTACTTCCAGAAAATTCATGAGCCCAAAGAGGGACAAATGGACAAATATATCATAGCGACCCCATTGACCATGGCCTTGAATTACAGATGAGGGCCCATGAGGATGCTCGCTAGCCAGTGGACAGAAAGCCATCAGGAGCGCTACTTAAAGAGCCACCTGACAGTTTGCAAAAACTCCCTCACACCTCAAAATTCTCCTTCACTTTCCATCCAAGGCTTCCATCTTGGGAGCAAATACAGCAACAACCAAATGTGTACTTGCACACTTGTGTCTGTCTGGGTGGAGGACAGAGGGAAAGACAGCTTGAGATGAAGTTAGAATCAGAATACAGAACTCGTATCCAGGGTTATAGTTTATAAATGCTTTAAGGTGCATCTATGCTGGCAATAATTCCTCTTCCCCCTATTGTCTCTCCTAAAAAAAAAAAAAGGTTAAATCTGGAAGAACTGGGCAAGAATACCAACATATATAAGTGTAAGTGGGGGTGCCATTAGAAGCATGTGCACAGGTTCGTACCTGGATGTCATAACCAGGCATTAATTAGTAGTTATTCAAAGGGAGTTTTTCAAATCAGAGCCCTTCACTTGTTTCCATAAGCATTTATTCAATTTAGCTTGACCACAGAACATGAAGTTGGCCATGAATATCATTTGGAATTTGGATGAAAGAACATTATCAAAATTCAGGCAAAGAGAAGAGTCAATAAACCTTTACCAAATTTACACGTCCCCTCTTTTTTTTTTCCTCCCTCTCCCTATTCCTTGCCCCCTCCACCACCAATTTTTCTCTCTCTCTTTCTTTCTCTCTTTCAACTACTTATGGTGAGAGTTTAACATTGCCATGATGACACTCCCAACAAACATTGATCTGAGGAATGCGTTTGTTGCCTACACTATGGTGATAAGCACAAGGGACCATTGATGGATAGATAAACAGCTGTTAACCCCCAGAGCCAAGTCTCCTTCTGAATGTTCACTAACGCCAAGAATCATAAAAGTGTGGGTCTTGAGATAAGAATGATGAACACATGAAAAGGATTTAGCAAGTGCTTACACTTTTTTTTCCATTCTAGAAAAATCTTATCAGATAACAGGTTTTGGAAGAATTTAATATTAAGGCTTTCTCTCTATAGGAAATGACATAAACTTTAGGGATGGAAGTGTTTCCTAGTTTCACTTACCAATTATTTCATTTTAGATGATTTTGTAATATTACATAATATTCATTTTATCAACATGAGGTGTTGAGATCTCAAAAACATTAAGTCTTAGCATTTCTCAAACAAGGTAACAAATACTGCTCCCAAATACAAATTTTTGGTTTTGAAATGTAATATATTTCTAAAATATGGGGCATACATTTTGTCTCTTATCTCCAAGTTTACATAAAAAAATTATTATTATAAATTACCACTTTGAACCATATAAATGGTTAATAAATATCATTTTTAATGTGTAAGGATTTTTATTTTCTCACATATAAATCATTAGTTCATCCAGATTTTGTGGATGTTTGGCAGGGAGCCTCAGCTAACTGCAAAGGTTAGTGCACAATCCAGAATCATGAAACAGTTGCAGAACTCTAACGTGTTGAGTACCAAATTCAAAAACTGGGGGTAGGAGAGTAAGGAGGGGAACTTTCAGCAGAAGAAACATAGCTAATAGAAGGATAGTTATATATATGGCTTTAAAATATGTATCGTCTTTGGCTTAAAGTCTGTTTTGTCAGATACAAGTATAGCTACTCCTGTTTTCTTTTGATTTCCACTTGCATGAAATATCCTTTTCCTTCCCTGCACTTTCAGTCTATGTGTGCTTAGAGCTGAAGTGAGTCTCTTTTCAGCAGTGTATAGTTGGTCTTGTTTGTTTGTTTGTTTGTTTTCCCCATTCAGCCACCCTATGTCCTTTGATTGGAGAATTTAGTCCATTAATATTTAAAGTAATTACTGATAGGAATGGTCTTACGCTTGCCATTTTGTTTATTGTTTTCTGGTTGGTTGTTAGTTTCTTTGTTCCTCTCTTGTTCTTCCTTTGTGATTTTCTGTAATGGTGAGCTTTCATTCTTTTCTCATCTTTTGTGTGTCTACTATAGGTTTTTGCTTTGTGATTACCACGAAACTCACATAAAACATATTTATAGGTGCTTATATTTAACAAATACCATCCTCTGCTTTTACCAGACATACAGATGAACACTCCAAAAGTTCAAACAGCTAAATGGAACAGAGTATTTGACATTATTTTTCCTTTCCATACTATTAGAACTTATAAGAAATAGTGTAGTTATTGATTTTTCTTGTGTTCTTATATTATTTTCTCAATTTTTTGGCATGTTACATTTTTACGGTCTCACGTAACTGATGATATCTGGGAGCTAGTCATAGTTTCAAATTCCAAAATTTGCCACTTCCTTGCTCTATCATTTTGAACAAATTATGTAATTAAGACTCGATTTTTTCACCTATAAGTGTCCCTTTCTCCTATGGTTATTGTGAGAAATAAACGTGTTAATATATGTAGAATGTACCAGGCACAAGATAAGGGTTATATAAACATTAACTAGTATTATTATAACAAGAAAACTGTAAGCACTTCTTTTTCATGCCTTTTTCTGAATTCCCATGAGTTTCATGGGAGCAGAGCAGAGTTCATGAAGCACATCTGCAACAAAAGCTGTTGGGTATATTTGGTGGAGCACGAAATAGTCCATGTTAAAACGTATATTTGCCTTTTGAGTCTCATTGGGTCTCCATGGAAACCATAAATGTTATTTGAAAACCTAGAAGGGTGGACACCATTCCAAGAGATGAGAAATGTACTTTTACCTACAGATAAATGAAAAACTATTAAACATGTATATGTTGGCTAAATTGGGATAAGGACTTTGAAAGAACGGTAAAAGCTTTGCAACAAATTAGGCTCATTTAAAATCCATTACTTTGCTTTTAATTAGGCAAAAAGAGAAGGGAGAGTGAGACTTCATTGTTATTTAATTAAGATGGAATTTTGAAACTGGCAGCTTCAGAAAAGCTTCATCTCCCAGAATGTTATATTCATCACTTTAAAACCAATTATTTTCTAAGTCAGATGTTGAGAAGCGTAGTAAAATCAAATGTGATGTTTGTCTTGACTAAGAAAAAAACTTTTTGCTTATAAAAGTGAACCAAAATCACTAACTGGCATTGTGGAACTAGTGAACGTTCATTATTAATATAGTTATTGTTAATATAGTGATGATGAAATTGCACAGCTGCTTGCTTTTGTAGGAAAACAATGAATGTCAAGATCCCTACTAATGTCACATACCATCATATTTTCTGCATTAATTTGAGAATATTTTACTCTTGTGCTCAGTAAAAAGATGGGTAGTGCAGATAATTGAAAACCACATTTTCACATACTTGTATTTATTTTTATTAAATATGCATCACTGAAAAAATCTGTTAAGTGATATCACTCTTTGCCCACCTCTCTCCCTCTCTCTCTCTCTTGCTTGCTTTCTCTCTCTTGCTCACATGTTTAAGAAATGACTCAGTCCTTTCTAAGGTTTTACCTAATCCACTTAATTCTCTCCACTTATCAAATGACTATTAATTTCACATATTCAAAAAGGAATAGGCTTTATTTGCCATCTTCAGGTTACATTTGTGGCAGAAGAGCACAAAGAAAGAAAGTTATCATGTACTTGCTTGCTGTCAGGTAACATTTGTGGGATCGTTCATGTGATTTCTTTCATATGTATCTATTCCTGAGTTGATTTTAGTCAAGTGAAGCTGAGTGACTTCTGCTAATGTCAAAAAGGGGGCTGAGCCCGTGAATTCGACTTCATTACACCTGCGTCTGGGATATATGGACAAAGCTTCCTCTTTCTGGCTCATTTGGTAGTAAATCTTTGTTATTGAATTAAAACAGACATAAATAAAATGCACAGATTTAAAAGTGCAGCTTGATGGATTTTACAAAGTAAACAAACTGTATAAAATCAAAATATCATTATCATTATCAACACCACAAAGTACTCCCTTGGGTCCCCTCCCTCACCAAAGGAAAGTAACCCTTATTTTGACTTCTGTCGTTAGGTATTAGTTTGTTCTGTTTTTGAACTTTATGTAAATGGAATCATACAGTATACACACTTCTGTGTCTGGCTTCTTTTTCTCAGCATTATGTCTCTGAAACAATGTTGCTGTGTATAGTTCATAATTCTCATTTTTGAATGAGAATTTGTTCATAATTCTCATCTTTGCGTACTATTCTACTGTATGAGTAGAATACATTTTCCCCTCACTACATAGAATGACACCTTTTTTTTTTTTTTTTTGTGGTACGCGGGCCTCTCACTGTTGTGGCCTCTCCCGTTGCGGAGCACAGGCTCCGGACGCACAGGCTCAGTGGCCATCGCTCACGGGCCCAGCCGCTCCGCGGCATGTGGGAGCTTCGCGGACCGGGGCACGAACCCGCGTCCCCCGCATCGGCAGGCGGACTCTCAACCACTGCGCCACCAGGGAAGCCCGAATGGCACCTTTTTGTAAATCGTTTGACCCTACGTTTGTGGGTATGTTTTTGGACTCTCTATTCTGTTCCATTGGCTTATGTTTCCTTTTCTGGTGCTAATACTGCACTGTGTTAACTCTTCATATGTATTGGTGTCTTGGGGGATGAGCTCCAACTCTGTTCTTTCTCAGGTTTTTCCTCAAAGTTCTTGACTCTGTATTTCTTTGTTAGAATCAAGCTTGTCCGTTTCCATACAGGTAATGCAAACAAAACCCTGCCAAGACTTTGGGTGGGATTGTATTGAATCTATAGATCAGGGTGGGGTAAAGTACGTCTTTAGGATATTGACTCTTCCAAGAATAAGCATCATCCCTCTGTTTACTTAGTTCTCCTTTCATTTCTCTGAGATTTGTTCATAGTTCTCTGTGTGGAGCTCTTCAGTATCTTTTAAGAGAGATTTCCAAGTTCTGTGATGATTTTTAATCTATTATAAATGATGTCTCTTTCTCTGACATTTCATTTTCTAATTGTTTGTATTATATAGGAGTGCATTTGGTTTATGTTAACTTTTAATTCTGAGAAGTTTCTAAATTCTTGTGTTAATTTGAGTAATGTACCTACAGGTTAGTTTGAATTTTCTTTGTGCAGTAGTATGTCCTCAGCAAATAACGGCTCTTTTTTGCTTCCCGGTTCTTATATATTTTAATGTGTGTCCTGTGTATGTATGTTTGTATTTAATGTGTGTCCTGTGTATGTATGCTTGTATGCTTTGTCTTATTGTACTTTCAACATCCTCCAGTATAATCTTGAATAGATGTAGTTACAAAGGACATTCTTGTCTAGTTTTGGATCTTAGGAGGTAACTTTCTGAAAATTTAGCACTAAGCATAATGTATGGTTTTAGTTTTTTTGTAGATAACTAACAACAGCAACAACAAAAGACTTCTGCTTCTAAGTAGACCAATACTTCTACTGAACTCAAAAAGAACAACTGAATAAATTATAAAACTTGTGTTTCTAAAGGAATCAGAGTGTAGAAGAAACAATGAGGATTAAAGGGACTAAAATTCCAGAGAAAATAGAACTCTTCAGAGATGAGTGAGGATCTGTAGTTGTGGCATTTGACAATTCAGAACTGGTAAAACATTGAGCATACTGGCTAGGCCCATGCAGCAGACCTATTTTGAAGAATAAGAGGTCATCAGAACCTTTAGTAGCTGTGTCCGATGAGATTGACAACATCAGGGCCTTGTGAAGCCTAAAACACGGCGTCGGTCTTCCCCTGAAGAAGACACGTCCAACTTTCTGAAGCTTCCTGAGGCAGGAGGCTAAGTAACTAAACCAGAACATTCTGGAAAACACAGTGAAAAATCTCCCTATTTCTTAGTGCTGGGGATACAAACACACCTTCCCCAGGCTCTCAGTTAAAAGCCTCAATGGGGCATGTCTTAGGGATAAGAGTGAACCAGAGGGAAATGGAACCCTACTTACCACAAATAGCCTCTTATGGGATTAAGGTGATCAGCTTCCCAATCTATTCATTTACAAAGGACTGGTGACAGTTACATCATCTGATGCCTCTTTTTTACAGTAAAGGAGCAGCCTACAGTTGGAAATCGTTAGGTATACTAGGAGTATGTGACCAATATCAAAGACAAAAAACAAGAAAGGGTTGAACAGACACCCGTTGCTTCAGATTTTCAGGCTAACGGAGAAGAATTAAGAATACCTATGATTAATATACTCAAGAGGGAAAAAACAGAGAATTTCAACAGAAAATTTGAATCTATAAATAGAACTAGAGCAACTTTCTAGAACAAAAAATAGGAAATATGAGGTTAAGAACTCAACTGATGGGTTAACAATGGATTGGGCAGAGAAGATGCCTAAAATATACAGCTCAAAGCACAGAGAAAATGTGGGAGAAAAAAACAAATGCACTCTAAGAAGTGTAGGACATAGTCAGAATGTGTTAACATATTTGTAACTGGAGTCACAGAATGAGATAAGGGAGAAAAGGAAGAGATAAATAGTATTTGAGGAAAAAAATGGCTAAAATATATTATTATTATTACTTTACATTGTTTCTTAAAGCTCAATAACAAAACAGTGTGAAGTATTGAATGATGACATTGTTCAGTAACGTAAGGAAGGCTCTTATCTGGAACTGTCTTATCTCAATAATTCTTTTAAATGTGAGGTAAATCTGAGTTCAGTGCCATTAAAATTTATAATCAGAAAAATTTTCAACTGAGTGGGATACCAAAGATGATTCAGCCCAAGCTCCTTCACTTCATTTATGAGGTCTGAAGGGATTAAAAGGCTTGCCCAGGGTGGTTATAGAGCAGATAATGCTTTAATTTTCCCATCTCATTCTATTTATGGACCGATTTATGGACCGATTGTCAATGGGTCTGCTTACCGATACGACCCGATTAGTCGGGGGAAGGGGGAGTGAGTATTTTCTTTTCTTCTCTGTAGAGTATGCAGTTAGGCACTAAAATAAGGAAGAGAATACTTTGGAAGACAATTTCCTGGTTGTTCTGGTTTATCTAAACTGAGCTAAATTATCGTGATTCCAATATTATCCATTGGCTCTTAAAATCTCCAGCTCTGTTCTTGTTCTCTTTGCTATGTACCATCTTATCAAGTTTCCTGATCCTGTCGACTCTCTCCTAAGTACCACCTCATTTCCCGTGCTGTCTATGTGTTAAGTCACAGTCTTAGATTCCCAAGCCTTTATCGACATTGTGTCATCAGCTGTCACCTCTTCCTAAAGTCAGAATGCAAATTCTAGCCCTCCACCCCTTTACAAGCCATACAAACTTGGGTAAATTACCTAACTTCTCTGAACCTCAGTTTCTTCATGTGTAAACTAAGGGTAATAAATAGTACCTACCTAGTGAAATTTTACTTTACTTATACCATTCTGTGTTCTTCAAATATTTTACCATAAGCATGCGTCACTTTTTTAGTCACAAAAATTTAATTTATGAATAAGTAAATAGTTCTCACCTTAGGCAGGTGTTAAGGCAATTAAATCAAAATTATAGGAGCAAAACACTTAGAACAGGGAACAGTAAATACAGCCCGTGAGCCAAAACTAGTCTGCCATCTATTTTGGTAAGTACAGTTTATTGGAATACAGCCACGTCCATTTGTTTACATATTAAATAAGACCAATTTCCTACTACAAAAGCAACGACAGTTGAGCAGTTGCAAACAAGACTGTATAATCCACAAAACCAAAAATATTTACTGTTTAGACCTTTACAGAAACAGTTTGCTGTCCTGACTTAGAACATTGCCTGGCATAACAATACATGTTAATTATTCCTGTAAAGGAACTCTTTTTCTAAAACAACCCGGCATCCAGAGTTTATTATTCCTCTTAAATTCTTACTGACAACTTTGTTATTCAGGAAACTCACTATGTACATGCAAATTTTTATGGATTCCACATTAGAAGAGCATTTCTGCAAAATGCCAAACTTGCTGGTACACTTCTTTTGCTATGGGTGAAAACAGATTTCTGGTGTATTATTTTGTAATTAAAGAGTAGTAATTTTGCACAGCTGGAATAAATATATTTTACATTTGAGTTCTTGATTTATTGAGTCGATTGAGAGCTACCTAGGCTAGTTTGAGCTATTGGATGTAATGTGGGCTTCTTTTTGACCAGTCTTCTAAACTCAAGATTTATTCATATTAAATAAGGTATTAAAAAGAGAAACTGTCCACTTTCTTGGTGCTGCTATATACAAGACCATTAAGCACAGCACTTTTTTTTTTCATTTTTAATAGTTAATGTAAGGGATTGAAGAGGGAATGGAATATATATTTATATTTTAACATTAACTGTTAAATATATATATATATATTTGCAAAGGCATAGGCAGTTACTGTCCATGGCAAAAAAAAAAAAGCGTATTTCTTTCTACTTGAAAGTAATATTATTTATAAAGGAAGAATTAGTTAGGAGATGACTGGACAAAGCTTGTCTAACCAGAGAACTCCAGAAATCTGTGGCTTCTTCCTCATGCTATTCCTGGAAACAGCCTTTTAAAATTGTTCCCATGAAATGTTGGATCAGAACCACTATGGAACCATCAGAAGGGTTATTGTCGTAACAGTGAACACCAACATGAGTGGCAGAATGAGTCATCAGACATCTGTGTTTACATGCTAAAGGAGCACGTCTTAGTTTTTTTATATCCAAATTCAAGGTTGTAATTATTATATATGAGTTACCATTATATCCAGGCAGAACATTTTGTACGTAATAAATAATTCCCTATTGAATAACAATTAAATAATTTACACTGTGTTATAGGAAATCTGTCTACATGAGGAGGAATTTCAATACGTATAGAAATCCATAATGATTCTAACATGATAAAATGTCAGCATAATGGAAAGCATGAAAGTTATAACAGAAGTCTTATTGCCTGACAATATATAATTACACAGATTAAGAAGCAAACAATAACAGTGGGGAAAAAAGCTCTGAGAAATAATACATAGAAAAAAACATTAACTTGGTGATTAACTCAAAGTGGAGTGATGATTAAAAAAGAATGCAAGAAATCCCTCATTACCAGTGTGTATGGGAAGAAATATTTAATATTATCTAATACACGATTATTGATCATTTGAAAATTATGGTGCTCTCCAAGATAAATTCAGGTTTAATGAAGAAAAGGGAGTGTGCATATAATCTTAGAATTTGGAAGGACTACCTAAAATATACTGACTGTTGAGCCTTACATATTACATTAATTGCACATCTTCTTCTTCTTGGAGTTAATAATGTATATATTTCACTGATTTTTCTAAATCCTCACATATCCTTCAACAACTTTGAAAATCACTTTTATATCCTGTCAGATAACCTTTCGGTCCATTATTTTTTCCTGAAGACCCCCTTCTGGAACCCTCTGTCCTTCCTGCAATTTGGGCTGGTTGTGCTGCAAGCCTGCTGCCCCGGTCTTGTCTGGTCTTCACCCCAGGAATTCCCTTTGCCTCACTCCTGAGTAGGATCTCCTGATTTTTGGATCCCGTTTCCTCGTTTTCCTTGATTTGTCTCTTTGTTTCGGTGGAGCATATTTTCCAGGAGTCTTCTAAAAAACAGTGAAAGACCAGTACAATTTTATTCTTTAATTTTTTATTTTTTGGCCATGCTACATGGCATGTGGGATCGTAGCTCCCCGAGCAGAGATCGAACCCGCAGCCCCTGCAGTGGAAGGGCAGAGTCTTAACCACTGAACCGCCAGGGAAGTCCCGAGACCAGTACAGGTTTTGAGAGTTTGCATGTTTGAAAACTTAATTTTACCCAAGACAATGATAACTGTGGTTGGATGTAGAATTCTATGATGGACATGAATTCCCCTTTACAGTTTTGAAGGCATCAATGCTTTGTCTTCTGAGAATGTTAATGTTACTGCTCATAGGTTCAAAGCCATTATTCTTTCTGGTTTTTCGCATGTGATCTATATTTCACTTTAATCTTTAAGAGCTTACATTTATGTTGAACATCCTGACACTTCATGACTTTATTATCTTTTCTCTCCTGTTGCCATGTCTTAGCCTGTTTTTGTTTTTACTTGCTACTTTTCAGCTCATTCTCTTGATTTTAATTTCTAAAATTTATATTTGAGTTTACTTTTAGAATTTTAAGTATAATATACATATATACATAGGATATACATAGGATAAAGTACATAGGATAAAGTACATAATAATATATGACAAGCCTACAGCTATCATTATACTCAATGGTGAAAAGCTGAAAACTTTTCCTCTAACATCAGGAAGACAAGGATGCGCATTCTTGGTTTCATAGATTACAAGGTGATGAATTTTTACAACTGAACGCACAAATCACGCAAACCACATCCAAGGAACAGAATAGTATCAGTGTTCTAAGAAGCCCTCATTCACCTGCTGTCTTCTGATTCCACATCTCATACTTCTCACCACCCAACTAAGTCCTGACTTCCAACAGCATTTTGCCCCTTTTGATCATTTGTCTCTTTATATAAATGGAATTGTACGGTATGCATACTTTTGTTTATGATTTGTTTCAATTTGCTAACGTTTTGGTTATGAGGTGCAAAAATATTCAGGTACAGTTGTAGACTGCTTATTGTTTATGCTGTTGCAGATCTGTGTGCCTGTGTGTATGTACACAAGCGTAAGAGAGAAAAATCATAGCTTATATTGGGACGGAGGTAGAGAAATTGGATCCGACAGGGAGAAACCCAATGTATTGATGATATCAATAGTATTCCAGTTATTCAACTGACTGGTCGATTTGCCATGTTCACTTTTTCTGTTGCTTCATAACACACATATATGTTGCATATACTATTTTAAGTATAAAATAAAACAATTTTAAAAAATAGAATTGGGTGTGCTGTCTCATAGTATTCCATTTCTCGTCCAAAACTTCAATGCCGTGCATTCCTGAGATCTTCTGATAATAGCATATTCACAAGTGAATCAGCAAAACTGGATCACCTTCAACAATTTGAAAATTCTTGAGAAGCTGGCCTCTTAGTCTTGAATATTCATGTCCTAATCTATTCTGCATGTTGTGGAAACGTCTTGTTATTTTCTCCTTTGGTGACTGGTAATTGACTTGTTCCCATCAGTTAAATGCCAGAGGCTTCTTCGCTGAACTGCCTTCACACTATCTGGAAAAACACACTAAGGCAAAACAAAAATACACGGCATTTATTCTCCTCCATATGCCTGGACACTTTGTAATGTCTCTGGAATGAAAGTACTCTCTTCTTCCCTGTTGATTTAAGCAAATTCTTGCTAGAAGAAAAGCCAGACTTGAAAAGGAGGGCAGCAAAAGTGGATTTGCAAGTCCTGGTAAACTTTGGATCAAACCAACCTTGAAGCCTACGCTATCATTAGATTATTCAGCTATAAAATTTTCTCTTATTTTTAAAGTCAGTTTGGGAGAAGAATACTAATACCTGCAATATAAAGAACTCTGATGCAGCATCTAAGAACAATTGTCTCTGACAAGCAGAGGCATAAAAAAAAAAATTCTCAAGGAATTTCACTTCCTTTAGCAAGAAAACTAGCTTCAACTTGCAGGAAGTTAATTGAAAATCCCCACGGAAAGAACTGAACTGAAGTGAATGCCCTTGAGAACATCAAAGCATTTCTTAGTTCCTTAGGTCTTTTGATGAACTTGTAGTCCATTTAGTTCCATCTGGTATTTTTCATTAATAACTTCTGAAGCTTAAAGCTGATTTCTTAAGCGTATCCTATCTTTTTTTCATTCTACTTTTATTACTCACTAACCTTAGTCATTTTGCTCCCATCATGTACGTGTGTTTACTTTCTAATAAGATGATTTTATTTTCCAAATGTTTCCTTTCTTAACTTTTAAAATGAAGATAGAAAATTCTAATATATAATTTCAATGCACTTAAATTATAATGGATTATAATGAGGAAGTAACCATAGTCATTACTGAAAGTAATTTTGAAAGCTCTAAATGAATCCTTATTTTCTTTTAAAGACTTGAACTACCATGGTTGGATATGCCTCATGAGTTTCCCCCTTACCCTTTCAAATATTTGCCTTGGATATAAGTATGCTTTTATATCTCAGTTAATTTACATACAAATTCCATTTCCACCCGATCCAAACCCTTGCCACTTTTCTGTCTGCACCCCACGTCCGGTAACGCTGTCAGCTTCTGATTTTCAAGCTTAATTTCTGTACCCCAAAGCAGCGTAAGCATTTTTGTACTTGAGCAGCTAGAGACCCAGGTTAAAATTTCTCTCTCTCTCTTTTCTCATTTGCACATTTCTGCTTTTCTTTTGATCTCATTCTCCCACCCACATCTCGAGAAGAAGTAAAGGATCTCAACAGATTCAACTTTAGGTCGTGCATTTGCCAATAAGACTTTGAAAACAAAATACTCTCAAACTGCAGGATATTTTATAATCATAAATTTGCTCATTCCCATCATCCCCAAGGGGATAGAGCACATATTATTATTCCATTAAGGAAATGAGGACTTTCTGAGCCAAGCAATTCTCTCTTTAGCTCCCTCCTCCCATTTTTGTGTTCTAAAACTTTCTCTGCATAAATGGTTCTCAGAGCTTGTTAGCCATAACCTTGTGAGTGGCAGAAGATTCTTAAGGCTCCTGCACTGCAGAAACCAGGGTAGGCCCGGCAGGTAGGGGTCTAGGTCTCATGAAACAAAGCAGCTCAGCCTTTGAGTACATGGTGTGTAGTTCTGTCTCATATTATACCTGGAAAAAAAGGACTCAGTGTTAAAAATGGCAGAAAGTAACTTTTCTACTAAAAGTTTCCCCACGAACACAGCACTCTAGATTCTTCCTAGAAAACTACCCAATTCAACAGAAAACAACAGATAAAACCAGCCAAAGCCACATTTTTGTTAACATATAAACATTTTCAAGGGAATAGGATGTAGAAGAGAAAACTTTCTGGAGGATTTGACCTTTTAGTCCGTGTTTTGGCTGCTTCAAATGCTCCCATTCTTTTTTGAGCACTTCCTTACTCTCCAGCTCCACGAAATAGTTCATATTCATCTTGTATTGATATTTTTCCCTGTCTCAGTCCTGAAGTCTTAAAAAGAACCTGGTTCCTTTTAGGGGAGAATGGAATTTAGAAAACAATATCTTGGTGCTAGGTGTGTTCATTACTCCTGAGGTTTCATTAGTATTTCTAGGTCCTCTGAGCAGACGGAACCAGGAATATATATATATATACACTAACCCATGTATATCCCATTGTCTCTGCATCAAGAGTACCATCCTACAGATAATCTGTGACTAAAAAGCAGTGGCCAGTTTCTCATTTACATTTCCCTAGTTATTCTAAACTATGAGAATGTTATTTTATCATGGATTAAATCAAACTATTTTAATGTCTTTTAAAAAATAAAGCTAATTAATAAGCACAGCGTTTTTTTTTCTTTTCTTTTTTCCTGAATTAGACCCTTGGAAAAAAATTCGCTATGCTATTGACTAGTGGAAGGAAATCTCTTACTTGGGTTTCTTATTATGAGCTTAAGTTCCTGCCTTGCTATTTATCAAGTAGGAAGAGCCAAGCCTCTCCAGCTATTAGTAAAAAAAAAAAAAAAAATCTGTAAAAATTCAACTTGAAGATATCAACGCTCCTTATTTTTTCAGGTTGTCACAATTCCAGATTAAAGTCAGATATTACATTACCAAGTTCTTGGGAAAAATAAAATTATTGAGGCAACTATATGGCATTCCAGTTTCTAGAGGGTAGATTTGAAAAATGTATCAAGGACTTATTCTTTAATTCAGTTTTAATTCTGTCATTTTTTGTAATAGTAAAAAACTCGAAACAAACTAGATGTCAAATAGTGGTAATTACTTAAACTTGCTATAGTGCCTCTATGTAACCAGTAAAACACTATGGTCTCAAAAAGCTTATTTACAGTGAATCTTACAGAGATATATTTTAAGCTAAATAAATACCAAGTGTGAAATATTATTTCAATAATTTGATATATGTATATGTGTACATAAGTGTGCATGTATAATTTCATGTAAACATGCTTATGTATCTATATATATATATACATACTCTACCTAATTTCTATATGCCTATAACTATATCAGATATATGTCTATATAAGCAAAATATTAACAAATAGATGGTGGAATTTGTGGTGATATTTATATTTTATTTATATTTTTTCACTATAAATGATGAGATTTCTATCATAAAATATTTGATTTTGGGAAAATAAATTGATTGTATTTAATATCCAACTTCATTCTCTCATTTGATAAAATAATATAATTATGTAGTCATTTTAACCTACAATATAATAGTCACCAATACCTGGGTCCCACTCAAAGTTAATCTGTCTAAGCATATATGGTTTATTTATGGAAGTTCCCGTCTATTTCTACTTTGCTGCAAGTTTTTGTGTGAGTGAATGTTGAATTTTATCAAATGCTTTCTCTGTATCTATTCACACGTTTATATATTTTTTCTTTACCTTTTAACATGGAAAATTACGGTGATTAATTTCTAAATCCTTGGTTGTCTGATCTAATGAGGCGTGACTTTTTTTCTTAGAGGAGTGCCCAGTGCAAGTGAGTTTTATGATCTGATGTTACCCTTTTGAGATTAATTTAAATCTATCATTCCCTGATGATCGCAAGTGGTGTTCTAATTCTTTAGAATCAAGTCAAGGAAGAGGTTATATTTTTGATGTGTTAGATGATGTTTAAATTAGAGACCGAGAGTCTTTTCCAGAGTGTGTTCTGGAGAGCACTAACTCCGTGGAAGGCTCAGTCAGTCCAAGGTACTTTCATTATCAAAGAAGTTTAGGAAACACCACATACTGTATCTGATACTTAGAGAATCACAATGTATATTAGCAGATTAAAGTTTCTTGTAAGTCCTGAAAATACATTTATTCATCTAAGTCAAGTATTTCCCAAAGTTATTAGACCATGGAATCTCTTCCTTACGAAACATTCATTAATAGCTTTAGAAACCATTAGAACACTTGGGAAAATCTTGCCTATTATGAGCATTTTTGAAGATCTTTATCCAATGAGAGTTTATTAATTTGTGATAATATAGAGGTTTAACAAACTGATGGTTTGTTTTACACTTTAAATGAAATATTATTTCTTATCCTATCAAGAACATAAAAATATCCCAGTAAGCTGAAAAGACATCAGTAACTATTCATTACAATCTAAATAACAATCAAACTTCACAGTAGACACATTTGTCTCCTTTAACTATCTTGTATTTTTTTTGTAGGAACAAATACTCAGTTGCTGACCTTTTCAATGTCAGTTAAACTAATGCCAGAAATAACCCCTCACTGCAGGGAAAAAAGAGACAAATCGCGATAGAAAAGAACAAATTTTAAGTTTGCAAGTGCCAAGTGCATTTTTTATACATGTGCCAGAAAGCCTGATTTTAAACTCAAGGTACCAAAACTTCATTTACTTGAAGTGCAAGAATTCTGACTTTTGAATAGTTTAACATGCTAAAACAATGTGGTGACTTTTTAATTAACTTTCGTAATATCTGTGAAAACGAGAACATATAAAGAAAATTCAAGTCATGTTGCAACAGAAGTTCCGTGAATGCCATATTTCCCCCCCTCTTCTCTGACTGTTTAATATCCTCATTAAAAATCTCTCTTCACCACTTGCAGAAGCATTTACAAATTCTGTACCACACTGAGGCTGAGTAACCTTCCCCCATCCCAGTCAGCTGGCAGGATTTGGAAGATGCTGTGTATATAGATGCTTTTAAAATTGCTTCTTTATTAACTACAATAATACAGTGTTTCTTTCCCGTCTTTAAAATACCGGCTCACTTGGAGTTCTTTCTGAGTCTTCAGTTTCTTTGTCACTTCTCTTCTGAGGTCATGGAAAATGTGTAAGCTGTTCCAGAAGCCTCTAGCAATGAGAAGAATGCGTGACTAAGCAAATCTTTCATTCATAATTTTTTTTCTTCCCCTTGTAACATAATGGGAGAAGAGGTTGAAGACCAGTATTTATGGAACCACTGACATGTATTAGCATTCTGTTAGGAACCTCATATGCCTTGCTTACAGCAAACCTACAAACACCTCCATTTTGCAGATGAACAAAAGCCTGGACAGGTCACTCAGCCAATCAGTGGTTGGCTTGGACGTGAATTCAAACTTACCTTGCTCTAAACACCCTGCTGTCTTCCGCCCCATCATGTGCCTTAGTGGCTGCAAATTTCTCCTGATTTGTAAGTACACTTTAACATCTCCAGAACTACAGTTTTTCAAAGAATCCTTGAAATATTCTGTTCTCTTTACAGAGGAGAAAAAGGAGGTCCCTTGGGACAGCAAGGGGTCTCTCCAATTTTTTTAAGCTCCATCCCTCCAGTATTCCATAGAATCAGTTCCACTGGAGCCTGAATAGTCAGGGAAACAGGATCTTCCAGTCGGCACCTGGAATGTGTTCGACTCACACTTATGAGCCTTGTGCTATCTTTTGAAGAAGCTCTTTGTTATTATTGGAGCCATTGGTACCACAAGAAAAAGAGCCTGGGTTCTACTGTTCAGAGTCACTTATTGTTTCTGAAAATTAAACCCAATGTAAAGCAGGATGCTTAACATAAAAATAGGACCAAAATAGTTTAAAATGACAAATAATAAGATACTACGAGACATCTGAGATGAGTTAATGAATGCACTTGTTAACCTAACAGTCTGTAATAACAATGCAGATATAAAAAAAGAACTCTTCGACTTTTCGTTTCCTGAACTTCCACAGTCGGCATGTTTATGCATTTTCCTGACGTGAGCCCATTTCATATTTTAATCTTCCTGAGCCTGCAAAATATTATGATAAATTGAGATGTCTACTCAACTTTTGCTAGGATAGCCTGAACATTTTTTCAAACTTCATTAGAAAAACAACAAACCAACAGCTGAGAGCAATACTCGATTGTACTGTCCTTTTTGTTAGGAAGGGAATAGGAAGCACTGTTTTGTAATGAATAGATCAATGATAACGTGCTCCTCAATGAGGTACTGTTTCAAAATGTATTTTATCTCTGGGACTGGGATTTTATTTGTGCCCCCAGTCAGCTGTTTGATTAGCAGTAGGTGCCAGGGCAAGGACCAGGCTTGCCTAAGAACGAAGTTTGGAACTATTACATACCACTTGGCAGAGATGAAAGCAGAGAGATTGAACTAAAATGAATCATCGTCTACCTCTTTAAAAAATCCAAAGAAAAAGAATTTTCTCCATTCATTCAAATGTTCAGAGTTTCAAAGTCCAGATTATATGGAAAAAGTCTTATATTTATTTTCTCTATAGTATATGTTTGCAAGTTAATGTTTATTTTTATACCAAAAACAGTAAACGCACCCTGAGCACATGTTTTATTCTAGGAACTTTTGGAACTGCCTTGGACCTATGTCTTATTTAATCCCCCAATCAAACGTATGAATAAGTATTATTGTAATTAAGATTTTTGAATGGGAAAACCAGACATTGACAGGGTCCCTTGTCTATGGTAATAATGAGTCTGAGATTAGAAGCCAGTAAATTTGGTATTAGAGCCCACACATTGAGCTATTAAAATGTGTCTGTTACCTCCAACACCGCCCCTTGTTCTAGTCTGACTAAATCCAGTTCTCTGGAAGACCCCTTTCCTCTTGCAAAAGTTTTGGTGCTATTAAGCAAGAACCTTTTCTTCCAAAGTAGGATTAAGCTAGGGAAAAAAGGGCTGCAGGAATATATTTATCTAAGGAACACCCTTTTCCTCCAAACATGGGTTGAGCATCCCCGTAAACACAAGAAGAAATAGCAGGGCGAGAAGGCTCGCTCTCAGGGTTCCCTTTCTTGGAGCCAGGACCAGCAAAATCTTACAGTTTAATCATGGCTGAGGGCTCTTGTAATAAGTATCAGTGGACAAATACGAAATACGCTTGTAACACATTCTCCCTGTGAGATGCTTAAATAATTCAAATGACAAATAATTTGGGCCAGCGTTATTCTTTAGCACAAAGGAGATTTGCTAGCTGTGAATATGGGTTATCTTCTAAGAGCTGGGACAAAGACACTAGAAATAAATAAAATCCTTGGTATTCCTGTATATCAAGGATTTTATTTATTTTTAGTGTCTATTTTTAGTATTTCTATCTATTTTAATATTTATTTTACAAAAACATACTTTTATATGTTTATATATCTAGATAGATATATAATCTAGATACAGATATAGATAGAGGTAGATGTGTTATGGTAGATCAACCAAGAAAATTCAGAGAAACTTTTGACCAAATTTTCTATTTTTCAATAAACACATTGTAGACGAAAGCAATAGATGGATATTATTCCTGGCTTAGATTGGTTTTATTATGCCCTTTTGGACTGTCTCATCACTCATTGGTTGTGGATGTTCAAAAGCTCTTAAGAAATTTTCAAATAGAGCATCTCGCTGAAACCCTCTTGCACTCTCTATAATGTTTCTTAAAAACCCACACATATTTAAACCAGAGAGATACAGAATTTTAGAAAGTAAGTATGCACACAAGGAACTTGGTATCTTACAGGGCAGTTTCATTCTGACCTTTCTGTCGTCCACAGACCTCCTTTCTAAGTCCCTTTATGGAGGCTATAATTCTGGCTCTTTCTCTCTCCCTTCAATGTCAGTCCTAAGGCCGCAGGAATACTTAACTACTATACTAATTATTCTGGAAGGGTGGTTCTTGGCATTTCTCTCTAGTTAAATCACTCTGCTGTGTCGAGAGTAAAGAAAAATCCCTATCCAATTCTTGGTGGTTTTTAGTTAATTGACTTCTAATGAGGTATCTGGTGCCGGCAGCTCCATGAGGCTGAAAATGTTTTTCCTTTTCTTTGATTTAGGTCAAGCTTGCGTTGAGTTTGAACATTTTTGCACAGCTTATTCAATGCATGATGGCATATATGTACCATAAAGAAATGCCCTTTAAAAAGGCTCTAAGTACCAGAGATATCATAGATTATTTCTTAATTGACGGCTATACGTACATATAAATAAATGTTACTAACATATGTACCTACGTAAGCAAGCACCTTATTTTGCCCACCTCTACCGTGGGATTATTTGGGGCACGATTCTCACATTTCTCACTGTCACCTCTTCACCGTGGAGAGTGAGGAGCGTGGACCCACAGTGGCAGTAAGACCTCCCAAATGTCCTCTCCCGCTCACCCGCAGCTTTTTCTCTTGTTCTTCTCTCCTCTTCCCCACCCTCCCTTTCTCATTCTCTTTTTGGGTTAATATTATCTCAAAAGGGCAAAGGATTCTGAGATCCCTGCTCATCCTATTTCTGTTTGTTACCAAATAAATGTTGAATCAATTGAAAGAGAACGATTTCATTAAGCACAGGAAACAGAGTATGTATTCAAGCTAGGAGCAAACGAATAACAAATAAATCAGCAAGGTAGTTAAATTTCGGGTGATGGGACCAGCCAGACATTGCCTCAAGTGTTGGCCCCCTTCCTTTGTTAATGGCCTGAACTTGGCTAGCGTGTCTCTCTCACAAAGACCCAGTCTTCTTATCTGCAAATCAGAATTCATGTTAGTTGCCAGGGAATTTGACAGGCTTAATACCTAGCACCCCTCTTCCCGACCCAAGTTCTGAGAAAATATTGCAAAGCAGTGGCAGATGGAGTCCAAATGATCACTTGCGTTAAAGATAAAGCTTAAGGAAGAGGGGGTAGCTTAGTATCAGAGCCAAATGGACCTACTAAGTGAATCTCAGAAGGAAACACATAACCACCCTGTCCATGCTAGACTGGACCTGTGAGGCCAAGAGCACCCAGATTAGACCTGACGCACGGAGGAACTTCACTTCCTGGGGGCAAGGGAAGAGAAAGAATGAAGGAAAATAAGACCTGGCGTCAGTATGACCAATTTATTCTCCTCGATGTTACTGATCTGATAAATCATTTCATCTCTTCTGGTGGAATAGTGATTAAAGGTTAGAAAGGATCAGAAGTGTTCACATTAGGGGAAACTTCTAAAGCTGGAAAGAACAGTTCCTCCAGGTTTCTGAGGTCATAACCCGTTGTGCTCAGACTTTAAGCTTATTGTCAATCAGGGAAGTAACCACCTCCTCAATTTTGGAGGACCGTCTTGTCTTCAATTTCATAGGCTGTCTGGTACCAGCCACACGTCCTTTGGATCTCCTCCTAGACCCACACGTGAGCCCTTCACATTTTCCTCACAGGAGGCTCTGAAATAGGTCAGAATAGATTACGAAGTAAACGGACTCTAAGACTACATTCTACCCAAGGCTGGAAATTCACACCCTGTTCTGTTTCTCCTCTTGCACTATGTCCAGCCATATGACCCAATGGAGTTTATCAGGGCACTGCAAAAAGATTAAATGACAACCTTATGATTCAATAATAAAATTCCTCCAAACTGCAGATTCCAGGAGGGAATTAATTCAAATAGTGTACACCTTGTGAGTTCAAGTTTGTAGCTTATGTACAATATATTAGCATCCAAAAAAACTAACCCTCCAGCATGTTCTCGTCCCTTCGCAAATCAAAGATCAAAAAAAAAATCATATATTCTAAAATGCATCCAACCCTGCCTTTTATTTCACTTAGACTTAGTTAAAGGGCACCTGATGCCAACCTAGAGTTATTTTTCAGTCGGCAGCTGCAGCCCAGATGTTTTTTTCTCAGGAATGGGGGTAGTTTCTTTAGGATTTTAGAAGTTAAATTAGTTCAACGTGTAGACTCTGATGCCCATGACCTTTCTGGAAAGATTCCAATAGAAATAACCCCCCGTGGTTATCACCAACAAATTTAGAAAACAAGATTGTTCTCAACTACTAGAGATTTATCCCAGGAAATATTATCGTTTCAGAACTTAGTATTGCTAAGAAGCTGTAGAAGATACCCATTCTTACCTGAGCAAATGGAGAGCATCTCAGTCTTCCCATCATTGAAACGGCTTTCAGTTCAGACCACTTGTCTACAGTCTGTAATCTGCAAACTTGCTCAGTTGAGAGTAAACTCCTGGTGTTCCAGATGGTTACTTTGGGCACTACTCACCTGCTATACCTGGGAGGAAAAACTCACTCTTTAGTCTCTTAGGAGTCACTGCTTTCTTGCCAAATTAAACCTTCACTCTCAGCTCTTTTGTGTCTTTTCCTCTTTTGTATCTGTGTATTCAAAACCTGTTCATTTCCATTTACCCCTTGAGGCTCATGGCTCTGCAGCTCCGGGTTTACCTCTATAGCCATATCCTTCTGAGCGCAGGCGTTGCGTTTTCAGTTCTGTATCAAAGTGCCTCTTTGCACTGCTTCCTGTTCCTGAGTTGCTTGGGTCCAAGGTACCTGCCTTCTAGGGAAAATTCCTTCCCTAAATCAGACCCCACTTAAGGACCTGTGTTGGAGGTGATTATGGAGCCAGTGGAAAAAATCCACAGGAACGCAAGGCTGGTTCTTTCTCATTTTCTTTTTTGGCTGATCTAGAACTGCCTCCTTAGACCTAGCATTTACACTTGAAAGAGTTAAATCTTACTGACGCGCACAGAACTCAGTGTGGCACCAAAATCGTGGCTCAAGCTCCTAATATGTAAAAAGCTTGTACACAGCATGCTCGCTTTTTCCTTCTGGCTGATATTCGCTCAGAACAAGCTATACTCCTAGGTAAGCTCCAGGAGTTCGCTGCTGAGGCTTCCTGCACCTGCCAGGTGCATGTGGATGTCTCAGCTGAGGCCCACACACAACCTGCATCTTTGCTTGGAGACCACCTGTGTGGCCGGCATCTGCTGAGGCCACCGATGAGGCTGCCATGACTTTACCGACACCATCTACGTGGCCTGCCTGTCCTGCCTGGGGCCCAAGTGGCCTGGATGTTCTCAGAAGCCATCTTGCTCCAGGCTCAAGGTCAGGGCCTGAGCTGAAGGTTATTCCCATTTGGCAGGTAGAACCTGAGCCCCATTCACTTGAAGCCATCCCTGCACGTGTCCCTGTTTCTATGGAAACAGTCACTTCACTGCGGACAGAGCCACCAAGCAGCACCAAACACTTAGCGCATCAAATTAAAAGCCTATGGCCGGGCTTCCCTGGTGGCGCAGTGGTTGAGAGTCCGCCTGCCGAGGCAGGGGACACGGGTTCGTGCCCCGGTCCGGGAAGATCCCACGTGCCGCGGAGCGGCTGGGCCCGTGAGCCATGGCCGCTGAGCCTGCGCGTCCGGAGCCTGTGCCTATGGCCTTTCCGCAGCAGATACGAGCCAAAGGCACAAGGGCACAAACATGCCTGGTTAATATAAGCCTTTACAAAACACCGAGTTAAGAAGTAGTTCTTTCCACACATTAAGCTCTCATCCCCAAACTGTATTTTTTAGCTACGTCAAACACCTCTTGGTGGGAATATTCAGCTTATGTAATTCTTCTCTTCCTTTTTTTTTTACTTCTCAATAACTCTGCTTGAGTTTCTGAGGAAGCCTGGGTGTCAGCACCCTCATTCTCCCTACATTCCTGGTCTGAAAAGATTGCAAGATAGGAGTTACAGGGAAGTCCCAGTCTACCGTGTGCAGATTTTCAATGGAAATGTCAAATCTGTTCTGCCACAATTGATTCCCTTTGCCTACTTTGAGAATAAAAAGGACCAAGAGAGTAGGGATGAAGGGATTTTGTGAGAATGTGTTTTTGGAGAATAGCGCATCCATCTCATTCTGTTCCTTCCCAGTCATGAGAGGTCTGCCCGTCCGCTTCGTCTCAAACCTCCCGAAGGGCTGTTTGGAGAGTGTAGACTGTGGTTCCAGTAGGTGATCGGGATGGCAGGTTGGGATCTGCCTTGTACCTGGGAAACCTAGGCAATGAGGGATCTTCTGAGTAGTCTATGTGGTAAGAGAGACAGGAGACGATTCTCCGTGGGGATTTCCCTGTGCTTGCAGCCGTTTCCAGGAACAATGAAGCATGAGTGCTTTCCCATGGACTAGGTGTGGGTCCATGGGAGAGCTGATGAGAACTGTCTGGTCCAATAAAGCACACCAGATGGGGGTGATGGGGAAGGAATGATGGGTGGGCAGGAGCTGGAAGTGGGTTCCTCGGAGCTCAAGAGAGAGCACAAGCGGCCAGCACCCTGAGTGGTGATAACTGGGAAGCTGTCCTCTCATGCCGTGTCCTTCACATGGATGGAAATGTCAAGACGGAGCAAAAAGCTATTCTCCTGACACAGCAATGCTTACTTAATAAATTTGCCATGAGGAGTGACTTGGCAATACATACACAAGGCTTAGGACAATGTTCTTACTGTCTATGATTAATAACCAGCATTATTAAGAGTATACAGCAAATTTTAGGTGAGCGTCTTAATGACGTTCTTTCTTTTTTTCAATTGAAGTGTAGCTGATTTTCAATGTTGTGTTAATTTCTGCTGTAGAACAAAGTGATTCAGTTATACATATATATACATTCTTTTTTTTATGTTCTTCTCCTTTATGGTGTATCATAGGATATTGAATATAATTCTCTGTGCTATACAGTAGGACCTTGTTGTTTATCCATCCTGTATATGATAGCTTACATCTGCTAACCCCAAACTCCCAGTCCCTCCCTCCCCCACCTCCCCTCCCCCTTGGCAACCACAAGTCTGTTCTGTATGTCTGTGAGTCTGTTTCCCTTTCATAGATAGGTTAATTTGTGCCATTCTTTTATTGAATGCATACACCCTGTCCCACTCTTTACCATTCAGTTTGCATATACAGTCATTTCTACTATAATGTGATATATGTGTTCCTCCAAATCACGAGTATATGCAAAATCATGCAATAGAACCCACATGTCATTGGGTTAGGGGCATACCATTCTTAAATTTAATCACGGACTTATTTACAAAAAAGGATAGGCACCCAACCAAAATGGTAGCACATGTTAAATGGTTAAGAAATACTTAAATCCTACAACAAATATGGCTTCTGACGTTTGCTTGTGGAAGTGGGATGGTTTCAGCAGCTGTGAGTTATTGGAAAGTGGTAGAAAGAGGTTTCTTTGAGATCGGAAAGTTGTAACAGCAGATGTGGGCAGGTGTGGCTCAGGGTCCTTGTGAAGTGTGTGCGTTGATGTGCTTTGTGTATTCCCAGCTGGCTCTGTTCATCTGAGTGCAGTTTTGTGTTTAGCTAGTACTCCTCTTTTTTTTTTTTTAAATTAACACATAGCTAGCACTTACTTTATTATTATTATTATTTTAACTTTTTTTTTTTTTTGCGTCTCCCTCCCTCCCACCCTCCCTATCCCACCCCTCTAGGCGGTCACAAAGCACCGGGCTGATCTCCCTGTGCTATGCGGCTGCTTCCCACTAGCTGTGTACCTTACGTTTGGTAGTGTATATATGTCCATGCCACTCTCTCGCTTTGTCACAGCTTACCCTTCCCCCTCCCCATATCCTCAAGTCCATTCTCTAGTAGGTCTGTGTCTTTATTCCTGTCTAACCCCTAGGTTCTTCGTGACATTTTTTTTTCTTAAATTCCATATATATGTGTTAGCATACGGTATTTGTCTTTCTCTTTCTGACTTACTTCACTCTGTATGACAGACTCTAGGTCCATCCACCTCATTACAAATAGCTCGATTTTGTTTCTTTTTATGGCTGAGTAATATTCCGTTGTATATATGTGCCACATCTTCTTTATCCATTCATCCGATGATGGACACTTAGGTTGTTTCCATCTCCGGGCTATTGTACGTAGAGCTGCAATGAACATTTTGGTACATGACTCTTTTTGAATTATGGTTTTCTCAGGGTACATGCCCAGTAGTGGGATTGCTGGGTCATATGGTAGTTCTATTTGTAGTTTTTTAAGGAACCTCCATACTGTTCTCCATAGTGGCTGTACCAATTCACTAAGGAAAAGCCCACAAGCAAATGCAAAATTTGTTATCCTCAAATTGGTCCTTAATATACCAGTCACGTTGGAACAAATTCACGTTTTTCAAAACAAGCAGAACTGACTGTACATATTTACAAATCAGAAGCCACACAGATCTCCTGACCTGCTTGGAAACAGTATAATTTATGAGAATATGATCTCCCAAGTGCAATGGCTACAACCATTGGATTTGGGCCACAGGTGTTGGCCAAAATAAATAGATAATAGGGAAGAGAATTCTGAAGGTCCTTGTTAGGACCTCACAAAGTTACTCAACTCTCTGGCTAGATTATTTGTGAGAATACAGACAATACCTAAAGGATTGTTGTGAGGTTTATACGCAGGAAGAGGAAAAGAAAGAGAGGAAAAACAAATGGCTCTGACCAATTCTTAGCAGTGACAAAGGAAATAGGAGTCACCCCACAATATCATGTGATAGATTTGAATGGTAACTATTTTTTTTTTTGCTAAAAACGAAGACATAGAATCATAGGGGAAAAAAATCCATATATTTACTAAATCTAACAATGAACAGCATCAAACCCTAATTCCTCTTATTCCGAGTTTGATTAAAAAGATATTTCTACCTCTTCGGTCTTCAACTGAGAAATAACCCATCCCATCTACCGAGAAGTAAAGGCTTATTTTCTAATGATTAAAATATTGGGAAAAAAAACATGTAAGTTATAGAGGAAATCAAATTGTCAGTCACTGAAAGCCCACTAAACAGAATCTCCTCATCAGTGGAATAGAAACACTGTAAAAAGGGTTGAAACATCATACAGGTAATACAATAACAGGAAATTCACAAATTCTCACACCTTTGTAAAAATGTTGCGTTTCTGTCATCTTTGGAACTTCCTTTTTAAAATCAATATTTCTTTAGCTCAGAGGCTCTAAAGTGAAGCTCCTTAGATCAGTTCAAGGATCGGAACTGCCTCATTAGTTATGTTCACATCCTTCCAAGACATTTGGTTCATTCCATCTGCAATATATTTTGGACAATGAGTTATTGGGTATAATGTAGCAAAGCAACTGGTTGTTTGACATTTTTTTGTTTGGTATCATGTGGATAGTCCTTTTTAGAACCTACCCTAAATAACTGTTCTCCAGTATTTAGCAAGTGTCATGCTATAGTAGGCATTCCAGAAATATCCGGTGAGAATCAGGGAGCCCTTAGTAGAATCGCTCGCTGGCCCTCACATGCTCCTAAGTTGTCGATCCTATGACATCAAGGTTTCAGTGTCTACTATTTTCTTTCTTAACCTGTGGGCTCTAGCAAGGAATACTCTGATCTTCCTCTCCGTTTTCTCAAGATGCAACACTGAGTACTGAGTGTACTGAGTACAAAGCAAGGTCTCTCTCTACCAGTTGAATAGAACGAGTGCCTTGCAAGAAGATTCGGGCTGAATCGCCCCTATTTGGCTTTTTATATATTGAAATAATCAGACAGTAACTGGAACCTCTACTCAATTTAGCTTTTTAAGTTCAGAAGGGGAGAGATTCTGGATTCTATTTCTACCTCATTTTTAATGGACTAAATCAGTTGAGGTCACTGTGGATGTGAGGATGAGGTCGGGACCTGCAATCCAGTATTGCTACTTTTATTCTTTGGACTATTGCATCCCCTTTAAGCTGAATAGACATACTTGAAAAATAAAAATGGAGCCAGCTCCTATGAATGTAATCTCCAGTTTCCTGTCCCTCACTCCCCCCGACCCCTCCAAAGTTCGACTTCATCTTCTTGTTTCCAGGTCCAATTCCAACAGGAGCAGCATCTCTAGTTTCCAAGGAAACCCTGAAAAAACCGAAATTTACATAATTCGCTTTGCCCACTATTGGAATGCAGCCACTTCTGGAGAAAGCAGAGCAGCTGTTCAGCTGCCTCATGGCAACACTTCACAACAGTGTGGGAAGAAAACAAAGAAGAGCAATGCACTTATATTAAACCACCCGGGGAGGGTAAGGTAGCAGGGCAGAAGGTCATCATTTAGAATCGAGAGGATCTAATCAGTCGACAGACCTGCTCTGAAGGACAAGGCAGTGAATTTTTAATGAAATCAAGAGAACCAGTCTTTGGATTCACGTTCTCATTGAAAAGAAATGATACACATTTAAATGCTATAATTTAAGGACTCCTTCTCTTTGGAACATACTGCCGAAGAAGCAACTTTTTAAGAGTTTCATGATTTTTATTTCAAAAGAATCCAGTAAAAAGAACACCCACAGCAAAGAATAAAACCCAACTGGTTTATATGTTTGGACAATTCCTACTATTTTCTCAAAAGTTCATAACATTGTACTCTACCACCACTTGTCTAGAATTGCCAAAACCTAGATGCCAAAGCAACGATGCAAGAAGCATCGTTCTAGTCTCCTTTTAGCACAGAAACGAGATACATATTGATAGCAGCCATTCTTTGAATCATGATTCATAACTATGGGTTCGAAAATGAGAAGGTCAACTCAAATTTTCAGGTGGTAAGAGGAAAACATTTGAGTGGATAGAATCAATACTGCTGTGTAATGCTATGTAGTTTGTTCTGTATAAAGACACCCAGCCAAGGGGGTAAATGGAAGCTTAAAATTCAGGTAAAAGGTCCTAGCTATGAGCTCAGGATCCAGGCCACTACTGCCCAAAGAAGGGGTACCTTTCTCTCGGCGCAAAGGCGCCATCTTTTGGCCAAGCCTGCAGAGGGCAGCTATATACTATATTCTGTATAGTACGTACTATATAGGGACAGCAGTAGGCTCACAGATATCGAAAACAAACGTATGGTTACTGGGGATGGGGGCGGGGGAGGGATAACTTGGGAGACTGGGATTGACATATACACACTACGATGTATAAAACAGATAACTAATAAGGACCTACTGTATAGCACAGGGAACTCCACTCAGTACTCTGTAATGGCCTATATGGGAAGAGACTCTAAAAAAAGAGTGGATCTATGTATATGGATAACTGATTCACTTTACTGTACACCCGAAACTAATACAACATAGTAAATCAACCATACGCCAATAAAAATTAAAAAAAAAAAAAAGAGACAGCCTATTTTTCTAGTAGAAGCCCTAAGTAGAATGTTAGAACCACGGGGCCCTAAGAGATCTTCTTGTAGAAATACTTCATTTTATAGACAAAAGAATGACTACCAGCACCAGCTACGTAATTTGCAGGGCCCAGTACGGAGTGATAATAGAGCCCCTCGTTCAGAAAGCAGGGGAAAGGGTTATTAAATTCACTAAAATCTAAACCTTTTGCCTTTGTACTGAGATCGCTCTCAACTTGTCATGGTGTTTTTTATTTGCTTGGTGCTCTTTGTTTCATGTTGTCCTAAGCAAGGAAGTTGAAAGATGTAATTACTAGCATACATTTCCCATTTATCTTTGCACCGTACAATGCCAGTTTTAAACCCAAATATAAGAGCGTTTCACTGGTATGCAGAATCACTGAAATTATACAATTTGTAGGTCAAACATGCGTCTGTATTTCCTTCTCATCAGAAGAGTGGAAATGCTACCTAAAACGACCTATTCTGTTCTTTCACTTCTTGCTACACACATCCTATCAACACTTTCTACCTGGGGCTTCCCGATGAGTAAAGAAAAGCTGGAAATGAAGGGAATGATGGATACAACTGTCTTTTTATCTTTGTCATCATTTTCAGCATAAAGGTTTGGCTGATACAGGAAAGTAACCCAAGTAAGAAAGGATATGATAGGTTCCTTGGTCATGTGTGTTTCCTGAAATGCCTGCTTTGTGCACTGAAAAGCAATTGGATTTGAGTGGAAAATGCAGCCTCTCAGGGATGTCAGAGCCCAGGTCACTCGCCTGGAGATGAAACACGCTTACCTGGCACATTTGACTCACCTTTTATTCCCCCGCATCCTCCAAGGTCCGTTAGAATTTTGTGTCACGGGGCATTGCAGATGCTATAGGTGAACGCGGCAGTGAGAAGCCACAGTGGACATATGTAATGTAGACATCTCCTCCATGTATACGTATACACCATTGTCCCATTGGACTTTACCTACAAAACACAAATTCAAAGATTACATTATTAAAAATTTCAAGACGAGTGAAAGCAGAGCATTAAACCATGCCCAGGGCCCTCCTCTGACTGCACAGGTGTTGTGCCCATGAATCCAGCAAATACCATGGCCCAAGGAGACGTTACATGATTTTCCTAATAACCAGAGACAAATGTCTCCCAACTTCAGCTCGTTTCTAAGCATTAACTTCTTTGGTTTAGTGAACTGCCCTTGCTAATAATTCTTCAATATTACTCTGAGATCAAAGAATGACAGCATGGAAACATTTGAGGAAGGAAAGATGCTACCAGTGATTGAGTGCCTGCCATTCACAGGGCATTTTGCTAGGTGCTGTTACCTACATGAGCATATTTATCATGATTCTAATGAGACAAGGTGTATTTAATTCATTTTTAAAGCTTGATAATCAAAAATCCAGGGAGATAAAGTAACTCATCCAAAGTCACATAACCTACATGTTGAGTAAGCATGGCCAATGGCATGTAAACACATGGAGCATTATTTCCTACTGCTCCTTTAGAATGAAAGGAAGTACAATCACGGAATAACTATGGCATGGACGTACAGTTACTTCTGAATGAAGCAATTCAACTCCAGCCAAAGCAACTTTCATGCCCTCCAGATTTCCTTGGGTAGAAGTTAGACCTCAACCTACCATGTCTTCAAATCATGGGATGCTTGGGTCTGATCCTCCAAGTAGCTGAAGCCCATTTTGTCTCGGCTGGGGGCGAACAAACAATCCCTCACCTTCACGACAATAGTTCCCTCCAGAGAGTTCTCACAAGTCCCCACATTTTACATCCACTGCAAGAGGAATGGGATAGACAGCTGTACCCCCTCTGAGAATGCCTCCAGAGTGGCCTCTGTCACACTCACGTGGATCTGTTTTCTCTTGGCGTCTCGGTGGGAACTTCAGTTTTAGCAACGTGATATAGTCACACACGTAGTGGATGAATAAGCATTCGCAGTTGAGTCCATCTCACTCTAAAGCCTCTATTCTTTTCAGTAAAAATCACGTTGTTTGGTGATTGACTTCATGGTAATAAACATACCTGAATCTGATGCCAAAAAATGAAATGTACCTTTTCTCAAATATAGGTTTAAGAGCTTGTTCTACAGGACAATGAAATCTTCAAAACACTACAGTTCCTCGCCTCCTGTATGTTGGTTAATATTACTGTCCTTTCGGACAGAATTAGTCTTCTCATACTCCTTGGAGTATATTCCAACCTTTGCAGATTTCAGAAAGTAATTGCAGGACTTCCCTGGTGACGCAGTGGTTAAGAATCCACCTGCCAATGAAGGGCACATGGGTTCGATGCCTGGTCCGGGAAGATCCTACATGCCGCAGAGCAACTAAGCTCGTGCACCACAACTACTGAGCCTGCACTCTAGAGCCCGCGAGCCACAACTACTGAGCTCGCGAGCCACAACTACTGAAGCTCACGCGCCTAGAGCCTGTGCTCCGCAACAAGAGAAGCCACTGCGATGAGAAGCCCTCACACCGCAGAGAAGAGTAGCCCCTGCTCGTCGCAACTAGAGAAAGCCTGTGCACAGCAACGAAGACCCAACACAGCCAAAAAATAAAAAAATAAATACTTAGAAAAAGAAAGTAATTGCAGACTACTAGAAAATGCCCATACATTTAAAAAATTAATTTTTATTGGAGTATAGTTGCTTTGCAATGTTGTGTTAGTTTCTTGCTGTATAGCAAAGCGAATCAGTCATACGTATACATATATATCCCCTCTTTTTTAGATTTTCTTCCCATTTAGGCCACCACAGAGCACTGAGTAGAGTTCCCTGTGCTATACAGTAGGTTCTCGTCAGTCCTATGTTTTAATTTATGTAAAGAATATATTTTAAAAATTCTTAAATAGGAAACAATTTTAAACCCCATTCATTTTAGTAATATAGTATGCAAGAGAGAGTTGAGGGTTTTGTTTTGGTTCTTACTGTGGTCTCTAGCAAAATTGTACAACATTTTATTGTAGTGGTTATGTGAAAAAAAAAATTGGAGGTAGCCAAATCGTTTCTCTGGTTTTACCTTGATTAGAAAATGTTGAAAGTCATATTAAAAATTAAAGTACCTCTGAAGACTTCAGCAGAGTTATTGCTGTCTGGATTAGGGGAAACATAAATTCCAAGAAACAACAAAATGCAAAGTAGCAAAACACAGTGATCTCAGTTAAGAATGTTCTAGGATCAGTTGGAAAGAAATGGCAAGTAGAAAGGAAGAGAAAATCTGGAACAGTATTCCAACATGAGAGCGGAGATGTTTGCGTGGTCCTCTGGTGACTTATTTATTTATTTTATACTGTTGGAAACTTGACTTCATGAGGCCAACAGTTTTATGTACAAATAGGAATAGTGCTAAATGGTGGTATTTCTACTGCAAAAAGACTCAGGTAGAGGTTAGAACATGCGGTTCTGGGTAACAGTGAAGCTGGGTAAACTCATCAGGAACTATTGTGTTTCTGTGTAATGGAATCCTTGAAAGAATGTGGCTTTGCCCAAAGTTAACTCCTTCCAGATCATTCCGGGGGCTACTAATACGAAAACTAAAAGTAGTTAGTGGGCCAGTTTTGCCTAAAATCTTACTGGGTCAATCCCAGCTGCTCTGTTGTTATTTCACAAGAAAGCTATCAAAATTACTTATTTTAACGACGACGAGGGATTCCCTAAATAATACCCTTGGCCCGTGGTCGCTTTCACCTCTGTGTCTACCAATCAGATGTGCTGTTTTCCCAGAAATCATGTTTTCATGACTATGAATGAGTAGCTGCTTGTATTAATCCCAGACAAAAGATAGTTAAAGAGACATCAGCAGAGGACATTTTGGATTGGGTTTTGCCTCGTTTTATTTATCTGCTCCAGTGCTACTGATCTGCAAGAAAACAGCACTTCATTATTTTTCTCTGTCCACAGTGTCATATTATTTAAGCCACCACGACAGCAGAGTCCTCATGTCTGGGAAGAGGCCCAGTATCCAGGGCACTCAACAGAGGTCTGGAAAATGAATAAGCAAGGCAGAGGAGTCCAGCTTCTGAAAACCATTAGCATCCCTTTCCTATTTGTACTTTTTCAAATGATGATTTTACATTTTAAAAGTCGTGCCCCATGTCTTTGGACACCACATCCACGGAATCTTCTCACGTTACACTGTGTCAACCAGAAACGGTTTCTGATTCTGGAGGGTGTTCAGTGAACTTTTGGTTCCCAGGTAGACGACCCCCATTCCTTTGGACCATTCATTCTCCCTTGAAGTTTCTGCTAATGTGTCTCCTTCTCACCAGAGGGTGATAAAGCTTCAGCCAGCCTGCACGCTGGTTGCACAGCAATGCAGAAAGTGACACAGTGAGGCTCTTAGTGACGTGCTCTGTGTCATCCTTTTTTTGAAGAGGGGATGAGGTGTGGGGTTTCCTCCTTGTACCTGTCTCACCTGCACCGCACACCTTGAACGACTGTGGCCCCGTGGTGGACGGTTGGAGGCTTAATTTCACCTACCAACATGGAACAGAAAATTCCAGGCTGCAGAGAGTTAGCCGCTTTGCGTGCTACCTGCTCTCTTCCCTCTTTATGGAGGGAAGAATATAGCTTAATTTGCTACTTGGAAAATTACAAAATTATATCACTGCAGGGTTCAGGGAATTTAGGGGCTAACGTGGTTTTTTATTGGAGTAGAGTTGATTTACAGTGTTGTGTTAGTTTCAGGTGTACAGCAAAGTGATTCAGTTATACATACATATATATATATTCTTTAAAGTGTTTTTTTTTAAACATTACCTTTTTATTATCTTCCAGAATATTCAACGTCTTGTTGTGATTATAATTAATATCTTAGTCACCTCGCTTATGATGAAATCTAAAACTTACATATTTAAAGAAATGTTATTAGACACCCATTAACATTTAAAAATGCAAGTTTCCATTATTCAGCAAATACATTTCTCAGCGAGTAGGTGGACTCCTCCCCTGACCGATGAAGCGACATGATACGGTCGTTTAATTGTGTTCGTTGTTAACACATTACTGCAAATGTTAATTCTCTAGCCCAGCCTGGGATTCCTCTGTGTGCATGTCTGAGTTGGTTCGATGCACCGACAATTGCTTGAACCATCGGCAGCATGATGAGCTGAACTTGTGCTTTCAATGAAGACAGTCTGTCTGTATCGAGGTATCTGACTTACCCATGATAACGAGACCTCTTCCGACCTCTTCCTAAAAGCCGATGCACCATGCGTGGCATCTTTTCACTTGTTTCAAGTAAGGACAGCTGTTGTGAGTGCACCAGACTTGGGATTCTTCTGCTTACACTCGAGGTGCACGTATGTCAGTTTTATTAGCCAGAATCACCAAAGTGAAGCGCTCAGATTCGTAGCCATCTGCCTAATCCATGAACGCTTCCTTCCAGTTATTCAGTTCCTGGAGACTTGGGGAGTCACCTGCACAGAAGTTAGATGGCAACATCAGCGTCTCTGCCAGAGGATGCCCTGGGGTTTCTAAATCACTCCCGAATGATGGTGTTCCAAGCCTGTACAGTTAAAACTAGCCATTTACCCCCAAATCTTGCTTTAAAAATCCTACACCCATTGTATGGGATGCCTGGGTATCAGATGTTTGCGTTATATGTCTGTTTGTAAGAGAACTCTTCCCAAGGTGACCGTGTTCAAGGAGAATTGCTTTAAAGAGTGATCATTCCCTGCCTTTGCTGATCACAAGCCCTTTAATGGCAGAGAGCTCTTAACGGTTCAGCTTAAGTACCATCGTCCGCTAACTACCTTCCACTCAGAGGAGGCCACAGAGAGCCCCTTGGCTTGGCCCATCCTGGAGAGGCTGCGGGGTCAGGAGTGGCCCAGAGGGAAGAAGTTTGAGTTACAGTTTTGATTGGATGGAAATCTATTGGTTAGACCATAATTTTGTCCTTCAAAAACAGACAATATTGGGAAGCGAGGACCACATGGGAGAAAACACACATGCAGACACACACACACACACACACACACACACACACACACACACACAGAGCTATGGAGGCAGAATGGTCTAGTACAAAAACAGGTAATTTTGCGTCTAAAGACCTGAGTTTACATTTTAGCTCGGTTGTTTTTCGATGAGGTAGTCAACATTTCCCAGCTTTAGTTTCTCCTTAGAGACATAGAAATGTTATCCATCTATGGGATCGACCCCTTGCTCATAGCAGCCATGCCCCAAATTTTAGCTACTGAAGTGCTAGGAAGGAAAAAGAAAGTATGAGGCTAGTGACTGGATCTTAGATTTTTAACTGACTCAGGAGCAGGAATAGTTATTTAGCCAGAACTTTTCTTTGTATAATGTATGTTGGACGGGGTCCACTGATTAGTGATTTATTCTACTATCATAGACATTAACTATTCAGAAAGAAGATGGACTATTATATACATATATATAATATATATATACATATAAGCACTTCCAGTGCTTATATATGTGGCAGGCACAATACGAACCCGCCATCTTGTGGTAGCATGGAATTTGGCAGCGATATTATTTTCTCAAGTGTAATGAGCTTTATTCTAAGGTCATGGCGCCATGGCACCCTTCCCTCAAAATAAAGAAAGCAAAATAGCAAGTAAGTAAGTAAATAAACAAGAGGAGAGTTTCTTTAGGGTACACATGCTTCAGCAACTTTAGTGCTTTTATTTTTTTTTGACTGATGTAATTTTTTTTCTTAAGAAGCAATCCATTGATCCCTTCAACAGCATTGCTTGAGTGCTCTCTATATATCAGGCACTGTGTTAGACCCTGGAGAGATGTGGCTTCATAAGAATACATGTCTGGGGAATTCCCTGGTAGTCCAGTGGTTAAGTCCAGTGATGAAGACTCTGCACTTCCAATGCAGGGGGTGTGGGTTAAATTCCTGGTCAGGGAGCTACAATCCTACATGCTGCGCAGTGTGGCCAAAACAAAAAAAGAATATATGTCTGTCCTCAAATAGCTCTAAGATCTAAGGGAGGGTGAATATCATTACAACGTAAGGGTCACGACCAAGTGGTACCTCAGAGGAGACTTAGAGAACAAACTAGAGCTGAATCCTAAAAATTGGAAATGAATCTGGACTAATCTAAATCCATGAATCTGGAAATTAGCCAAGCAGAGGAAAACTAGGAGAAGTAAGGTAGAAGAATAGAATAGAATCAAGGCAGAGGGAATATCAGAGATAAAGACTAAAAATTTTAGTTCAATTCCTAATGTAGTCACCACTCATTTGCCAGGTACCCTGCTAGGTGCTGGGATACCATAGGAGACAAGGCAAACCTTGTCCCTGCTAACATGAAAATTACATTTCCCAGGGGAACTGATAAAGTGGTGGGGGGAATAGATTGCGCTAAAACAAAGGGATTTGCCCTGACTTTGAAGGTTAGAAAGGTCAGAAGAGATCACCATGATGAAGTGAATTTTAATTTAAAGAATGAAGGGAGGGTGAGCCTTAACCAGATAAAGAGGGGAGATGGACGGTTAGGAGGAAGAACTGGAGTTGACTGCTCTCATCGCTACCCTGTCCCCCAAGAAACAGAAGGAAATTCTATGACATAGACCATGGGGTACAATAGTAATGAAATACGGCTAGTTGTGACAGGCAGAATAATAATGCCCGCTGCCCCAGTTGTTCACATCCTAATCCTGGAAACCTGTGAACACTTATGTGGTAAAAGATAATTAAGGTTGTGGATGAAATGAAGATGGCTAATCCACTGACGTTTAAATAAGGACACGATCCCAATCTAATTGTGTGAACTCTTAAATGTGGGAGGGAGGGAGAAGAGCATTGGATAAGGGAGAAGGAGAAGGAGAAGTACAATACACGACAGGGGATCCGTCCATCCCTGCCAGCCTTAGTGTTGGATGGTGGACGTCATAAGCCCAGGACCAAAGTGGGTGGCATCTAGAGGCTAGTAAAGGCGAGGCGGTGGGTGTTCCTATAGAGCCTACAGAAAGGAGTGCAGCCCTCTTGACACCTTGATTTAAGCACCGTGAGACCTGAGTTGGACTTCTGACTTGAAAAACTATAAAACAGTCCATCTTTGCTGTTTTAGATCACTATGTTTGTAGTCATCTGTTTTGACATCAGTAGAAGATTAATACGCTGGACGTGTTGTCCACGGATAGATCAGGGAAGCCCCATAAGCCATGTTAAGGATTCTATTTTTTATGGTCACGGGAGAGCTCTCGTCTAGTTCAAGAAGGAAAATCTTTTTTTTTTTTTTTTTTTTTTTTGCATAGGCAAAGCTCACACCAACTGGTTTTGCTAGAATTGACGCATGGGAGCAGTAGTGGACCCAGGGAAACCTGTGAGAGACATTGTTGCAGTTGTCACTAATAGGTGACTAGAGTAGAGGGTCACTGTGAAAAAAAGAAATCACTTTATTTAAGAGATGTTTAGGTGGGAGAACTGACAAGGTTTGCCACTTGATTACGTTTGAGGCTTAATGCCCATGCTAAGATTTCTCATTGGGCATCCTATGCTATTATTATTATTTCTACTGTTTGGCCATACTGCCTGGCATGCCGGACCTTAGTTCCCCGACCAGGAATCGAACCCTCGCCCCCTGCAGTGGAAGCATGGAGTCTTAACCACTGGACCGCCAGGGAAGTCCCTTATGTTATTATTTATAGGAAAAATGCTTTAAATACTGGCAGAGGAGCAGATTGGGGGTGATATCCAAGTTCAAATTTAGCAATACTGATTTTGAGATGTTGGAGAGCTATCCATGTGGAGAAGGCCACCAGATGGTTGGATTATACTGGTGTGTAGCCCAGCCAAAAAAATACAGCCTGGAGATATATACTGTGGGTTGCATATACACAATAAAGAAAACCACGTCATTGGTTAGATTGCTTGGGAATGGTATTAAAACAAGGACCTAGAGAGAACTCTGAGGTATAGCAGAACTTATGGGACAAGCAGATGAGGAAAAGAAATGATTAAAAAATAAAAAGAAGGGCTTCCCTGGTGGCGCAGTGGTTGAGAGTCCGCCTGCCGATGCAGGGGACACGGGTTCGTGCCCCGGTCCGGGAAGATCCCACATGCCGTGGAGCGGCTGGGCCCGTGAGCCATGGCCGCTGAGCCTGCGCTCTGCAACGGGAGAAGCCACAGCAGTGAGAGGCCCGTGTACCGCAAAATAAATAAATAAATAAATAAATAAATAAATAAATAAATAAATAAATAAATAAATAAAATAAAATAAAAAGAAGGAAGAGCACCTGGAAGAACAGGGAAAATCGAAGTGTGTATATAAGACAATATAATTCTCCAGAAGGAGGGAGAGGTCAATTGCGTTATAATTTTCAGAGAGATCCATAATTATATATAAGGAGCAACAAATTTCTATGACATATATTGAAATAGATATTATTTGCGATATCGGCAAAAGTATAGTTTATGGAGTGGAAGAAAAGAATCATAACTGGGGTTTGTTAAGGAACGAGTGGCACCTTGATCACTGAGCACTTGACTTCTCCCACTCTCTGGCTGATATCTCCGTGGTAGAATCCATCGCAAGTTACAGATGCTCAAAGGCCAACCAGAACAGCACAAAGAAAATGTTGTTCCCAGATTTCTGTTTTTAAACGGACGCAGCATATTTTCATTTGGTTCTTCCAAACGTTGTCATTTTCTCAATGTTCTTAAAATCTTTCAAACCTCGACAATAACCTCATAAGAATAGGATAGTCAATTGCCTAAGAGATACATTGCGCTCCCTTTTCTTGCTGTTCTTGTTGTTTCTATGGTTATTATAATAATAATTCTGGTAGGGTATAATAACGGAGCGCGTTAAAAAGAAAAAACCAGAAGAGATTAAGGAGATACGGTATGAAGTGTAATGTGGTATCCTGAATTGGATCCTAGAACAGGAAAGGAGCTGAAAAGGAAAACTTACTGAAAACCAAATGTGGTCTGAACTTCGTTAATAGTAACAGTTAATAGGAAAGCATCAGTACCAAAGTTAATTTCTTGGTTCTGACAAATGCACCATGGAATAGTAAGATGTTGACATAAGAGGAAACTAGGTGAGGTGTAGAAGGAACTCTTGTATTACCTTTGCAAATGTAAAATTGTTCCAAAAATACAATGCTTATTAACGATTAAATATATAACCATATATTTCAGTAAGTATATTAGAGTGATTTTTCAATGAATTGCCTTAATACTTCTAAAAGGAGACTATTGTATTCATTATGTTTTGTTCACTGTGTGTAGCTCATTGAAAGTACTCAAGAAATATTTGCCAAGCCATTGAATGATAAAAGAGCTAGGTTTAGTTTTCAACATGAAAAGAAAACAACTGTATTCTCCACGCTAGCCACTAGGTGGAAGTATCGGCACATCAGTTAAAATTCGTTCATCATCCGTAGGAAAACGACCACTTGAAAACAAATGACATTTGGAAAATGTTATGATATACTGTAAGAGGAAGAATTCCTAGTACTGTGATGAAGATCAATAAAGATATGAACTGGCTGTGGACAGGAATCCAGGATTCTGAGATATACCGAAAGGAGTGGGGGGAAAAAAAATCAGCCATTTATTTAAACATTTCCAGACACAGATGTAAGTGCAGTTGGAGAGATAGCACATCTGGAGAATTAACGGACATCTATCTTTCCCCAGACATTAGCGTAGCATGCAAAGTCTGAAACTACCAAGACATGGAAGACTCAAATGACCAGTATGATGCTGTCAGTGCTTCAATACGGGTGACAGGTCTAAGTGCCGGAGAACGATTTAGTTGCGATGCTACCACTGAAAGGACCAAACTGCGTTTATTCTTCCTGCCACTTTCTTTATCACACTTTCTATCAATCAGGACATAAAAGCATTTTCTAACATCAGCCAAGGCAATGTGTAACTCAGGAGGCAAATTCTAAAACCAAAAAGGAATTAGAATGAATTTCTGTGTTTCAAAAACAGCTTGCTTTGTAGTTTCCAATTCATCAATTTCATTTATTGGTTTGAGTCATCAGACATTTGTTATATTTTGGGTACTATGCCAGTCAAATTCTCTGCTTTCTGTATAAACTCTCTCAATAAAGATTGATACAGAGAGGAGAGGAATCCAGAATTTTTCCAGAAATATTATATTAGACTTACACAAAGTGAGATCTAGTGATTCAGCCATAATTTGACAAATATTTATTGACTCACTGCCGTATACCCCATGCCTTAGAGGCTGACACACTGAGATACACAAATAATGATTCTCTCTGGTCCATTTTCTGAGTTATCCATTTCTGAGTTTCAAGTTAAAAGATGCCAGAGGTCTGGGACATTATTCCTGTCCCAATTGTCAGGAAAACTCCTACACCAGGAAAGGCGTAATTGTCAATACTCACTCTTTGTAAACAGAGAAAAACTACCAGCAACATTTGAGAAAGAAGCGTCTTGACGCTGAAACTTTTACTGCTGACGAATTATTAACATGCAACACGATGTGTTTCTAACAATAGGGGCTACTTGTTCTTATTTATTTGTACTCATATTCTCTGCCATTAAAATTTAGACAATGTTTGAGCAGTGTTTTCGCTGCTGACTGCCAACCACATCCATGGCAATGCTACACATCTCAAAAAGATTCATTTGGCTTTCTCCTTTGTGATCTCCAATTACCACATTCCCTTTTATACTTTCCTTTTCTTTATGTCCATATCCACCTATTTAATCTTAATCCAGGATATTTGGAGCAAAAATTCCAATAAGTGGCATTTCCAAGGCTTCTGCTTAATAGATCAAGACCTGAGGCTTGGGTGTGTAGTTAAAAAGCATTGGGTTGGCCAAAAAGTTCGTTCAGGTCTTTCCGTACGATCTTATGGAATATTTTACCAGTAATATAGACCACTCTGGGAAGCAGTCCTTCCTGCTCAGGGGGAAATCGCCTCTGCTTATCAATTTCCCTGTAAAAATTAATCAACACATACAGTTTTAAGCAAATTCCCTGCCCACGTGTGGGACACTCGCAAGACAGCATCTTTGGTTAGACACCCGGATAAATGACTGATGGACTCTCATGAACCACAAAGACAAAGAACAATAGGGCCGTTGGAAAATTTCAGCCAGGTGCAGCTCTCTGGGTCGGAGGCAGTGTAGCGGAGTTCTGTGGATCCGCCACCTGAGTGAGGGAGAAGAGGGACAACCTCACTGACCTCATCAGCAGGAAAGAAGTAGACGTGGGAGTGTGGGTAGCAGCACAGCAGTGGCGTGATTCCTCAACATAACGCAGATTCCTCCTGTTCTTTTACGCAGTTTACAGATACAAGGAAGAAAGCGGACATCTAGATTGCTTTTGTTGCTGTCCTGTTTTTGTTTTGCTTCTCTTTATACAACAAAAAATTTTAGATACTTGATGATATGCTTCAAGGCTTGTATAAAAAATATAAGGGAGGGCTTCCCTGGTGGCGCAGTGGTTGAGAGTCCGCCTGCCGATGCAGGGGACACGGGTTCGTGCCCTGGTCTGGGGAGATCCCACATGCCGTGGAGCGGCTGAGCCCGTCAGCCATGGCTGCAGAGCCTGCGCGTCAGGAGCCTGTGCTCCGCAATGGGAGAGGTCACAACAGCGAGAGGCCCGCGTACCGCAAAAAAGAAGAAAAAAAAAAAAAATATATGGGAGAATAACATTTCATTCTGTCATTTATATTTAGAAATGCATCCAGTTTGTTTGGAGATAGGCAGAGTACTCCAATAAATTAAAATTTCACTTTTTTACTAGTTTTATTTATTTTTTTGATGTTGTGTGTCTGGAATTACAGAGTCTCTTTCCCCCAAAAAATCATATTTTTTTTTTGAAGAAAAGAAAAGGAAAAAGGTGGAAATGGAATTGCTTTATTTTTTAAGGAGCATTTCTTGATTGCTCTCTTTTCAGTTCTGTATATATGCTATTAAAAAAAAAACCTAAACTAAAGCTAATGGATTTCTGGAATAACAACAATCCCCCCCAAATTAATGATTTTCTGAAAATCTAACAGAGCTCATGATTTTAACTATTAACTACCCCATCATTATAATGCATGTTTGTCCCATCCTCATATATTGATTTTTAAGTGCAACTCATTGTGCTGAATCATCGTCTAAGATTCTTTGAGAGTCTGCTCTTCAACTTTTTTCTCCTAGAGAGAAGATAATTTTTTAGATGAGAAACCATCTGAACTGTCACAGAGCGCAACAAAATCTGTGCCAAGTAAATTGTTATTGGAGGTATCTCAGCCAGAAGTTTCTGTTCTGTATGGGTATGTGTTCGGAGGCCTTGCTACGGAGCACAGACCTTTCTTTGCCGGGACATAGTTTATAGCTGATGGAGAAGGAGTAAGCAAAGGAGAAATGATGATGAATGTGTGCTTGTTGCCACAGAAACCTCTTTCCAAAGGGCTGACACTAACAGAAACAAAGGCCAGTTGAAAAGGCAGTGGACCTCACCCTGGACCAGGTGAGCTTGCAGAATCCCCACCTCCCCTGGCCGTGCATACAGAAGGCTGGGCCATCCCTGAATTCACAGCCAGGGTGGTCGTCTGTGTGCAGAACTGAAAGCAAACAAGGGCAAGCTGTAGCCAGATGTGAGGGCTTTCAGGTTCACTGACGATTCCTGGGGTCCTTGGAGTCAAAGCGGCTCACGCACGTTCCTGTTTTTCACCAGGAAACACGGAGACTGGAGACCGAAGGAATCTGATCAGCCCCCGGTCCCCAAGATGGTCTTTTTAAGTCGCAAAAGATACCAGGCTCGCTCTTCTCCAAGACTCCTAAGAAAATGCAAATGCCTTCGATACATCAGCATCTGTTGCTGGATCTCAGATTACTGTAGTGAAGCTGATAAATCAGTGACTCCACCTTATGGCCTAAGATCCAGTAATACATTTCCCATGAGATTACTTCTAGGCCTTTATCCGGACATGAATTTCTGGAGATGTGGCATTAACCCTTTCTACTCAGTAGAGAGAAGTTTGCTTATTACATCTTTAGAAAAATGGAAAGAAAATTCTTCTTTTCCGAAGCATCTAATTTGATCTCCTCCTCTTCTCCACATATCCACCTCCAAAATCGATACTTTTATTCGTTCTACAAATTTCTGACCTGTTCTTTTGTTTTGACTTTCTTTCTCACTACCCTCAAATCTCACCTGATAAGCAAAACCCAGGTATTTTAGAAAGCACATTCATGAACATGGTTGGTTTTGTCATGTTAGATCAACCTTGTATATGGATTGAGGCAGAAAGATGTCACGTCTTTTCTTGCATATGAATTTAGGGAAGACGTGCAATTCAGTTCTCTTAGTTTCAGAGACTTCAGCCTAACACTGGTTCAGGGGTCAAGAGTCACTTGCCTCTTCTGCCTTCCTTTGCTTTTTTGTTTGTTTGGTTTTAAATTTGCCTGAATAACTCCATCTCTATGTCCTCGTTTCTAAAATTACATCCCAGGTTGGGTGAAATTAAAAAGTGTGATGTAACAGCGAATTGATTTTTACAAGTAGTTCACTTTCCAAGTGGGCATGGATCTTACCTTTGAGCCTTGAAGACTTTATTGATGTTCTCTATGTCCTGGTCAAAATGAAACCGAATTTCATTTTACCTCTTTGAGAGTCTGTTTACTAAAGTCACTAAATCACCATGTTTCTGACCTCAGCTTGAAGTTCAAACCCTTTTTCACAGCCATTAACTTTTTCCGCATCCCACCAAGCAGATGTGCTCTCTGTGGCTTAATCTCTTCCATACTGGATCGTCGAGCAGGCTTCCATCTGATGGCGGCTTTGCTGCAGTATGAAGACCTCATCCATTAAATCCAGTTTGCTCTTCCCCCACAGGAAAGTCTTACGTTTGCTCAGTAATTAAAATAAGAGATACCAGGACTGGAATGGTGTATCAACAGGAGTATCCTTTTGAGTAAGTCTCATGCATACCCCTCCATCCCATATTTCTTCATACACTTGTTAAATTCACATGGAGGTCAAATTCACATATTAGAGTCACAAACGGTCAGTGGTATCAAATGTTTTTTAAGTAGCACAAATCTTCACCGTTCTGAATCATTGCACTGTGTCAACGGCTATGCTTTGCAAATATAAAATGGAAGGAGCAAAGTAAAGCAATAAACTAAGAAATTGGAGGCATAAGCTAACTGCTTTTTGCCTGATAGAGGCAAGTGGCCTTTTGTTGTTCTGACTGGCAATCATGATTCACATCTTTTTAAAAGTGATATTAAAGGCTAACATGTATATTGCTTATTGCCCAGACCCCAAGTGCTAAGATATTCATCGACCTTGCCTGAATTGCTTCTCACAAACATTATGAGAGGCAGGAATTATTATCCCATTCACTGGATGAGCAAATGGAAGGACAGATGTCTTAGGAAAATAAATTAGCCTCCTCTTCTGTGCTGTTGGATCCCTATATTCTATTTCTTAGTCTTTGTGCTGATATGGGGGCATAGAATATCTATTTTGTCTTTCTTGGGGGAAAATAAAACCTTACTTTAACCTTGATTCTTTTAGGTCAAAAATGCTTTCTTTCAGACTCTTAACGGTTTCATTATCCCCATACAAAGGGTTGCTACCTTTGTCCTTAGAGTCTAAAAATGGACTGCTTATAACTTCTCTGACTCCTTCCCTCAACACTGTAATATGTAAAGAAATATATGAAAAATGTGTGAATATGCAGGTGACTTTTGGAACTGCCTTGGCTCTGTTGTTCCTTAGAAAAAAAACCATAATTGTTATTGATTCTCAGCTGATCATTCAGAAATTAAATTCCTCCAAATTAATTCTCTTTCTTATTGGAGGTTCCAGCTGCCATCCGATTGAATTTTCCTGTTGTTTACTTGTCCCAAAGTCTCTGTAAAAGATTTTATTTCTCTAGGCAACCAGCTGGTTTTTCACATAGATAAGGTCAATTAATTTGACCTTTGTTTCAATATGAAATGCATAATAAAAGCTGGTGCCCCATAGACCGGATGTGGCCTTTCAAAAAAGCTACTTGCCAGGACAGGGAACAATAATTTATGACCTCATAAACCCCAGTTGCAGTGCTCGTTGCTGAGCATGGCAATGACAAGGGGCCTGTGTGTCTTTATTTATTTATTTTTATTCTATGCGACAGAGAGATGGGGAAACGAACCAAGCACCTGCAGTCTTGAAGGAGGGGAAATAGCAGAGGCCCAAAATAGGACTGTTTGTTTCTTTAAGGATCCAAGGACACTATCTGAATTTGCATTTTTCTGCAGCTTGTTTTCTCCCGACAAAAATTCCTAAAGATAGGCTCAGAGAGTTTACTGTTGACTTTTTTTTTTTAACATCTTGATTACTATTGACTTCTGACTGTAATATCTCATTATCAAAACATAGTTCATAACTCAGGTTTTGAGAGCTGTGTAAACTCATTATGAAGCAAAGTCTAAGACAGAACATTTAAGTTGATATTTACAGTCGATCACAAAGTGATCAGTGCTTGCAGTTTGATGGATGGATCTATCTAAGAATCCAATTTCAACAAGCTTAGGAGGATGTGAGCGTTCCCGTTTTAGCCTTCCTGTAACTGTGTCAGCCACTATTCTGTATGCATTAGCATCCTTCCTATGGGATATGTCGAGAGCGTTTGTTACTTCACGGGAGTCTGTTGTAACTGGCATCTATGTCTATTTTTACTCTATGTTTTAAACAGCCCTGGTTGCACCCCTTTTACCTAAATATGTGATCGCATCTCTGATTAAGTCCTAGAAATAGGCTAAGTCAAGGCATAAGTCATTTTAAATCTATCAATGAACGATTTTCGCATTGTGATTCATTACCTGCAGCCACCAAATATTTAGGGATCCATTATTATTATTTTTTTTATTTTAATTTATTTTTATTTTTTGGCCGCGTGGGGTCTTCCTTGCGGCACGCGGGTTTCTCTCTAGTTGTGGCGTGCGGGTTTTTCTCTCTCTATTTGTGGTCTGTGGACTCTGTAGTTGCGGCCGCACGAGCTCAGTAGTTGTGGTGCACAGGCTCAGTAGTTGTGGCTCGCGGGCTCTAGAGCGCAGGCTCAGTAGTTGTGGTGCGCGGGCTTAGTTGCTCCGCAGCACGTGGGATCTTAGTTCCCCCACCAGGGCTCGAACCCGTGTCCCCTGTATTGGAAGGCGGATTCTTTACCACTGGACCACCGGGGAAGTCCCGGGATCCATAATTTTAACTGTTCTTTTGAAATAAGCCCTTTTGTGTACCTTGAATTTTGGGTAAAGGATACTGTAACAAAACATTCTCTCCTCAAGATGTGTACTTATTCCTAAAAAAAAAAAAATCTTTTCTTGGCTCTGGGGGTGCACTTCTTGGAAACAGTTTTACAGATGTGGAGATGCAATTTTTGGGAACCCAGTGGTCATTGTGGATGAAGAGCACTTTCTAAGTAACAATGCAATAGGATGAGTGATCGGGTGTAGTGGAGGTGTTTACAATCTACAGGGCACCAGGGCCTTTTGGGTGGGAGAAAAGAAATACAGCCATTGGGGGAAGGGTAGCTTTAGAAAGAGCGTGGAAAGGAAAATGAAGTGGTGCTGAAAACAAACAAACCTATTTCAAAATTTTTGCACAGTGATTCTCATGGACTTCTGGTGAGAACATAAATTAGGACCACCTTTGCTCAAGAGCCATTGGCCATACCCATCAGAAGGCTTAAATAGCAGATGTGCTGTCCCAGCAAGTATAATTTGAAGCATTTATCCTAAGAAAAGCATCCTAGATATCCCAAACAACTATTTTAGTGCAAAATAACTTATACACATAAAAATGTATTTATATTTTCCAGAGTTTTTCATATACAGATAGACAAATAATTGGTACCATGCATTTTGTTTGCAACCAGCTTTTAAATTTTTTCACCCACATACTAATAAATGGTGATCCCTGGTCTATGATTTTATGTGATGCTAAATTTTCTTCTTTTTCAAAATTTCAAACACAAAAACTTGTTCTGTTTCTGAAAGTCATCAACAAACGCTATTTTGCAATATCTGGAATGGTTCAGTATTTCATCATGAAAGAGGAAGAAATCACTTTTTCTATATTTCTTCATACAGGGTTCCCCATGGCCCCTTGCCACCAAGACCTGGATCTAGGGTTAATGTCGTTAGTACTATAGTTCGAATACATCACTAGTTAAATAGACTTGTTGACTGTCTTAAGAACCTAACCACAATTTATATCATTGTTTCCGTGGGGAAAACCATGTTCCAAGATTCAAACAGCTGACATAAAAACAAATCCAAAACAGCTTGTTTGTACCTTGAAGATTGTCTACATTTTTTTGTTTTAAGTTTTACTACTGAAAACTAGCTGTTACCCTGAAGTCATTAATTGCCTGAGAATACAATATACCCACAGCCAGAAATTGTGGTCTCGACTGTTTTTGACCTCTAGTTAAGAAAGGCTCTTTCTGGATCTTTGTCCTTTATACAGCATTTTTTCTATGGGGATTTCTTTATTAATTTACTTTTAAGGTTGTCAATCACAACCACAAATTTACTGATGTAGGTTTGAACTATGCCCGATAGAAATCAGGGAAATCGTATTTAAGACTACTAAATTATCTTTCTCGTGACTTTCTTTGTCGGATTTCAGGAAAATCTCAGAATAGCTGTCTCTCTCCAAAACTCCTATTATATTGATCTCCAGAGATCTAGCTAGCTCAAATAAAAGACTGCTTGAATAGATCCTATTGCAGCAAAAACCCACCAAAATATTGTCAAATGTGTTCCAGCCATAAAACTCAGGTAATAAGCTGAGTTTCTAGCTGTCTGTGTCCAGACTTCCCTCTCTGATTCTCAACCATAGTTGGGGCAGGTCGAGAAGAAGAGGTTAAGATACATGGCGCTGAAGAGAGAGAATGAAGCTCATAAAAGCTTTGTGAGTTTCAGGAACATAAGACTGTCAGTTGTATGCAGCAAAATTCTCACGACCCCAAAGCTGAACTTTGCAAATAGGCTTGGCATCAAACTCTTGCCTGGAGAAAATAAAGAGGAAAAGAAAGGGGGGAAAAAAAAAAGGACCCTTGCCCTGCTCTGACACACACACAAATGCACACACATATGACGTGCATGCCCTGCTTCACTTGATAAGGACGTGTGTAACTGGCCTTTTGCACGATGAATTACAGAACCTCATGCTACTGACCACAGGATGAAAGCAGTGTTCTCTCCTTTGAATTGTGCTTCTCAACAGGGCTTTTCATATCCTGACTAGACTGTATTAGGTTGAAGGATGGAATTTTTTGTATTGGTGAACCATCTCCAGTTCTGTTTCTTGGAGAGGCTATTTCTAATGTCAGCGCTAGAAACTCCCTAATGTACGAGGAAGAAATCAAATGTATGATGAAAATCATGGGCTTATGTATTGGTTGATTGGAGCCTCCGTTCAACTAACTTACTCCTTTGAAATCTAATTTATTCTGTTTGTTTTGTTTTGGGTTTCTTTCCCTTAAAACTGTCAAAATAGTAGTATGTGCCTCTTTCAATTATCGTGAGCATTGAAAGACGTGCGCGCCAAGTGACCACACACATCTGGAAAGCTTAGCTCAATACCCAGCTCCCAGTAAGTATACGAGCTCCATGATGTATAGATCTAATAATTATCATTGTTGTTATTATTATTATTAAGAGGGTATTGCTAATTGAAGTCATAGACCTGGTAAGGATGAATCCCTAGGTATAGAAATCTGAAGCTGAGCTATTTCTACTTTTGTAAAATAGAAATATTTTAAAGGGGGCTCTTTTTTTAAAACTTTTATTTTATTTTTAAATGTATTATTTTATTTTTAAATTTATTTAAAAAATTTTTAAATTTTTATTGGAGTCTAGTTGATTTCCAGTGTCGTGTTAGTTTCTGCTGTACAGCAAAGTGAATCAGTTATACATATACATATATCAACTCTTTCTTTAGCGCCTTTCCCCATATTTTTAAGGCACACCTGCCCTCATATATTCCATAGTTAGAGATTTTAACCTATGACTTTGTTTAGTACAAGAATGTAAGTTTTCATGAAATGGTTTGGGACTCATTTTCAAATATGATTGTTATAACATCTTCCATAGTTTTTATCATACTGCACTTAAACGCATTTTACTGCTGGTCAGTAAATTGCATGGTACAATGCAATGGTCATGACAGCCAATGCAGATGAGTAGCTGAGAAATTCAACATAGGAATATGAGTCAGTATCTCTTTGACATTTTATGTGAAGGGTCTTATGTACTTTAAATATCAATTGAAATACTTCTGTTTCATGATGAACGTGCCTTTCTGTTTTTCATAAACGAAGTGGTTAAATCCCACCGGTAAACAGCTTGGAAATATCCATTTAATACAATTAATATGCCACAGCCAGTAACACAGTTGTTTATAATACAGTCTCTTCGGTTCATATTCTATAGTCCCTTGACATGTGTTGATATCAGCTTTGACATTTATTAAGGTTATTTTCAATAATTTCAAGGTAATAGGTTCAAACCTCAACCAGCCTCTTACTTTCTCAGATAAGTCAATAAACCTCTTACGCCTACCGTTTTCTTGTATTTTCTATCCTACAAAATGGCTCTCTTCTTGTCTTCGTCTTTTTCAATACTGATTTATACTACATGTTGCTTAATGCTTTCTCTCCTCTCTTGGGACTTACTTCTAGTCTGCTTTTCTTGACTTGATTTTGTTTCAACCATCTAAACGCCTCTTAAAATGTTCTGTGAAGTAGACTCATTTCATGTTAGATTTCAAAATTAGGCCACAAGATTCATGTACCCATTTTTTCCCATGGACTGTCATCTGACCATCAGAAAATTTTCCCTTACACCCCCGCCCAACTTTGACCTTGTGACAAAATATTGTTCTGTCTTTCTGTCCACATGGCTCTGCTAATTCCTTACCAAGTTTCTGTATGGTAGACTTCTGCGTTGTTGGTTTCCAGCACGCAAACCTGCATATTTACCTCCCCTGTTTTTTCTCATCACGTGTATTTGCAATTCAGTAGGTAACAATTTTTCCACTTCTCTGGTGTAAATCCATTGTCTCCTCTGTTTCATTTCATCCCAAATTCTCAAGGACATTTATTCACTTCAGGTTTGTAAGAAGTTTCTACTAGAATTTATTGCTCTTTTTATTTTCATATTATTGTATTTTTATCTACTGGTTTCTCGTTGCTCTTTAAATACAAACAAACAAGCATAGTAGGTGGTTATGGAATAAATGAATAAGCATTGGTGGCTTCCACCAGTCACCTTGTTACAGAAATCAATTAAAGGGTGTGACATGATTAAGAAATTTTAAGAGGAATTCTTTTGTTTTAAATTTTATTGAAGTATAGTTGATTTACACTGTTGTGTTAATTTCTGCTGTATAGCACAGTGACTCAGTTATACATATATATATCCTTTTTCATATTCTTTTCCATACGATTTATCACAGGATATTGACTATAGTTCCCTGTACTATACAGTAGGACCTTGTTGTTTACCCATCCTGCATATAATAGTTTGCATCTGCTAATCCCAAACTCTCAATCCTCCTCTCCCCCACCCCCCTCCTTCTTGGCAACCACAAGTCTGTTCTATGTCTGTGAGTCTGTTTCTGTTTCATAGATAAGTTCATTTGTGTCTTATTTTAGATTCCACATATAAGTGATATATGGTATTTGTCTTTCCATGTTTGACTTACTTCACTTAGTGTGATAATCTCTAGTTACATCCATGTTGCTGCAAATGGCATTATTTCATTCTTTTTTATGGCTGAGTAATATTCCACTGTGTATATTTCATTATACTACCTCTTCTTTATCCATTCATCTGTCAATGGACATTTAGGTTGTTTCCATGTCTTGGCTATTGTAAATAGTGCTGCTATGAATATAGGGGTGCATGGATCTTTTCGAATTATAGTTTTGTCTGGATACATGCCCAGGATTGGGATTGCTGGATCACGTGGCAACTCTATTTTTAACTTTTCGAGGAACCTCCATACTGTTCTCCATAACGGCTGCGCCAATTTACATTCCCACCAACAGTGCAGGAGGGTTCCCTTTTCTCCACACCGTCTCCAGCATTTATTATTGTATGAGCATCCTTTTGCAGACACAAATACGAAGAGTTTACTCATAAGTTTTCAATACTAAACCTGCTCATAAACACTCAGCAAACTCTTTGTAAAGATTTGAAGTTTTGCTTATTTGTTTTTTGTTTCTTTTACTACTGGTAAGCTCTTTCATTTCACCACAATTACTTTTTAATTTATATTTGTTCATTTAAATATCTGACCACTTATTAGGCATAGAAGCAACTGTCCTTGGATGAACATTAATTTAAAGTTTGATGCTAAATTTCCGTCCATTTTTGTTCATGAATTGTCCACCCACAGTAAACAAGTATAAAAAGAGATAAAATATATGAGCCAACTCTTTCCAAGCATTGGACAACAGGTAGTTCAGGGCTATGATCCTTAAGGGAAGGTAAACACATTCCCTGGTTTTCTTCTTGGGGACTGTTTAGACTTATGGCAGAGCAAGTTGGAGCCCAAGTAAAGAATAAATATCTCTGAGCTGATGAGGTAGGAATAAAAATTCCATGCTGCTGAAGCAACTGGAATTTGCAGAACAGAATCCAGAAGATAGGAAGTTGCATAGAGAGGAGGACTCAGAAGTTTGCAGGAGAATTTGCCATGAGTCCTTGGCTGAGAGAAATTGTGTACGCACAGGGTGAGCAAATATGAGGTACAGCAGAAATTGTTTCCTTCAGAGATTAAAGAGCAACGGTGATACCAAAGTCCTTTCAATGATGGAAAGCGGCATTCTGGTCTAGCATAAGTGGAGAAACCTCTATTAGAAACTCATGCTTTCAGGTGAGACCCCAGAAAAGCCACAGTTTAATAATAAAGGCTACATTCTAAATAGAACAAAGACCACACCCCAGGTCTCACTTCAAAACTGAGATTATTACGTCCTGAGAAATAATAAAACTAAGCCTCACAAGAACGATAGTATCTGCCAGTAATTTGAATGTCTGTCAGGAAAACAAAAATTAACACCATTTTAAGAAAGATGGCATAATCCAGACCCCTTATAACACATCGCCATGATGTGCAGATTATAATAAAAATTACTAGATGTGGTAATTAACTGATGGAATTTTTCAAGCTCAATGACTTAAAGGAAAAGCAATAATAATGAATGCACAGATGAAAAAAATCTCAAGGCGAATTAAAAGAAGCAAATGGGGAATTTGGAACCAAAAAATCCAACACCTAAAATGAAAAAAAATCACGGAGTTGCTTAAGAGTAGTTGGGAGACTGACTACAAGTGGGTTAGTAAACCTAAGTATAGATCAGTAGAAAATGTCTATTTTAAAAATCAGAGAAAAAATTGAAAGAAAATTAACAGAGCCTCAGTGACCTGTGCAAAATTATGAAGTGGTTTCGCACACAGGTTATTGGAGTCCAATACAGGAAGGAAAGATAAAAGGGGGCAGAAAATGTTTTTAAAGAAATTTCCCACCCTTTGGGGTTAAAAAAAAAGTTGTATATCCAAGGAGTTCAATGTACAGTGTACACTGAGTAGGATAACTACAAAAAGAACTATGTCTAGGTATATCAAAATCCTAGTCCTGAAAAGTTAAGGCAAAGAGAAAGTTTAGAATCTTCCAAAGCAAAACAGAGATTTCATTTGGGGATTTGGTATTATCATGTAGAAGCAACCGATGTCTCATCAGTGTGCTAGAAAACAATCAAACCACATCTTTAAAGTGATGGGAAAAAAAGCTGACCTAGAATTCTATATTCATTGAAAGGACCCTTCAAAACTGATGGAGAAATAAAGACAATTCCATTCAAACAGAGGCAGAGAGAATTAATCGTCATCAACATTTTAAAACTGTTGAAAGGATTTCTTCAGGCTGAAGGAAAATATCACTGGATAGAAACAATGACCCGAGAAATACACTGTCCTCAGAAACTCACAATCTGGTACAGCAAGGATCATCAAACGATGTCCTGGGAGCCAAATCCAGCCCGCTGACTATTTGTGTAGTTTTGTTGGAACAGCGCCACGCCCATTCATTTGCATACTGTCTATGGCTGCTTTTGTACTAGAACTGCAGAGTTGAGTTGTGACAGAGATCGTATCTGGCACTTAACAGAAAAAAAAAAAGAAAAGGCAAGTCTTATCATAGAGCATGAAAAGCAGAGACTATGAGAAAACATAGCGTGGGCAAAGTACAATATAATATAGCACACACTTCTACAAGGAGGAAACCCAGGGTTTAAAAAAAAAAAAAAAAAAGAGCTACTTGGAGATTTTCAGTGGTAAAGTGAGAGATCGAAAAAGTATGAATGTTAAGGAAAAGGCCACTGCCCAGCGTCTACACATCCACCAGGACAGAAAAATTGCAAATGGTTCTTTGATGCCATCCGGGGTTAGACTCGAGAGATGGTATAAAAAGTAAGATTCTATTGATTTTATTGGTTTTTCGAATTTACTTCAAGGCAAATTGAATTTTGAATTTATGTTTCCCCTGTCCACACAAACTAAGTAAAGAAATGAAGCATTTGTGGGTGGTTTATCTCGCATTCAGCTTTTATAACGCTTATTTCCATAAGGCATTAATTCCTAAAATTTCTTTCACAGAGTGGAGATTTGTAGCCAAATTTGTCTGGCTATTAGACTTATAACGGCACAGGTGGGAATTTAGGGAAATAAACAGTCCCCATAAGGACCTGTTGATAAATTTGAGCTCCGGCTTCTCCATCCTATAAAATCTTTTTCCTTTCTGTCTCTTTGCACATCTGTGACATTGGAGTTTGGCCCAGAGGAAGAACACACAGTTGAGATAAAGAGTTGTGTGCCAAGGATGCTGAATATTCGGATCAGATGGGATGCAGATGAACATCTGTGCTGAGAAAAGAAAGCCAAGGACGATATTCTTCAACATTGAAATAACTATACAGAATCCTACCCCTATAAAAGCCCCCTCTTTTTTGCCCTGAGTTCTTCCCTTAAAGAAAGAGTGTTTCTTTCTGTCCTTCATTTCAGAGTTATGGGTCCACTCCTCCCCGCAGGTGTGTGTTTGTTTCAGCTTACCAATTCGAAGGCACAAGCACACCTCCTAGGATTTGTAGCCATATTTAAAGTGGGCTTGACGGTCCGATTTTTTGCACTGACAGGCACACAATAAAAATCATGTACTGTTACTAGTTTTCTAGGCAGAATCATTTCATCACAATTATCTTCAAATCTCCAATGTTCTGTGTGCTCAAAACCAATTGTCTTTCTTTTCATAATTAAGTTGAAGTGACAGTGGATGACAGCTGCAATTGGCTTCATTTGTGAGGCAAGCGCCCCTTTCACTGTCACCATGGAATCATGCTGGCTGTGTGTCAGAATATTTAAGCCATTGAATGTAACCAAATTTGTAGTCAGACAAGGTGCACATTTATAGGCAAACACACATTTTGTGTGTGAGTGTGTGTGTCTGTAACATTATACACTTTTTCACCAAATTCCGTAGCTTTAGCAAGATTTGTAACGTACACATCTCCAAAATATTTGATAGATGCAAAGGGTGTTTCCTACAAAACAGCTTTGTTCCCACGTTGGCCACAATTTTCTGTAAAAGGCTAGATAATATGTATTTTTGGCTTTGCGAGCCATATGGTCTCTGTTGCAGCTATTCAACCCTGCCCTTACAGTGTGAAAGCAGAGACAATACAGAAATGAATAGGCGTAGATCTGGTCCAATGAAACTGTATTGATAAAAACAGGCAGCAGGGAAAATCTGGTCCGTGGGCTGCTCTAAACATCATTCAACATTATTTTATTTACAGTAGAGTACACACCATTTTAATATAAGTTCTTATTCCCCTTCTGACTATTACAATTACAAAATATTACTAGAAATAGAGAATGAATGTGGTTTAAAAATAAAAGTTTGGGGGTTATTTATGATACCGACATTTACATGGAGTGTAACAAATGACCTCCTGGTAATTTATCTCAATTGATACCTGTAACAACCTCATGAGTTAGAAAGGACAGGTCTCCACTGAAGGCCCAGAAACCTTGAAAAGTTTAAGTGGCTCCCCCGATGTCAGAAATGCGAAGTGTAGAATCAGGATTTGAAACTTTCTGTTTGGGTAGCAAAGCTTTTCTTTTGGGCAGCAGGCCATTTGGGGAGCTGATTTTTGGTGATAATTCTGATTGCATAGAAGTGGTCCTAATTCAGCTCTTGATATGCGATTACTGTTAGAAGTGAAAAAGAAAGTAAATATTTTCTATATTATCAAAATAATGGAGACAGCAAGAATGAATAATTTAAGGAAAAAAAATAGAAACAAACCTCAAATACTCATGTTTTCCTTAATAACAGTATTTCTTTGCCTGAATTGTAGAGGTAATTGCCTCAGTGATCCACTTGGCTTCTTTTTGGAGACAACAACTTAATAGTCCTTCATGCAGGACTCTGAAACTTCAAAAAGAGTCTAAAATGATTCACTCCTAGCCAACTGACATTAGAGCAATCTGTTATGTATGCTTTTGGCTTCTGTACAATTTAACGGTTATAACTTTTATTACATAAAAAGCTGAAAGAAGAGAGAAACTACTGCATTAGGATTTTTGATACAGACATTGAGCTATCGACACAGGAAACTGTGTTTGTGGATTATGTCCATAGCTCTCCTGTCTGCCTAAGAACTAAGCACCTTATAATGTTACCATCTAACTTTCATTTATATTGATGGTTTTTCTCCAACAAGAGCAAAATGTTTTGGAGAAACTGTCTGAATATCTTTACCACATTGGTCTAAGATCACAGGGTTTACAATTTCCATTCTTTAATATTTTTTTCTTAAATGGCTCTTTTAGAGAAAACTAAGTTAAACTATTTCACAGTTGTATGTGTATATAAAATCTGAGAATCTTGGCCATTTAGAAAGGCTTTGGTGATACTAAAACTACTTAAATAGTAAGATTAAAGCTCTTCGTTAATATAAAGTTAGGTGAAAATGACCTGTATGGGAAATTGTAGGCAGTTGGGGGCACAATTCTTCACACTGCAGAGATGGCATCACTGAAGTGTAAAATGGAAAAGCAGTCTGATAGATAAAGTCATCTGTTTTCCTCTGCAAACCAGTGTCCAGGGTGAGAAGTAGAGCTGAGGGAAGGGTAGGATCTGAGAGTGACCATATTTCCCCAAATACCCAGACTGAGGCAAAATCACTATCTTCTCAGATATAAAGAAAGTAATATTATTCAAGGAAGCAATTTTCATTTCTTAACCTATTTAAGAATAGATGATAGTTCCTTAATTTGAGTCACTGGCATTCCCATCTATTGGGATTTATAGAAGTGGCTATGATGAAATGGTTTCCTTATCTTAAAAGGGTGTGTATTATGTTTTGCACCATTTTATTTCTATCAAAAGTTAATGGAAATAGTGCCTGGAAAGCAATGCCATTCAAATTTTATCTGCCTTCATTTATCTCTAATCAGCAAGATACCAAAAATAATTACACAGTATCGTCACTTCAGAGCCCAGTTTTTTAAAAAAAGGACCTCTGAGCCTCTCTAAATTATTGTTAAAAAGTGCAGTCTCTAGCTAGGCTAGTCAGTATTAGATTAAGTCAGTGCTGGCAAGCACCATAAAATCATCACGTGTAAAAATCAACACAGGTTCCAACAGTGGTGGGTATGGCGTGGGGCGTTATACGCTAGGGCCAATACAGGGGGACACAGTATGAGTTGAGAAAGTCCTTTAACAAAGGGCTGTCAGATATGATTTACTGAGCTGGCCTCTATTGGGCAAGCCTCACTGAGCACTCTGAATTCAAGCTTTCTACACTGGCAGACTTTTCCATAACCCTACAAAGACGTAGCATTATAGGCAGTTCATAAAAGTGATGTCTTTTGTTAAATCCTAACAGGGTCTCTCAAGAGGGGGGACAAAACCAATGAAGTGCAGAATATAATATGAAATCAAGGTCCCTTCTCGCACAGTCCTGAGAATAAGAAAGGATTCTTGTTTCCCTGGGACTGCTAAAAATCCGAATGTCTTCTGGGTGGTTGGAGGAGAAGATCAAGAGAATGTAAGAATATTTTTAGCTTAATTATTTTAGGCATTTCATTTTGAAGCAGATTTAGTGCGGGTGAATCTGTTTAAAGGATCACAGAAGTCTGAGTAAGATCATTTTTCCAGATACAGGGGGAAGTAGTTTGAGAGAGGGGTTATGCTTAATGAGATCCACTTTCAAAAAAACATTATATTAGTGGCTGAAGAAAAGGACCAACTCTAACCCCTTAGAGTAATTTCGGAACACAATGATGTAAGGACTGTGTTGGGTGAATCTGTTTCACAGCAGAGATGGGTGGTGAACACTTTTAGCTGAACTTAATTGTTTATAAACCATGGTACGTCTGACTATGTGGCTTTATTTCACATACAGCTCTAACTCTGGTGATGTTAGAAAACACAGATAACATTAAAAATCTGATTATTCTCATTAAGAGAATATATTACACAGACAAGGAAGAATTACGTGTTTGGAGACTGCTATATCTTATTTTGCTATATGATAGGGAACATTTTACTTCAGCTGTATACTCTAGATCTCTCTATAACGTTATGTCCAGCCCTGCAACTCCAAATAGATATTCCTCTATGTTTCTTCCAGAAATTTTCTTTACAAGTTGCAAATTAGCTTGCACCAGCCCCTTTGAGCTTATTTGTGACATTAGATTGTTTTTCAGTTTTTTTAATATGATAGTTTATTCAATAGTATAGGTAATATCTATTTTTACCTATGCTGCAGACGGATAATTCTTAAAATTATGAAACAGAGTACCTGAGCGTCAGAGTATCGATTTGAGCGCTCCAAGAAACAGACATCAAGATGGAATTAGATAAGAAAAAAAATCATTGGAGAAATACCTTTGAAGGATAAAATGGAGAGAGGCTAGGAGTAAGCAGATACAGGTCTGACACCTATGAAAGGAGAGAGGGGAGGGGGAAGTTAGGGTAAGAAGAGCCTCAGACCGCAGTGCAACTTAGGGACAGTGTCAGCCACGCTGATGGGGGCTTCAGAAGGCAAATCACCTGTAAGAAGAGTCCTGCGTTCAACAGGAATGGCTGAACTCTGATCCCTGGGCTGTGCTGAGCCATCGTCCGTGATAAGCCCAAAAGGAGTGTGGCCCGTATCCCTGCGGTGTGGCCGCAAGGCTACCAGCCACCTATATGCCTCTGAATAGGCTCTCTCGAAGGGCAACCTGAGCCTTATACTCTTCTGGTTGCCACAACCTAGAAATCTCCTTTGTGGAATATTGTGGCATATTGATACGGTCAACCTGAGGAAGGATTACACATGTAATCATACTGCAGGTGTGATTCCAACACATTTGATTCTCACAGAGATAAGATAGGTATATATGATGCAAGACATATTCATTAAAAAATCTAAAATTGAAATAATTTCACCCATCAATTGTTTTTCTTAACGCGGGGAAAGAATGTTAAATTCAGCTTTAGCCGCACGAATCCTTGCTGATCTCCAAGCAGGTCAGAGTTCAGTGGGGTCATACTTTCGTAAATACTAGTATAGGTTACAAGTGTCATTTTTCTTAAAAGTATCATTGAAAAAAATTACATTCATGATTTTTAAAAAAATGGTATGTATTATGTACCAATGGTGCCCTGCTGGTGTGCTCTTCTGGGGGAATAACCCAGAACAAAAGTACAAAGAAATGTGTCTTCACCATCTCTTTATTCCTCTTCGACATGCTAATATTCTTTTCGTCGTCCCAGTTTCCCAGAATTGCTTTTCATTTTGTGCTGCTTCCAATGGCTAAGGGTTCACTAGAGCAACAAGTATCCATAAGACTTCCTCCAAATGTTTCCCCCTTCCAGATTCTACAACCCCATCTTACGTTTCATATATTAAGAGCCTCTTTTTCTTCTAAGAACCAGATGAATGTGTTGAAAACATAAGGTGCATTAGTAGGTAGACCCCAAAGCAAAGAGCTCTCCAGCTTACCTCCAAGATGAGGACTTTATGACATGGGTGCATGAAAAGGCAGGAGGGTATCATGTACTCTGGGTGCCAGCACTTCCAAGCCCAGGATGTATCTGGTGCTTCATGGAGAGCCAGACCCAGAGCTCAGATTTATGTAGAGTATTATCTGAGGCCGGGGAGGTTCCCCTCCTGGGTATACCTCTCAGCCTCACTTCTCATAGGAGAGACTTGGTTCAGGTCAGTTTGTCCAATGCCAGGCAGAGTGTCGGACTGAGTCACTGCAGGGGTGGTTGTCCACACACCCCACATCTCCATCGTGAGCGTGATCTGTGCATCACCCCCTGGACCCGTCAGTGGCAGCTGTGCCAGCAGGGTTATTTGCTCATTGCACTCATGGCATGAGTCAGAGCTGCTTTGTACATGAAGAACCCTCAGGGCTGCTTTCCTCAGAAGAGGGCAATTCGAATTTTATGGACTCTCCAGTACAAGTGCTAATGTTGATAAAACCTAACTCTGTCACTCCTTGTGCTTAACTGCATTTAACCATTGTTTCAATGCCTATAACTCAAAGAGCTAGGCTTGCATTCCCGCCACCGAGCTCTCCTTTGCCTCCAACCGTGCTGCTGCGTGTTCCTCTTCTGCAAAGGTCCAGACTCGCTCCTCAACCACTGGCTACGTGCCGTGGGCTAATCATTGCCCTTTTTTTTGTAACTGAAATGAACTTCATCATCTCATCTTGTCATGGATTTTAACTTCTGTTTCTAGTGCATGATCATGATTTTTTAAATGACAACTTGGCTCTCAATGCAGGTTACTGTGTGATTACTGAGGATACGAAATTCTTTGCAGCTCCTATGTGGCTCAGAACCGCGAACCAGTGAGGGTGTAAGGCTGTGTCTGCCAATAACAGGAGCCCAATAAAGTTAATTGTTTCTCCGTTAGGCACTTTGCTAGTGCCCTGAACACATGGAACCGATTATCTGGCACTGCAATGTTGTTAAATAAAATGTGCAAAAAAGAAAATACAATTATTACTAAAGTAAAAACATACCACCAGGGGTTATTAAAAAAAAAAGCAAGATGTTTTACATTTTGAGGATGTTTCGCTGCTACATGTGTGTGTTTGGTGAAAAACAATTCGCTGCAAGACACTGCAGGGCCAGCATTAAACTTTTCTTTCTGTTCCATTATCTTCCAGTTGCTTAAAATCAATGGAAGCAGACTTTTTCATTCTGAAGGAAACTTTTTGTTTTTAATTAAAGGCATATTTTGCAACATTGGAATAAGAACTACTCACTTAAAACATTCATCTTATATGATAAGTAGGATGATTCTTTCATTTAGGAACCTGTTTACTTCTGTCAGTTCTCTGGGCAGGTCTGAATTGCTTTTGAACTCTGCAATGCACAAATGGATAACATCACCTAAGGTAACTGCATTCTGGTATAGACAAGAAATTACTTGGGTAGCCTGGAAAAACATAACGATAATCCTGTTTAGGTTAGGCTTAAGCGAACCGCGGGGACTTAATAAATACAATGTGTTTATAAGATGAAGAGTCATAACCAGCTTCCATTTACCTTCAAGGTTTTCCCATTTCTCACCAACAGTTTAAAATAGTATTATATTGCCTAAATGGAATGCAGTAACAGTTACATTGGCCATTTTTTATTTTAAATTGTTTTTCCCATATTGCAAATAACTGTGATCACAGATATTTAGCCGATGTCCACTAGAGATTAGTAACAAAACAAGAATGTTTTGTTACGTTTGAATTTTGTATGAATGGCCTTTAAATAATCAACCTGTATACATTTCAGTAAAACACTAAGTTAACCCATTCGACATTACAGACCGATTCATATATTAGGCTAAAAAACCTGAGGACCAGAAATTTTTTTTTTAAAGTTTTGGATTTTATTATCTATGTCTTCAACTAAACAAAATGGTTTTTAAAAAAGTTTCTCTAAAGTGCCCCAAATCAAGTAAAGTACCATTAAAGCCGATCTGAATAAACGGATCTGGGACCTGGCTATCAATTGTCCTGATACAAACGTGGATATGTCTTTTTTGCTAACCGAAGACCTACAGATCAGGACTTAATGTCAATACAGTAATTGATTTTGCTTAGTTTTCTTCTTGTTATGTTATGAAGAACTAGAATGATCAATACTGAGAGTGACTGGAATTTCCGAATAGAACATATGTCGTTCGAAATTGTCATGGTACTTTTCATTACAGGTGGGCTCTTTTTGCAATCTTTCTAAATGTAACACTTTTCAATTAATTATTAGTTCTGTACTTGGGTTGCTCTATAGCTTCCTAACATACTAAAAGAATGCTCAGGCAGACAAGAATCTGAAAATGAACAGAAACAGATCGCTTTTCTCCAATGGGCAGGATCAGGGGGTTAAATCTTCGTAGATCTCTAAAGACCATCTTCTTTGAGGCAGAACTACAAAGTACTCCGGCCACATTTAACTAGAAAAGCATTAAGCCATCCTTTTTTTCTTTTTTTTTTTTTCGTATTTTAGTGGAATTTGGCCCTCTCTTCTCCACACTCTGATCACAAATTTAATAAGGACTTGTGAGATCCGAGCTTTTTTTTTTTTTTTTTCCCCTGTATCCTTCTTTCGCTCTAGTTCTCAGGGAATATTTGATACGAGAAGGTCAGGATTGGCTAGGTCAGCAGGAAGCAAATGGCACATTTGAGAAACCGGATGAGCCTGGTCTGAATTTACCATGGAAACACGGCCTTCACTTCTCTATTAAAGCTCAGAGAGAGCATGAATGAGAAAATCAAGTGTATAGCCTCGCTGTGACTTCAAATTGTTAAATATAATATGCTTACAGCTGCATAGCGTGATTTAAATGATATAAAATACAAGGCTGTAGCATTTCCAAGAGGAAGTAATTTAGGGTAATGGCTTTAAACCGCCCCCCCCTTGACTAAAAATGCAGCTAGTTGCCAACAATTTAAAAGAGACTTTGTTACCACTGAGAGGCAAGTCCATCAATTTCAATGAGATGATGATTCACTACTGATAACCCTGATTTCTTTGAGATTTTGATGGGTAGAGAAACAAGATGACTTGGTTATTATTAATAGGCATTTGTACAAAATAGAAACAGTCATCGTAAAGCATGAAGCCGAGGCTATTTGAAAGGGGATCTGGAAGATAATTATAGGATTCCATAAATGACATAACTAGGTTTTGGCAGGTTTTTAGAAAACTTTGCAGACAGATATTGGATATTTAGTAGGTTAACTGAATCATCCAAATTACTCTTTTTATTCGTGTTACAAGTAATGTAATATAACTACCCTATATTTTATAGATTTGACATAATCAACATGATTTAATATACTTACATTCACTGTCTACCCAACTTTTCTATTCATTTCAAGTACATTTAAAAGAAGTTAAATTTTGAAGTTTAATATGTAAACGTATTTTTTTAATTTAATTTTTCTTTTATATTGGAGTATAGTTGATTTACAATGTTGTATAACACATAAACATATTATGTGACTACTACCTTAAAGGAAAGAATATTTTCTCTTAAAAAGTAAAGGTAATCTTTTAGAGTTGTTCAACATTAAAATCCTTTTTATCAAGGAAAAAATGAATAAATATTTATTTAAGACTTATTTTCCCAAGTTGGCTCCATGATTTTCAAATTTTTCACAGGGAAAAGTATATTTTACAGCCAATCTTACTTGAAATCCTAATATATGAAACAAGTATTTTATTAATATGTTTATTTAATAAATTTAACGTTTATAACTTCTGATTATTACTGAATCATTCAATGGGAGTTATGAGATCACTTTGCTTAACGGGGACATCTCTGAAATCACGGCTTACAGATGACAGTGGTAATTTTACTTAAAAACCAATCTACTATCTATTCCTGTATTTTTATTTGGTTTTACAATATGCAGGACAGCTTGACTTATTAAACCAAATAATAGAGGGTAGCAGATTTAAATCACTACTCTGCAATTTCAGGAAAAGCATCACATAATAGAGATATTTTCTTATGAGATCTGGGCCTCGATACGTTCGGTTTACAGCACCAATAAACATGTTGTCTCCAAAGTGCAAACATTTTGCACATAACACATTTGCATTTGTCACAGTGTTAAAGGCAGTTCGCATGTAAATCATATATATTCTAAAAATGCTGACTCGTGTTTGTAGAGTCACTGAAGCATCTTCTGTAAACTGCAGGGTTCTCTGGAACACAGCATTTTCATAACCACAATGTCCTTTGGAGAAAAATATTATTAATTATAACAATGATAATGCTAATTTTGTCCTTAGCGTTTATGATGGATTTAATGAAAGCACACATGGACATAACTTAATAAACGAAGGCATCAGAAGTTCTATTTGTGAGCAGCAGAGAAGCCCTAGTAAGAGTGAAATAACAGATATAAGTATATTTCTCTTACAGAAACAAAATCCAGAGGTAGGTGGACCCATTCCTGCTCAAACGTGGCAGAGCTTGTATTACTTTCCATCCAGTAAGATGGAGACAGGGGTTCAGAGGGGTACATGGCTGTTACTTCTTAAGGACACTTTCTGACATTGTCATGCTGTTCCTACTCACACCCCATTAATCAGAAATAAGTAGCATGACTGCACACAATTGCAGGGGATCTGGGAACTGTGATCTTTACCCGGCCACTCAGAACTTTCAATTCTTCCAAGAGAAGAGGGAAACAGCAACGCTCCAAGTACGAAGAACAACTTAGTTATCTTTTGTTTTACATTTCACCTGTTACTCTAAATCATGGCACATTTAGTTAACATTTGGGTTCTATATTTCTTAGAAAACACCCCACCTCTGTCCTTTGGTTCTTCAAACCATATTCGTTATGGGTTTTCTATGGAAGTTTTAGCTGCACCCACCCCCCTTTCCCGGACCCAGAAAGATGCACGAATTAGGCTACAAGCAATGACTATAGAAAACTTCTGATATCCTTTCTTTCTTTCAAACGTCAGCCCTCACTCATTTCTGTCTTGTTTTGGTCATTCTCCAGTGTCTCCTGATAATTATTTTTTGCATTTTGTCCAGAGTTTCTAGCTGTTATCTGTAGGCTGTTAGTCCCAGAGTAGCTTATCAGCCATAACTAGGAGTAAAAGCTCATGGAAGTGTTTTTCCTGATATGTGCACGTCTGGTTTCTTCCTGTCATTCAGATTCAAAACAAATGTCACCCCTTTAGGCAGAGTTTTTCTGACCTTAATTTAAAGTAGCCTTCAATCTCTCTTATAGAATAGCAGGCTGTTTTAAGACTGCGCACAGCACGGCATTTTCCTTAGTCATTTACAAGGGCTCTCCCCCACTCTTCCTTCAGACCTCTGAAGTTCAAAGGTCTGTGAATCAGTGAGACCTTCTCCGACTGTGATATATCAAAACACTCTGCTAGCTTAGTACACACACTTGCACACACACATCTAGAGTGAATATACGTCCCGTTTTGCCTGGGATAATCTCCGACTATTCTTGTCATGACATCATGATTAATAACATTTCCTATTGCTGTCAGAATTTTCTAGATTGGCCTGATAACTCATATGGTAAGGTTAACAATTCCTATTATACTGCTTTATTTTTCTTCATATCACTGATCACCACCTGATATATTAGAATTTCTGCCTATACATATATAGAAATATGTTTAACATATTATTTAAAATATATGTCTATATATTAAAGTATATGTCTGTCTCCCCATACTTGGATGTAATCATATGAGGGTAGGAACTTTTCTGTTTCTTTCACTGATATATACAGGACAGCTACTGGCACAAAGAAGATACTCAATAAGGTTTGTGGAAGGGACAAATGAATACATCAATTTCTTTTCTTTGTCTACTCTAACAGAATGTAAGTTACATGATACTGAGACTTGATATTTATATTTCTCCAATTTATCCCCTCTTCCTGGTATATAGTAGGCCTTCAATACATTAATCCGTTAGTCTTACAACATGGAGCTAACTCTCTTCTTTTTAAGTTGTTACCTAATAATATTTGAGTGACGAGCTATGATGTCTGTATAGGCAACTTGATTGAGTTTCTTTTGCTGCTGGGTAGATCTTGTTTATCTCAGAGACCCTGAGTCTTATCCACACTCGGATTTGCATTTCCATTGTATGGACAGAGAGAACTAAGGCAGTTTCTAAACTGCCACGATAAGGATGGCTTTACTCAGTGTGATCAGCAGAACAATGCCCCTCTGCTCCCAAAGATGTCTACGTCTATGTCTACATCTATGTCTACATCTATGTCTATGTCTATGTCTATGTTCTAATCCTCGGAACCTGTGAATATGTTACCTAACATGGCAAAATGCACTTTGAAGGTGTGATTAAGTAAGATTTTGAGATGGGCAAATTATCCTGGATAATCTGGGTAGGATGCAACATAATCACAAGAGTCCTTGTAAATCAGAGAGAGGCTGGAAGGTTAGCGTGAGAGAGAGATTTAAGATGCTCTGCTTCTGGCTTTGAGGAAGAAGGAGGGGGCAGGAACCAAAGACTGCAGTCAGCCTCCAGAAACTAGAAAAGGCAAGGCAGCCCAATCTCCCCTGGAACCTCCAGAGGGAGCGCAGCCGGCTGACACCTTTGTTGCAACCTAATGAAACCCGTTTAAGACATCTGACCTCCAGAGCGGTCAGATAATAAACTGGTGTTGTTTTAAGCCACTATGTGTGTAGTAATTTGTTACAGCTGCAACGGGAAACTAATACGCTCTGCATTAGGCTTCTTTGGTGTACTTCACTTCTGGATGGAGAAATATTCCTACTGATCTACTGGGAAGGAGGGAGTAGCTCAGCCTCGGCTCTGACCTTCTTCCAGGCCCGAATCCACACAGTAAGCGGTGGCTTTCAGGGCTCCAGCTGGGAACAAAAGCAGCAGCCACCTGCTTACTGTTCCTGGAGGAGAGGAAGGCACTGGCCCATGTAGCTGTCCTCCGAGAACCCTAATGCTTCCTGCTCTACAGCCCCGTCATGCCCCGTTGTCTTCTCCATGTTCACCAGGTCTGACCTTGCAGCCAGCTGCTGCAGTGCCTAGAAGAAAGGAGCATCAACTCAACTTCTGATTTGGCTTTTGCATCTAAATTACACACTGAGGGGTGGGATAGGAAGGGTGGGAGGGAGACGCCAGAGGGAGGAGAGATGGGGATATACGTATATGTATAGCTGATTCACTTTGTTGTACAGCAGAAATTAACACGCCATTGTAAAGCAATTATACTCCAATAGGATGTTAGAAGAAAAAAAAAATTACATCCCGTGTCAAAAAGAGAAAAACAAATATTGTATAATATCGCTTATATGTGGAATCTAGAAAAGTGGTACAGATGAACTTATTGGCAAAGCAGAAATAGAGTCACAGATGTAGAGAACAAACATGTGGTTACCAAGGGGGGGAAGGGAGGGATGAATTGGGAGACTGGAATTGATATATATACACTACTATGTATAACATAGATAACTAATGAGAACCTACTGTTTAGCCCAGAGACTCTAGTCAATGATCGGTGGTGACCTAAACGAGAAGGAAAACTGAAAAAGAGGGCATATATGTATATGTGTAGCTGATTCACTTTGCTGTACAGCAGAAACTAACATGAGACTGTAAAGCAACTATACTCCAAAAAAATTAAGAAAAAAAAGTTCTCAGTTTTTAAAATCTCTGACAGCACCCTTTATCCTTTATTCCTTTTTTATTTTTTAATTTTTTAAAATGGTGCAACCACTTTATTTATTTTTAATTAATTAATTAATTAAGGCTGCTTTGGGTCTTCGTTTGGGCTTCCCTGGTGGCGCAATAGTTGAGAATCTGCCTGCCAGTGCAGGGGATGCGGGTTTGAGCCCTGGTCCGGGAAGATCCCACATGCCGCGGAGCAACTAAGCCCGTGAGCCACAACTACTGAGCCCGCGCGCCACAACTACTGAAGCCCGCACACCTAGAACCCGTGCTCCACAGCAAGAGAAGCCACCACAATGAGAAGCCCGGGCACGGCAACGAAGAATAGCCCCCGCTCGCCCCAACTATCCTTTATTCTTACTACTACCATGGAATCCCCATTTTTAAATAGTTTTATTGTCATTTCAGCAGGATTTGGGGAAGAAAATTAGGCAAATACATGTGTTCAATCTGTTATCCTGACTTAAAAATTTGTGTTTTATACTGCTTTTTCTACACTTTTGTTTACTTTTTGCTCTACTCATCCCCATGTGTCTCTACTTGTGAAGTATTGGGAAATTATAAACGTTTTTTTTTGTTTGTAGCAGTGGTGAAAGATTCTTGGGGCAGTGCCCTCATTATCTGTCAGGCCAGGCATCTATGATTAAGAACAGGTGCAGCCAACTCCTTGCTTGACCTGTCAGTTCTGCCTGCATCAAATGAAAAGCAGGATTATGTTTTCTGGGGGATCTTGCCCTCCCTCTCAATTCTCTTATGCTGGAGAACTTTCCAAAATATTGGCAAGGGCCTGGATTTGTGGCTGACCAATGGTCCCACATCCTGCTGTGGCCCCCGCTGACTTTGCAGCTTTGAGGGAGGAGATTTTGACGTGGTTCTACTGGAGTCCTATCCTTCATGTAATTTCAATGTAATCAGCTGCCTTACATTCAGTGAATTACGGGTTCATTGATCTATCTTTTATTAGTCTTCTATGATCAAGTAATTCTTTGAAATTGCTATACATGGATGGCAGCATTGCCTTATTACTAAATCAGACACTGATGCTCCCTTCTCAATTCTTTGCCTGTTCCTTTAGTTATTACAATTGTAGGTGGGGAAGTGAAAGATGGAGTTTCAACATTTGTACCCAAATCGCCACCTCACAGAGAAGTTCAGATATGTTAATATGATCAATAAGCTTACGAACTCTATTCTGTCTTTTTATAATCAATTAGCTTAGATATCAGTTTATCCATTATGACTTCATTTTATAGTTTAATCCTCAGTTGCAGTGGAGGGTGTGGGGGACTCAAGGTCTGCCTGCATGATGCTTTTGTGAGCTCTGGGATATCTTAATGATAGAAGGAAGTCTAGTCTAGTAGACAAAATATGGTTTCTCATGCTTAGGAAAGACGGTAAGTGATGCTTGGATTTTGCTGTTTGCACCACAGCCTCAGCTCCAAAATGTGCCCAAAATGAGAAAGGGTAACCCTGAAGGAGACAGAACTCCAGAAATGTTATGTTACTTGGAGAAGGAGATATACAAGTAGTTTCACGATGCTGTCAACAGACAGGAAGGCCCAAGTTTCTGAGCTGAATTATAGGAAAGAGAATTGATTCAGAAAGAAGGAGGTGTAGGTACCAGGCCTTATAGATAGGGTTAGAAACGAAAAAGAATAGCTAGAAAATGACACCAGTTTATCTGACACACTATCATTTGCTTATAAAGTCAATAAACTAAAAATAAAATTGTGAAACCACCAGCCTTATGGAAAGCATCGTTACAAATTTTATGGCTTTATTGGTAAAATATTTAATTGAAGTTTATTAACTGGCTGGGCTCAGATATGTTTATACAAAACATGTTTTGACTTCTTTAAGCCTAGGCTAATAATGTTCATCTTAATCTGGTTGGCCTTTATTATAAAAACTCAAAGTCCATTATCGTATCAATAAAATTTTTTAAAATGTATTTAGGCACTATAAATAATTATTTCTTATGAAATGAAGTAGAGATTCCCTCAATGGACAAACAGGCAACTGTTCCCAATTGTATGACTTTTTTAAATAAAGGATTCCCAGCAAACATTCGGAAGAAATCTTATGCCTTCCAGGGACAAGCAGCTGGGAAGAGGGAAGAGATTAATACAGAAAAAACTGTGGACCATCCCGGTCGGTCCTATTCTTCAGTTCCTCGATTGAAGGCATTAAGTTTTATTTTATTAACTTCTCTCCTGCCCTTCAAAAGTTGAGGGTGCTCACTCCAGGGCTTGTGTAGAACTGCCCCAGGGAACCTCAGTGCAAAGGTTTGAAATCACAGCTGGCTGTGATTAGACGGATTGCGCGAGATCAGTGCTTGATTAACTTTCAGCTGCTATTGGTTTGCCTCAGTTCCTGCAGGAGAATTAATCCGTAGGTTCAAGCAAATTTTGGATCTTAATGGATACCAGATACATTGAGCCCACCCAGACCACCAAGATCTAGCAGTCCCTTTCCTCACATTTAAACTGTACAAATGAATTCATTCCTCCTTACCCAGTGGCCAAAGCAACCCCACCTCACTGTTTTTCTCCTGTGGCTTTCACTTTATTATGCCTCCTAGTCTAAGAAAGTATAGGTTCTTCAAGGTAAAGTGCAGGTCTTAGCTATTGTAGTTTTAGAAGATGAATTTAATTCCTTTCAGAGGAATTTAGTTCCTTCCACTCAGAAGAGTTTGTTGGATGAATAACCATCATTCTGCTTCCTATCTCTTAATTTGCTTTCGGGGCACATGAAACTCTTCTAGCTCTATAATTAATAGCCTTCGCTCTCCAGTTCTATTGTACATACGAATTTATGCCATCCTGGCTAAGGATTCTTGAATTAGAGGTGTATACTTACGATCTTAAATCATCATTATCTTGATAACATTGAAAGGTATTAGGTCATTAAATATTTTGACAAGAACGCATGTTTTGGGATCCTTACAACCTTTACTTTATTGATAAATTTCATAGTGAGGGGAGGGTCTTCATTTAATCCCTTCCTTGCTAACTGAATATTCTTATACTTGTGTGAATCAAGGAACTCACTCAAAAGAGAAAACTTGGCCCAAAAGTAACACACACACATTTCTGTTTAAACTTCAAGAGACTTATATTTTTCTGATAGATTATTATGATAGCACTGACCAATGAGACCCACACTGTTAAGATCAGAGACATGTAAATAAAAATATTCATCAACGTAAATAAATCAAACAGAAATTTTCCTAACCAGCGTGTAACTCATTTCCTTTTGGAGAGTCTATTTGCAGGAAGTAGTAGGAAAAAAAGCTGAGAGAACTCAAAGCTTATTGTCATGCTCATGTGTTTCTCGGAAATTGTAATGTAACTAAATCAAAGAGGTAAATTTTCAATTGGTGACTTCTCGAATTGCTATGATCAGCTGGCTTTCAGATTCATATGGTCGGTTTATTCTCTCCCAACAATTTTTTTGCTCTGTACTAACATAAATTTGCAGGGCTAAATATTTCTTAGAAACCATGAGAGTTACATGCTGCAAGCATCGTCCTGTATGTCTGAGCTTCTCCTCTCCCGATATCAGACCAATTTAATGCATGTATCTATAGATCTCTGTCTATTTATATCATGCTTATTTTCTTCTCTCAGAAGGCTTGCTTCAGTTCAATTGACCTATTCATTTTTCTCTATTAATGTGGTATTTATTCCACATTTTGGCCTTGCTCAAATCACCTCTCCCACCTGCCATGCCCTACCCCTTGCTACTTGCTACATCCTAAGAGATACCCCCGGCTCCAACTTAAGAACCATCTTATCCACAGGATTTTTCTTGATTTTCCCAGGGTTTATTCCCTCTTCTTCACTTCAATAGAACTTTTTGTTTGAATCACACATTCAGCACTTCCTGGATTCTTGGGTTATTATTTATTATTTTGTGACATTATCTAGCCTTATTGTAACCTCTCAAGGTAGGTGGTATACTTCTTTAAAAAAATCACATTTTGTTCATACAAGTAGTATTTTTACAAATATTTGCAAAGTATGATGCTTGCGGTGCTAACAGAAGAAATAGTATAATGCCACTTACATTTTCTATGACTCAGAATAATAACTTGCAAAATCTTACATGTCCAGGAAAAATATCATTTGTTCGTATCTACAGATACTGCTGCATGGAGTTCTGGAAATGAAATGACAGATAAGTGGAGGTTATATGCTTCCTGTTAGATTGCAGGTACCATGAAAATGGTAATCATAACTGTCCTGCTTACTACTGTATTCCAGTGTATAGTGTAACACATAGTACATAGGTGGTGGTCAGTAAATAATTTTGAATGAACCAAATGATTGAACAGGTAAGTAAAATAATCTAGATAAAACACAAGTGTAAAAGACAACTTGCCTATCTTTCTTATGATTACTTATGATGGATAAAAACAGTGTTAGCAATGATGGAATGACTACCAATATTCTGATACCGGGAATCATCTAGATAAATGTCCAGAGGTAATTTAACCTTGCTTTTCTCAAGAAAATGAATGTGTTAATATCTTTTAAATCCACTGAGAAGTAGATAAAAATGAAAATAAATCTCTGGGTATCAGTGTCTTTGCAGCTTAACTTGGCTGACCTTTCACCTTTGCTAAGGGAATTAGGATTTTGAACATGTTAGAAAATTCATATTTCCAAGGTCATTAAATCCATCTTACTTCCTCAGTAGTTGAATTTGATCACTAGAGTCAGCAAGGGAAATTCTCTCTAGGGTGAGCAACGGTTTCCCTGTTTTTTCTGATTCCCTTTCCAATCTATGGCCTTTAACAAACTGAGTGAATTACCGACAGTGCATGAATGACTAAAGCCCAGAGCGGTTGAGTGTGTAAGAAGCTAAGGATTCAGGGGGATTAAAAGGGACAATGGATGCTTCTTCCTGCATTCAGCTTTGCTGGATGACCCTTAGCACAGATGTACCTGCTCTCAGTACTTACCTCTAGGACCTAGGCTTAGCTGATTTGGGGAACTTGACCTCTATTTCTCTCTCTCATTTCATGAATTAAATTTAATTCATTCTCACTAAAGCCTGGGCATCTGGGTCATAGCTTCTAGAAGACAGTGTTTAAAAGTTGCGCTAATTAAATATACATCTATATATCGGAACTTCTTCAAGATTTTCCAAAAAATTAGATTAAAAGCAAAACAACAAGTTTCTTCTAAAAATATTTTATAACAGGCTGGTATTTTTTAAGAAGCTGGTTCATAAGAATTGCTTAAGTAGGCATTACTTACAAAACGGCTTTTCTATTTTAATTCCTTAACTTTCTCCATGGGGGTCACATTTTCTACAACTTCTCCCATTCTGTGTGTCTTGAAACCAGCAAGCCAAACATTATCCCCGTAGTCAAATATGCATGGTCCTGGTCTCGTTAAGACAAGGGGGATGTGAGGAAGGGGACTCTATCAACAGAAATAATAACTCCAGGAGCTTTATGTCTACGAGTTGGGGGAGTAGAGTGTCAGCGTGTGAGCTTGCTGGGGCAAAGGACAGACAGGAAGGACAGAGTGATAGTGAAATACACTACGGATCTTTACTATGTTGGGAGCTTCCAGAATACAGGTCCTACACAATTCTCCTGTGGTTACAATCCATCATTAGTCATTCAATGAATAAGTTATGACAGAATGAATGTAAATAATATAAACCGTAGCCTTCTAGAAAAGCAGTCAGGATTTTTGAAATCTATCATATGTGTCACATCAGAAGTCAAGAAATATGGACAGTACATAGAATTGTTAGAAAATTAAGTCTAAAGAAAACACGCTTTAAAAAGAGAGACACTGAAAAGAAGATACTCTAAACGTCAGGAAATGATGTTGAGACCCAAGTTTCCAGCTTGGAGGAGAGCAAAGACCTGCAAATAAAGCCTTTGCTATGTATAGCTCAAAGTATTTTTTAGAAGCCTTCGCAGTAAAAACCATTTATCAATAAGCCATTGTTGAGAAGAGATGGCATCCATCATTACTTTTCTAAAGAACTGCAGTCTGCTAACAAGATTATATAAGAAAAGATTTGTGGGATTATTTGAGCCCAATAGGAAGTTGTCAGCGTTTAAAATGACGAAGGACCTCTTTGTCTTGCTGGAAACACTGTATTTACATCCACTGTTGCATTGGCCTCGCAGATCCCGTTTTGCTTGTTTCTCCAGGTATGAGACGTCCTGCTACCCTTTTACCTGTTCCTCATTAGACGCCTTAAGGGTTACTGGCAAGCAGTGGTCTTTTTATAGGAATAAGGGCCTGGCATGAACGTGTCATGGAGCTTGAATAACTTTCTCTTCCCCTAGGATCCAGCAAATCAAGGTCAGGGTCCATTGCCAAAGACTCTGGCTCACTGGAGGCAGTGCCTGGAAAAGAGGGGGGTTATCTTTGCACTGGAGTGTGTCCTTGCTGTGTCTTCCCTGCTGTTAAGCTCCAGTTTTCAGAGGCTACTGACCCGGGAGCTTTCATCAGCCCTAAATCCACTTTTAATAACAACAGACTCAGGGAATCTGGGGAGTTGTTCACCCACATCTGGAACCCTGACAAACATCTCCCCATCATTCTGCCTGGTGAGGTCCACCACTGCTTCATGGGGCATATCTCCTCCCCAGCACCAGTCCTGGAGGTAAAACCAAACATCACCTTTTGGAATGAAACTCGCAAATAAAAACAAATTAACCCACCACGCCACCAGCTGCACCCTCCCTCCCCACCCCTGGAGGTCTATTTGGAGCCCAGCACTTACTTGAATGTTGTGTTTTATCGCTTTTTGTGCTAAATTCTTTGGACAGCCACCATCCTCCCTCTGATTCAACACCTTCACTCATCACGATGGAGCATTCTGCTCGTAGGAGCCCAGCCCATGGACTCCCTTCTCCACTTGCAGCGCTGCTCAGTGCAACAAACAGGCTGCAAAATGTCTTGACCTTGCATGTCAGATACCGTTAGCCTCGAACTGGGGGCCTATCGGGTGAACGATGCAGCAGGTCCGGCGTCATCCGTCTCAGGTCTCCCTTCTGTGATGATGGGACATGAGGTCTTCCAGCGCTGCGACAGTGATTTGCATTGAACTGCTTGCGGATTCTGTCTGGAGACTGGATCTGCAAGATTGATGGACGAGCTTCAGGGGAAGCAGTCAATGTCCTGAATGCAGTGTTTGCTTCAGGGATTTTCTGGGTCAAGATCAAGGGGACACAGTGCTGGGGAGGTGTGTTGATGACCTCACCCGCTCACTTTCTGAGGGTTCACAAAGCTCCTATTTCTACAGTTATTCTCCTTATCCTCCAGAGTGTGTATTTCTGCCGTCCACCCTCCTTATCACCGTGCAGGCGATCACACGGCTCTTCTTGAATCGGATTCTTTTCCTACACTCTTCCTTTCCAATGACCTAAGTCATTTCTCACTTTTCTGGAAGCTCTGCTTCCTACAGAGTCAACACCCAAAAGTTCAGCTTTCCATGTTCTCTGCTTATTTCAAGTGTTATTTTCCTCTCACTGGTCAGACAACATGCTGACACGGTGCACTGCAGAAATTTCCCAGTGCAAGGTGAGCTGGAGAGAATCGCTAAATGTTATACGTGCTTTATCTGGTAAAACTTTAGGAGTAACTACTGAGGATCTCAGAGTCAGAGAATTTTCCTGTTTGTATCAGGTAACTTTCTGGATATGATGTGAGGCCAGAATTACACATGAGTATCAGTATTAAAGAGTTCCAAAAGTCAGGTTCTGGTAGACTGTGAAGACTGGTACAGGGAGAGTATTTTCAATTCCTCCAGTTCAGTGGCTCCCAACGGGGGAGGTTTTGCCCCCAGGGGACATATAACAACATCCAGAGATATTTGGGGGAGAGGGGTTGCTAATGACATCTAGTGGGTAGTGGCCAGGGTTGCTGCCAAACATCCTAGGATGGATTAGAACTTCCTCACCCCCAAACAAGAAGTATCTGGCCCCAAATGTCAATGGTGCCGAGACTAAGAAGCTCTGCCCTAGTCTATGCCAATACTTAGCGAGGTGCTTTAATAATAATACGATAGAATACATAATAAATAAATTGCAGTACATAATAAAGGCTTGAGGAGTAAAGACACGACTGAATTCCAAGTTCTGAACTCGAATTGGTGTTCCGTTCTGCTCACTACTGCTGCCTTATTAATCTAGTTGATGCTAGATCGTGCCTGTCTCCCTGGGCTCACGTCACTTACCACTTCTTCCTGCCATCCCTCACTTCCTGGGACTGGCCTGCTCCAGTCTGGCTCTGTCAACTCCTCTCGCCCATGGCCCCAGGCCTGCTTAACCCTTAGACTCCACCTTGACAGCTTGCAGACCCAGAAGCCCGGAGAAGCAGGATCCATAGAAGATCTGGAATCAGGAATAGCAACGGTCGCCACCACCTATTCTAAACATTTAAGTCACTTGATGGATTTCGGCAACTTTCCCATTTTATGCCAGGCCCTGTTGATACAAGTGCTGTAGCTGTAATGAAGTTAAACTCAATATATTTTTTTCCTCTCGTTATAACTGGCAATAATTTTGCAAGTTCCCAGCTACCGTGGAATCCATTTGGGGCAGGCAAAGAAAGCAAACAAGCTCCAGTCTGAAATGTAATTGTGGTTTTGCCACATGTGAAAAAGGTTAGCTACTAACTTTTCTTGTGAGCTTTACTCTGGTTAACAGACACTCGCTTTTGCTTCAACCAAGTACATTTCCCTAATAGGAAATGGAGACAATTATCTGGGCATTTTATTTAAAGAAAAATGGCTTTTCCTGGAAACATTCAGATTACAGAGACAAAATGATTCTTAAAATATGTTGCCAGAGGGTGTAACAACATTTTCAGATTATTTATCAGAGAGATGTGGAAATCCACTCTATGCCCAGGTCCGGAAATGTGACTAGACACAGTTAATTAGTACATGCATACTATATGCTGATAGTATTATTTTTTTTTTTTTGTCCATAAAAGCTTTAGGAACATAGGCACATATACATTTACATTCAAGTTTGATAACACTGGTAGTTTCATTTCAATACAAATTATGTTAGAGAACTCAGTTTTCAGATATGGGCATATAAATGGGCTATTTGAAATTCTTTTTTTTACATTTTATCGAAGTGTAGTTGATTTACTATGTTGTGTTAAATTCTGCTGTACAGCAAAGTGATTCAGTTATACATATATATATTCTTTTTCATATTCTTTTCCATTCTGGTTTATCACAGGATATTGAATACAGTTCCCTGTGCTCTACAGTAGGACCTTGTTGTTTATCCATCCTGTATATTACTAGTTTGCATCTGTTAACCCCAAACTCCCAATCCTTCCTTCCCCCCCACACCTTAGCAATCACTTGCGAAATTCTTTTTTTTAAATCTAGCTACAGAGTTTGGTAGTGAATCTCTTGAGGAAAGATGCGCAGTTAGTTTGTCCCGGAACTCGTGGGGATAATTATACTGGTTTATGATCTGACTGCTCCAGGGCCTCTTTATACCCCTCAGGCTGCGTATGGCTTGCCATGCTGATGCTGCATTAGATGGGTCTAGTAGCAGACACGTGGCTACAAGACAAGATCTCCCAAGTCCTCCTTAACAGTGGATTAAGGTTTTTCAGTCATTTTAAAGCAGATTGCAAGCTCCTCCATTATTTCATGTCAGGAGTCCGTCCATCTGGGATTGGACGATAACTTCATACTGATGGTAGAGCTCCAAAAGATTTGGAATTTTTTTTTTTTTCCTTGCGGTACGCGGGCCTCTCACTGCTGTGGCCTCTCCCGTTGCAGAGCACAGGCTCCGGATGCACAGGCTCAGCGACCATGGCTTACGGGCCCGGCCGCTCTGCGGCATGTGGGATCTTCCCGGACCGGGGCACGAACCCGCGTCCCCTGCGTCGGCAGGCGGACTCTCAACCACTGTGCCACCAGGGAAGCCCTGGAAATATTTTTTAAGCTTTTTTTAAATTGAAGTATAGTTAGTTTACAATGTTGTGTTAGTTTCAGGTATACAGCAAATTGATTCAGTTTTATATATATATATATATATATATATATATATATATACACACACACACATATATATATATGTGTGTATATATATATTCTTTTTCGGATTCTTTCCCATTATAGTTTATTATGATACATTGAATATAGTTCCCTCTCCTATACAGTAGGTCCTTGTTGTTTATCTATTTTATACACATAGCAGTGTGTATATGTTAATCCCACACTCCTAATTTATCTCCCCGTCACTCCCTGCTATTCCCTCTGGTAAACATACGTTTGTTTTCTATGTCTGTGAGTCTGTTTCTGTTTTGTAAATAACTTCATTTATATAAATTTTTTTGATTCCACATATAAGTGATAGCATATGGTATTTGTCTTTCTCTGTCTGACTCACTTCACTTAGTATGATCATCTCTAGGTCCATCCATGTTGCTGCAAATGGCATTCTTTTTTCATTTTCATTATTTCATTCTTTTTTATGGCCGAGTAATATTCCATTGTGCATATGTACATCTTCTTTATCCATTCCTCTGTTGATGGACACTCAGGTTGCTTCTGTCTGGAAATATTTCGATGGTTTCCCTCTGGTATAGAAAACAGACTTGTTGCAGGCCTCACCCATTCAACCATCTCCATGACCCTGTAAGATGCATAGTGATATTTTCATTTTTATAGTTGAGGACACTGAGACTCAGAGAGGTTGAATAATTCCCAAGATCACACAGAGAGGGAAAGAGGCTTCACTTAATATTAGAAAGAACATGGAATAAAACCTTAAGTTCACTAAGATTATAGAAAAATCTTAAACAGCTATTAGAACGTTTGAATGCATTTGACATTGTGAGATATCCCTAAATCTTTAGCAATAAATGCAGTCTTCTATTTTCACCAGTGTCAAGTTCCCACCAGTTTAAAATTCTGTGTCTGTTCCTCCTGTTATCCATTCAGTTAACCAACTTCATGAAAGTATAATTTATCTCTGAAATTTATAGTTCTCCCTCAGCCTAACAAACGCGAATCATCGACTGTTTTAAGTTCCTTTCAAGGTAGATTATTTTGCCTCTAAAAATCATATGTCAGTAACTGAGCCATGTTCTAGCATCTCATTTAAGTTTAGATTTGTCATGATAAATGCTTCATTGTGTCATTAGATGGAATTCTTTGGCCACTTTAAAACAAATATTTAAAACGCCACTTCCTGAGGATAATGTTCCCATGGGTAGAGAAGATACTCTGTACCAAAAGAATAAGGTACCAAAAAAAAAACCCTCAAGGTACTTATAGCCACTGCAAGTTTCTTGATCGTACTTAATTCATCTTGTAAGACAACTATATTTGTACAAGCGAAAGCACACATTTTATTTAAGTAGACCAATTTGCAAAGAGCCCTGTACATACATTTGTAACCTACTATAAACATGAACACAGAGAGTCCTTTTATACTTTTTTTTATATTTTTATTTCATATCAAGGATTTCTACTGGCGTCAGTGGCAGTCTCAGAATTGGAAGGAGCAGTAAGGATGTAACAGGCAGTAGCTGAGAGGATTTTAGCTCATTGGCTGAAAAAAAATCTTGCATAAGTGATCTAACCAGTGAATCCTAATCTAAGAAATTTCATCCATTTCCGTTTTTATGAGTGGAGTAAACAACATCAATAATAAGAATATTTGAACGAGGCTTACAGTTTTGGACCCTTGCATGTTTTAGTTGGGTGGAAGCTTGTAATAAATGACTTTCTGTCACAACCCAAGACAGCACATTGCCACTTCCAAATACTCTTTACTAGAATTTCCACAATTAAATAGGGAAACAAAGGATTACGATACACATAAAACTCAGTTGTAAATTCACATTTTTACTGACACTTGAACATTAGTCTCCATTGAAATAGTCTTCCCATTTTAAAACTAGCATCTATTCCGGTCCAGTTTGCCAACATGCTTTTCAGAAAGTTTCTCAGAGATGTTAAAAGTATCCACAAGGTGGGTTGGACCGTGAAATCCTGCATCTTATATAGGGTTTGTACTTTCATAACAGGGAGGGGATTATAACTTGCTAATTAGTCATATCAGTCTCTTCTGGTTTAAAAATAGCCTTTTTCATGTAATTCAGTCTCTGGCAGGAAAAAGTAGGCTTCATATTTCCTCTCCCAATGTCTTCAAATTGTGTCTGGGTATACACACTGGGGCCAGAGATCACTTTATTGACCTACGGACATCAGAGAAAGGGCTTCCGTTTATATGGTACCAAAAGAAAACCTAATACTGTCGTATAACATTGTGAGGGGGCGATGTACAGCCCTTGGAATAGTTAATCTAACTTATTTGAAAACCCTGCCTCCTTTCTGATAAGGAAAGCAATCAGATATCTTTCATACTCAACCATCGTGCAGGTCGTTTTTGAGTCTTCAGAGAGGAAATCAGCATTACTTAGAACCCAGAGCTTTCCAGTCATTTTAATAATACACAGAAGTTGAACGTGCATGGAGGGGGGATGGGAGGGTGGGCGGATCAAGTAAAATCAATTTTGTGCATTTTTTACTCCTAACTCCACTCGTCACTGGCCATTCCAGAAGTGGCTGTGAATTTATGCTTCTAGAAGCAGATATTGATAATTCATATATCCACACTATCAGTTATCTTGGGAGGAGAAGAAAAATGTCTGGCTTTGAAATTGATAGGGGTCTTGGGGTAAAAGGGGGATCGGTTTCCTTTTGCAGAATCCCTAGTGCACGATGCCGCTTAAGAGGAAGCTTACATTTCTCTTTTTCACTTTGTATGAAAAACACTATTCTCCCTCGAGCCCTGTGGTGAGGTTGAGGCAGCCAATGTCCCAGGTCTGCATTCCCAAACTCGTCCCCCTTTTTGCCTCGGAATGCCGTTCCCTTGCTCCCAGTGAATCGCACATCCGTTGTTTTACCACCCAGCTTATTTGATCCCCGTGGAAGATGAATGGCTTTGACTAAAAAAATTAAACAATGGCAGAACTAAAGTGCAGCACAGACTAAACCTTACTGCCCCGCAAAGTTTCCTTTCTTTCTTCCCATTTCTGAGATCAGGTCTGGGTTTCTTTGCTATCCATGCGTATTTGCTGGAATTCTTTAAAATCACTGGTGTTTCTTTTTAGAAATTCGAAATTATGGTCATTTGTCTTTCATAGTTTTCTTTTCAGTAGGAAGCAGCGCCACGTGTGAATGGTCCACCAGATACAGAATGTGGAGATCGGGGATGGTGCCTTGTTTCTGTCACGTGACTCTTTGAACCTAGCTCCCAGATCTGTCACTTCAGAATACTTGTTTTCTCACTTGCAAAGTGGAAGCAATAGTTGCCTTGCTTTGACCTTTAGGGTAGTTGGGAAGATACAAAAATATGATGTATATAGAAGCAATTTGAAAACTTTAAAATGCACTAAATACGAAAGGAATTAGCTTGATAAAACTTAGAGCAAACTTATAAAATACACGTGAGTAGAAAACAAGCAGGGAAATATAACCTAAGTCTGTTGCAGTGTTTTATGGAATATGAATTAATCGGTGCAGAGATACATAATTTTTAACTGGAAAATAGCATTTCTGAGCGACTGCTGCTACAATGACATTTCAGATTTCTATCTTGAGAGACAACCTGAATGAGGACCAAATCCTCATCACATACAAAATATTCTGTCACCAATTTCCATCATCCTGAAAATACAATCATTAACGTACTACATGGCTCAACAGCTAGTAAAGTTTCTGGAAAGCCATTGTGCATTCTCCATTTCTTGCTCTCAGAGCCTGGAGGTTAAATTATCGGTATATTCAGTTTGGATGCCAGGATAAATGGCAGGCAGCCCTTCTCAGGGACTGGGACTGGTGAGTCTTTATGATGGAGGTCAGGGGTAGCACAGCGTCCACAGTGGGCGCTCTAGGATAATGCCGAGCTGACCTGAATGACCCTCCTCTACACAGCCCAGCAATGAGCTAGCTCACCGGGGGAAGGCTGCAAGGCTGCTAATCTGTGAATTCCCCAGGCATTTGGAGCCCTAGAGCATCCTGTTTCAAAGGCTAACATACCTGAAGATGCAAACTTGAGCTCTTCCAAATCTATCAGATGATCCTCGTTCCTTCCCACATCCTGTGGACATAGGCAAGGAGGCAGGGATTTAGGGTCCACACTCCTGAACGACCCATGGTGAGTCTAGACACATCTCATGAAATGAGGAGTTTCTAGAAGACAGCATTCACCCTACTTGCCCAGTGCCTGTAAATTTCTGCTTTTAGCCTCACCTTGTGTTGGGAGTACTTGCATTTTTCCTTTGCTTGGCAGCAGGACAACAAGCAAGGTAAATGCCATTCACCCTGGGGCCACAGCCTTCAGGAAGCAGCCAGAGGGTTTGACCCACCCCAGGAGTGAGAGAAAAACACCCTTATGAATGTCAGTGGGTCACGTGGCCTAACTTAGATGAGACTTAATTTTATATACATGGATCACTGAAACACCAGGCCAGCCTGGGGAGTGTGAGCTATCCCCAGGGATGTGTGGCAGTAGCCTGACCACACGAGCACAACTGGTTTCCAGGTGGTCAATGTCATGTTCACATACTGCTGAAGACCTGGAGAGATGAATATACTGTGAAAGAGAACCCCGGGCATTGAGGCCATTGGAAAATTTCAGGTGGAGCAGATTTCTCCTCCCTGGGCTAGGATGGGGATGGGATAGTACTTGCAGGCCTGTTGCCCCTTTGGAAGAGGAAGCACGGGGCTGAAGAAGCCTAGAAGGTAGTCCAAGTCTCCATATGAGGTGGAGAGATGTGGGGGCCGGGCAGGCAAAGACAGAGATGACTGGTAAAGCTCTTCTTGATGCTCTTTTATAAAAGTGTATGTGCCTACGCTTCTTAGAAGAAGGGATTGGAGAAGAGGGAATTGAAGAGATTAAGAAAACAAACAGAACTATTGGGCAAATGTGGAAACCCATGGTATTTAAGGAGATGTAGAGGAAAAGGACAGCAGGGAGAGAGAGAACAGAAGACAGATTAATCTACAAATTACATCAGTTTTTAGGAGATTGGAATCAAGAGTTTCTTTAGGGATGTTTCTGGAAGAAAAAGATTAATTGCTAGATGCCTCAGAATATGACCCGTGATTAAACCCTCCTTGCCACATTGACTCAAGCTTCCAAGATTAAGGAGCCGAGATGAAGCTCTTCTGCTTCCTTGTCAAGATTGTTTATCAAGTAACAAGTGGCAGGTATTGATGGGATGCAGCTGCACCACAGAATGGACACTAGTTAGGTACCCCCGAGGCTGAGGGAGAGACATGACTTAAAAGGTTTGAAGTTAAAGGAGCCTAGAGCTTATGAATTCCCTGAACAAAGGTGATCCATGACCCTCAGCATGGTCTCTTCAATCACACGTGTCCTTGGTATAGGGTGACTGAGACCATGGGATGCACAGTAATGGTTGTTGCTTGTCTCTATCTTTTCTTAAAATGAAATAAACCTGGCACTGAGTGGAGCCTATTATGTCTAATGAATCTGACTGTCCATTTGAACTCAGAATGACTGCCGATGGTCTGATGGCTCTGAACAGGGGAATAGTGACAAGAAAAGAAAAGAAAAGAAAAACTTCTGCGAACTTCTAGAATCAGGCCAGGGGTGATGGAGAAACAGAACAATAATGAAAATATCCTGGAGGCATTATCATAGAATTTGGATAGCTCAGGTAGGTACACAGGTGGAAAGTCCAGAGAAAGATGACTGTGCTTAGCATGAAACGAATGGTTCAAAGCTTCTGGGAAGAAGAACATTTAACATGTGAATTCCCAGAAACAATATAAAATAATTTATGTCTGTGTATCCTACAGAGGGGAAAGGAAGTGAGAAGAAGAGCTGCCAACATGAAAATGTCCCACCTAAATACTGGTGACATGGTGTATGTTTTCCTAGTGTTTTCCTAGTACCCCAAAGAATCTATTTGAATAGAAAAATAATAGAAGTTCATGACTTACTTAATCACCTGTGGTTTGGTGGTTTTGGGGTTGGATAAAACATCACTTTCCATACAAGTAATTTAGGTTAAAAGGAATTTCAATGGCTGAGAGCTGCACACTGGTTTCCATTGCTTTGGGGTTCACTTGCTAGTCATTCATTTACAGCACATCTCCTACGGATATTCTCCCATAAGTCCCTTTTTGAAAGCAGTCTCCTCTGACCATAGTTTTAAGGGAAGTAAAACATAGTAGTGATTCAGGAGGCTCTTTAACAGATGTCATTAGTAAGAATTATAAAGCCAAAGACAAGCAACATAGGCAAAATCCAACATTTCAATATTGACAAGAACGTGGACCAGATGACAAGAAGGCTGTGAAAATAATTTAGACAAATCAGGCAGTGCATAGAATAGTAGCATTCAATCAAACACTTAACCAACTTGGGTAGATTCAAATTTAAAAAATGAAGTGAAGTTGGTTAGTGTTTTAACTTTAATTCTTGGACTTTGTGTCACGAGATCAACTCATGTGGAGGAGATGCACTTGGAATCTAATGTCCATGATGGCTAATAATGACCTCAAGTTTCCAGGGAGTGCCAGGTGAATGATTACCTTGCACGTCAAAAATCTCCCATCAGTAAGGAGCTTCAGACTAGTAAGAAGAATCTCCAACATTCCTGAAATGATATCCTCGTTTCTATCAATGATCTATCACTTTTAATTCTGAAAAATTTGACAAGGGATGTAGTTAGATACACAAAGTTAATAAACCCAAGACATTAATTCATTTTGCGGGGTAATCTGTACTGGTGTTCACAGGTTGTGTAATGCATAGAGGCAACTTAATATTTTAGATAATTTCTTAGGATAGCCTTGGAATTCCGATGTAAAATAATTGAGTAGCTGACCTTAGAATTGGGATTTTCAAATGGATTCATTTCATTTCCTTAGTATATTTATAAGCCAGAACATTTGCAAACTTTTATTTATGGAAGTCATTTTTCAATCAGTGACACCACTGGAAGGCAGTTACAAGGACTAAGCAAAATAAATAATTCACTAATTCCTTGTTTCAGGATGAGAGACAGGGAAAAGGTCCCAATTAATGAGACAGTGGGAATCTGATGTTTGGAGACTAACAACTTAGTAACCTTCAGTTAAAGTTGCAGCCCTGGCATTTCTAAAAGTATTGTGGTTCCTAACATTCTAACTGATTCAGGCTTAAAGCAATAGAGAAAAACATTTGATCCTTTATAAAGTGTAAATTAGTTGTTGCCCCAATAAATTAACTTACTATTTTCTTTTTTTTATTAAAATAATTTCATCTTTTAGAAAATCAGTGTGCTATATCTACTTAGCTTAAAATAGTTTTGTGCTAAAATAGATGTTTCTTTTTAAGGTGCGGTAATGCTGTATGTTTCAAAATCATGGTCCCAATTTTATGGAATTCAGTCCTTGGGTTGAGGTCAGCAGGGGGCTAGTGTGGCTGTGAGGAGTGAAACAAGTGAGTGAGGGGCAGTGATGTCTCTGGAAATGAACCCACCAGAAAGCAAAAGAACTGCAAGCTCATCAATGTACCCTAGATCTGTCTTTACACATTTCAGATCAAAACAACTCATTATGCAGGCATCTAAATTCCAGAGCAGCGGGGGCATCTTTCCTAAGTCTCTTCTAATCCTTTTATAGTAAAGTTTCTCTTTGATAGATATGTTTTTGTTTCTTGAACAACATTCAGCAATGTTGACTTCTTCCATGCCTTACCGAACAGTGGGCTTTTGTCAGAATATTTATTTCTTGACATCCCAATTACAAGTTATGCCAGGTGATATGGTTGTCATTTCTCCATGTTTCTTAGTGCTTTGAAAATTTCAAGCTCAAGACCATGCTACATTGCCCACTTTTTCTGAAATGCCTTTTCTTCACATCATCATCATTCTGCTCATTAAAAGATTATGCCCTTTTTTCACAGAAATAGAACAAACAGTCCTAAAATTTGTATGGAACCAAAAAGACCCCAAATAACCAAAGCAATCTTGAGAGAGAACAAAACTGGAGACACCACACTTCTTGATTTCAAACTATATTACAAAGCTCTAGTAATTAGAACAGTATGATATTGGCATAAAAACAGACATGTAGATCAATGAAACAGAATAGAGAGCCCAGAAATAAACCTATGCATATGGTCAATTAACTTACAACAAAGGAGGAAATAATATAGAATGGGGAAAAGACAGTCTCTGCAATAAACGGTGCTAGGAAAACTGAACAGCTATCAATACATGCAAAAGAATGAAACTGGACCACTATCTTACACCACACACAACAACAAACTCAAACTGGATTAAGGACTAGAACGTAAGACCTGAAACAATAAAGCATCTAGAAGAAAACATAGATGATAATCTCCTTGATATAGATCTTGGTAATCATTTTTTGAATATGACACCAAAAGCAAAGGCAACAGGAGAAAACATAAACAAGTGGGACTACATCAAAGTAAAAACCTTCTGCACAAAAAAGGAAACCATCAATCAAATGAAAAGGCAACTTACAGGATGGGAAAATATCATTTCAAACATGTATCTTATAAGGGGTTAATATCTGAAATATACAACAAACTCATACAACTCAATAGCCAAAAACCCTATCTGATTAAAAAATGGACAAAAGATCTGAATAGACATTTTTCCAAAGAACACATACAGATGACCGACAGGTACCATCATTAATCATCAAGGAAATGCAAGTGAAAACCACAGTGAGATACCACCTCACACCTGTTAGAATGGCTATTATCAAAAAGACAAATAACAAGCATTAGTGAGGATGTGAAAAAAGGGAACCTTCTTGCACTGTTGCTGGGAATGTAAATTGGTGCAGCCACTATGGAAAACATTATGGAGGTGCCTCAGAAAATTAAAAATAGACCTACCATATGATCCAGCAATTCCACTTCTGGGTATTTATCCAAAGAAAGCAAAGACACTAATTTGAAGATATATACACCCTCATGTTCATTGCAGCAGTATTTACTATAGACAAGATATGGAAAAGACCTAAGTGTCCATAGATGAATGGGTGGATAAAAAAAGATGTGATTATATGTATATATAATATGGAACATTATTCTATAATTAAAAAAACAATGAAATCTTGCTTTTTGTGACAGCATGGATGGACTTTGAGGGAATTATGCTAAATGAAATGTCAGAAAAAGACAAATACCTTATGATCTCTCTTATATGCAGGATCTAAAAATCAACCAACCAACCAAGCAAACAAAAAACAAGCTCATAGATATCAAGAACAACTGGTGGTTTCAAGAGGCAGGGAGTGGGGATGAGAGAAATGGGTGAGCAGGTTTTTTGTTTTTGTTTAAATAAATTGAACTTAAATAAGGTTATATCCTGGAGCCTATATTAACCCTTTCCTGGGATGCATCTTATACAGCTCTGACTCAAAGATCGAGTTCTGGAGCCTGCAGCTTCATATCCTCCTTAAGCTCATGGTCTATTCTGCAACCTTCCAACAGCAGATTGTATCTGTCAAACACATGAGGGGGGCAGGGAACACTTTTATTTAGATTTAAGCCAAAAGAAAAAAAGAATTCCTACCTCTTTGTTTACAAATGAAAGTAGGGTTGAAAGGATCAGAACCATCTGAATGAGTGACTTATTTTTTTTGTTTTTCTTTTTTTTTTTAAATTGTATTTTATATTGGAGTAGAGTTGATTTACAATGTTGTGTTAGTTTCAGGTGTACAGCAAAGTGATTCAGTTCTACATATACACATATCTATTCTTTTTCAGATTCTTTTCCCATATAGGTCATTACAGAGTATTGAGTAGAGTTCCCTGTGCTCTACAGTAGGTCCTTGTTGATTATCTATTTTATCTATAGTAGTGTGTGTATGTTCATCCCAACTTCCTAATTTACCATTGGCCCCCTACCTTGCCCCTTTGGTAACCATAAGTTTGTTTTCTAAGTCTGTGAGTCTGTTTCTGTTTTGTCATCATCTGAATGACTGTCTCATTTTTTTATGCACTTAAAAATATCCCCTTATGGAGATTGATTCATGCCAATACACTCACTGTCTTGCCCAAAGGCAAGTGCTGGCTACTGAATTAAAGATATAATTCACGTGATTTGCTTATTTTATGTTTAATTCTCAGCTTGAGTTTTTACATTGGATATTTCTCAAGTAACCACCAGGGCTTTCTGGCCCTGCCTCAGACCTAGATTTGTAACTGATTTGAAGGGTCGGCTGTATCTGGCTTTCAATGAAAGGTCAGTTAGAACTACCAGGCAGCCCTTCTCCTGCTACTCCAGGTTGTCCGTACGATAATGAAAACAAATCTTTTTGATGCCAAAGAGCAGCTTAGTTCTTCCGATGTCTCTTGTCTTGCTCCCTCCCAATTCCTGCAGGTTCTTAGACTTGCAAGTTGGCAAAATACAGCTAGGGTGAACATGACTCTTTCCTTTCGTCCTTTACCTGGGCTGAACAGTTCGTTTATTTTGTGTGTGTGTGTGGTACGCGGGCCTCTCACTATTGTGCCCTCTCCCGTTGCGGAGCACAGGCTCCGCACGCGCAGGCTCAGCGGCCATGGCTCACAGGCCTAGCTGCTCCGCGGCACGTGGGATCCTCCCGGACCGGGGCACGAACCCGTGTCCCCTGCATCGGCAGGTGGACTCTCAACCGCTGCGCCACCAGGGAAGCCCTGGGTTGAACATTTTGAGCAGAGATTCAGAATGATTTCTAACATCAATTAATTGTCCAATGTTGGACAACCATTTCCATAAGAAAAGTACTAATCTGGAGTCCTTTCTTCTATTGAGAAGAAACAGACTCATCTGACCAGTAAGAGCAAATCTTATAAAATGTTAAATTCCCTTTTCACAAAGATTCGAGATGAGACTGTATCTCCTGTACTAGAAATGGTGGTCATGAGGAGAAATATTTAGCTGAAAGAAGCCTCCTGGCGACTGGAAGAGGAACTAATAGCTCAGTGAAAATATAAAAAAGACATTCTGCAGAAAAACAAAGCCAAAAGAAGCTAAGGATATCTCCTCAGAATGTGAAAAAGAATGAAGAAATGAAAACTAGAGAATAAAGGTGAGAGACAGAGACAAGGAGAACAGATACAAGAACCCCAATAACAGAAATGGTGGAAAGGAAAATACAGAACATGCAAAGCAAAAGCAAACAAAGAAAGAAAAACCCCACAAAATAAACAACAAAACAAAACAAAAAGCAAATCTCCAAGCTGAAAATGAATGTGCTCTTTCATATTAAAGGGTTATAGCAAATTCTAAGAAAAGATAATGGAAAGCTACAAAAACAAACTATATGTACAAATGTATGTAAAATATATTTTTAATTGAAAGACAGATGGGGAAAAATCCTACAAACATACAGGTGTAGGAGAGATTAAAAACAAAAAGGTTACCGACTAATGAAATGAAAAAAGTAGGTGGACATGAGATTTCTTCTCCCAGAACTAAATTTTGGGGGATAATGAAGTATATTATAATGAAGTTAAGGAGTAGAGGAAGAAGTCCAATAATTTTCTATTCAGCTGAACTATTGCTTAGGTATAAAGTAAACACTTAAATATGTTTAGAAATACATTTCAGAAATGCAAGGGCTCAGAGAATGTGTAACACCCAATTACCTTTCCTGAAGGAAGCATAAATAATCAAGTGATGGGAAATCTATGATAAAAGAGAAATGATGATGAACAGTGAAACCACTAAAATATTATAATATCAGTCATTGCTAATGTCATTATGACACTTTAAAAAAGTGTATAAGTAATCAAAGAAAACGCAAAATCAGAATGTTGTCAGGAAGAAAAAGAAAATTCATGCTGACTAAATTTCATATACTTTTTTCATAACAGAGAGAGTATGAACAGTTTTATCCTCATTAAGCACAGAGAAGGAGACATTCATATTATATTGGACTTACCTGACTATTCACTTACAAACAAGAAATCCAGCTCTGATTAAGTGGGCAGGGAATTTACTGCAAGGGTTTTAGGTAGCTGTCACAATTGACAGGGAGATTGTAGGAAAGGGTTCAGGCAGAATCAGAGGGAGGCAAATCACAACCTGTCATGACTCTGAAAGGATGATTTATATGCCTACACCAGAACCATTATCCTGGGAAACCTGCCAGCTTGGTTGGCACCAGGGCTCCTAACACCCTGACCAGCTGTGGGGTCTTAATTACCCTGTAGCCACAGGGAATCCGCTCTCCTGAAACTGCACCTTGAGAGCATGGCCAAATGTGCAAAGCCTTCGGGAAGCACACCCGACTGGCTAGACCAAGAACATTTGTCCACCTCTCAGCTGCCAGAAGGATCCAGCCACCACTCTCTTGGCCCTGCCTCCTCACGACTGGGATGTCTGTAATTTGCAAAGGGGGAAAGGACAAATGTCCACTCCAGGAAAAGGCACACACAGAAATGTACATGGACAGCCTCGCACTTTTTAATGGACTGTGAATTGGAGCTCTTTGGTAGGAAATTTGAAAAGCGCTGGACTAGCTGGTATAAAACATATCTACCTATCTATCTATCTATCTATCTATCTATATGAGGTGGACGTGAGATTTCTTCTCCAGAACAAAATTTGGGGACAGCAGTTAATGGAGTGCATTATGGGGATGTTTAAGGAGTACAGAAAGAACTCCAATAATTTTCTGTCTGCTTACACTATTGCTTAGGCATAGTGAAAACATCTAAATATTCAGTATTCTCAGAAGTGCATTTCAGAAATGCAAGGGCCATATATATATATATATATATATATATATATATATATATATATATGTATGTATGTATATTTTTGACTCAAGGTTTTAGAAGGGTGACCATTATTCTAGGCATGACAGTTAAAATCAGAGTAAGATCTCTCATTTTCTCTTCAGTAGGTCCTACTGCTCTGGCCTAGGATCACAGTCACACCTACATTTGGCTTAAAGACCAAATGTAGGGCTGCAAAAATGAGGATTTATGTCTCTAATATAATGAGGCTTCAGATTCAGGATAACCTAACACGACTCTTTTCTCAGTGAATTTTACCTAAATGTCAAAATTTGTGTGCCAGGACTAGCTCCAAATATTTTCCTTGCCACCCTGATCTGGCCTCCAGACAAGAACATAACTTATAGAGGTTCCAGTTGCAGTGAATTTAAAGTGGATTGCTTTTATTTTTACAAGGATTTCCCTGCCAAGTTCGAAAACCTGGAAACTTCTGTTAGCATGCTTGAGACGGCACTCAGGGCAAGGGTTTGAGTCCTCACTGACTTCTACTTCTCAACACTTTTGGAAGTTTAAAATAGCCGTGATTTTCAACTATTTCAGGTAGTATTTTGGTTCCTTTGCTGCATCTTCAGATTTGAGGATGTCAAGATAGTATTTGTCTGATTAGATTTTCTATTATTTAGATAATTTTGCAGTCACACCACATACAGCTTTTCTTCTGTACGTCCATGACCAGTCTCAGAGAACCTGATCTCCAGCATTCATCTATTCTTTTCAAATGTAGATTTTATCCTGATGCCAAAAACCAGAAAAAAATATCATCAGAGTGGAAAGTTGTAATATTTTTGACTGTTATTGTCAAAACATAAAAATTATTTCAACTCCTATTAGGGCTATAGGACCCAACATGCATATCTAAAGGTATGATATTTCGCTGATGAAGTTGATGATGGTTTATTCATTAGTAAACAAACACTTACTGATTTATCTCTGGGTCAGACACACCTCTAGGCACTGGAAACACATCATTGTATCGTAAAAACAAAACCCTGCTCAGGGGCAGCTTCCATGCTAGTGGGGAGAAGCAGAAAATAAATAAGTCAACCAACTTATAGAACAGGTTACCACATGGTAATTGATGTGGAGCAAAACATACAAGGAAGAGGGAAACGGGTTTGCGATTTTCAATGAGGTGGTTATGAACGTCTTACCCTGCACTTAACTTTACCACATGGACTTGAAGAATATTGGAGATGATGACTGTGATGTCTGGTCAGAGGAAATAGCCTGTGGAAACACTAGAATGAATAGCCTGTGGGAAGATGACCATTTCCAAGCATCAGGAAGGGACTAGGGTGGCAGCAGAATGAACATGGCAGGTAGGTGATGACGATGGTGGGGACGTGCCTGAAAGCTTATCCATGTTCCCTGACTCAAAATATGTCATGATGGCTTCCCTGGTGGCGCAGTGGTTGGGAGTCCGCCTGCCGATGCAGGGGACGCGGGTTCGTGCCCCGGTCCGGGAAGATCCCACATGCCGCGGAGCGGCTGGGCCCGTGAGCCATGGCCGCTGAGCCTGCGCTTGCGGAGCCTGTGCTCCGCAACGGGAGAGGCCACAGCAGTGAGAGGCCCGCGTACCGCAAAAAAAAAAAAAAAAAAATGTCATGAGGCTCCAAGATCAAGGAACGTGGTGCCAGTGTCTCCTGTATTCAACTCAGCAGAGAAAGGGTCCTCATAGCGAAAAGGAATCCTCAGGCTGTTACATCCACGTGGATGGAAAGATGCCTTAAGTACTAAACATTCATGGCATTAATTTCGAGCAAGTCCGTGTACGCAAAGATGCAAAGTGAAGAAGACAGGAAATACTTTTTTCCAGGTTTTCGTAACAGTTTGTATACAGATTCTGAAGCACAAAGAAGGGGCATGCTGGTTGGCTGTACATAACGGAGGAGAGAGAGATTTGACGTTCTGAATAAGAAGTAGAGAATTGCAGTCTGGCTAACAGCCTGGGAGAATAGTGAGGCTTGAGGAGAATGCCAGAGAGAGACAGCCCTGGTGGTTCCCAAGGATCTGGAGGACACGAAGACTCGAAATGAAATTTCAGTTGAGAATTAGATATAAAAAAAGGAAGCAGACAACAGGGTCTCCGCTCTTAATCTGGTAGCAACACTTTACCTTGGCCAAGAGCGTGAATGTATCAACTCTTATCTATCCTGTAGAGCAGGTGTCCGTAAACAGCTGTTGAATCAATTAATCTGATTTTGTCATACCTAACAAAAGTTCTTTGAGACAGCGAGTTCCACACCACATAAAAACCCATCTTGTCTACGTTTCCCCCAACAGCTCTAGACGAAAGCTTTCCATCAAGAATGAAGACTTTGCCAAATTGGCAGGACTTAGTAGTTTTCTTCTTAGTTTTATAAGCCCATGATCCATCTTGGTCCTCTTCTGCCTGATGAGGTTGTGATTGACTATAGGTTGCTTCCCAACCCAGATGTGGATTTTTTTTAAAATTGTTTTTATGGTCTGTTAGCAGATCCATGCCAACCTGATGGGCTACAACCATGCCAACCCTTGCTCCCCTGATAATATTTACATCCTGTATAAAAAGAGAGGATAGAAACTAGTATTTCTAAGATTCTGATGTTTCAAAAACAATGCTCTATGATCTTATTCATAATTCATCATTGCTCTTTGAGGCAGGTTCTTTACAAATCAATATAATGGGGCTGAAGAATATCAAGGCTATGCTGCTTATTATGTATAATCGATCACATCGACCTGATTAGAAAATCTGTGCTGTTTTCATTTCATTGGATTCATATTGTTCTCATTCCCCAAAGCTGAGTTCCTCTGTCTTGACTGAATCGGGATTTTGCCTGGTTCTTTCCTTACCTTTTTACCGCTATCTCTGTAATACCACAACTTAAAAATCTTTTCTACTTGCTTAATGAAAAGCAGAAGCTGGAGGTGAGGGACAGTTGGACACCAAGATATGTTAAACTCCTACCACTTGGAGGTAGGCTTTGAGAGGTACCTTTCATCCACCATGTTATGTCCCCTTTAAAACACCTGTGCATTAAATGTATTACAACATTTATGCATTATTACATGAGGATCAGAGAGAATAGTTCATACAGTTGTGTTCAAGCTAATAACTAGCAGAGCTGTGATTGCACAAAAGTCCGTCTCTCCTCAAAGTCCTTGAAATTAATTTTTTCTATGTTACCGTCTTCCTTATATTCTTTAGTCTTCTGCCTGAATTCTCTCTCTTTTCTGAAGACTTCAGTACTTTTAAAAAATGTATTTTATTGAAGTATAGTTGATTTATAATGTTGTGTTAATTTCTGCTGTACAGCAAAGTGATTCAATTATACATATATATTCTACATTCTTTTTCATATTTTTTCCATGATAGTTTATCACAGGATACTGAATATAGTTCCCTGTGCTATACTGTAGGACCTTGTTGTTTATCCATTCTATATGTAATAGTTTACATCTGCTAATCCCAAACTCCCGATCCATCCCTCCCCCTCTCCCCTCCCTCTTGACAACCACAAGTCTGTTCTCCATGTCTCTGAAGACTTCAATACTTTTAATGCTATTAATTACAATAGAGAAAGTCCTCTGGTAGCAGAGGAAACTCTCCTTGACAGTGGCTGGGAGTCTGGGGCAGAATGTTCTTAAGCGGGAGCAGTATCATTAGAGCATCTCTTCAGCTTGTATGTCCTCATGACCAAATCATTCTCAGGCAGGGTTGAGAGTAGAATGCAGCGAAATATTTACAAACAATCACCATTCTATTAGCAGACAGACTTAGAGATACACAAAGAGAAAGACAAAAATAAGAAAGTGAGTTAGATATTCAGTGTTGCTCATAGACCCACCATCCGTTTGAATAGGTTTGAACTGAGCATAGCAAGCCCTTGGACTTTCTGTATCAGACTCTGGGGACATTGGCAGATTGGTTGGCAGGTTGACCTCAGCTTTGTGGCCAAGTCATCCTGCAAAGGAGAGAATACACATGAAAAGCCCTGGGCAAAGTTTATTTTCATACACAAACTATTATTTTAAATGTGAAATATGCTCATTGCGTATTATTAAAAATATACAGAAACTCTCTCCTAAACCCGTCAATCATAGGTAACTTCTGTAAATAACTTCCCACATGCTTTACCAAAATTTTAAATACTACATTTGAAAAATATAATATGGCCTATAATACACTTCAACTTACTATATTGCATGATATAACATATAGTGCACAACTTTCTATTTTGTCATAGAGCTAGCTCTGTCTCTTTCATGACTGCATTGTATTCTAGTATTTAGTTATCACTTATGCATAATGTTTTAAATTTTAAAAAATAAAGGTGAAATAAATATATTTGTACATGTATCTTTTGTTTTTATGTCTCTATAGGATATTAGAATTTAAAAGAATGGCTGTGTAGGTGTCTTATATAATTAGATGGACATAGGTTAGTTGCTCACCAATAGTTTTCATACTTTAAACTTCCACCAAGAGTTAAAAACAAATGACAGTTTTTTCTAAAGTCCTCCAAATTGGATATTATCAGTCTTTTTGGTCTTTCCAGTTGGATGAATAAAAAATGATATCTCATTGCTAAAATTTATATTACTGAGTTTGATTCTTTTAAAAAATTTAGTTAGCAATGTGTATTTTTTCTGTGAATTGCCTATTTACGTCTTAATGTAATTTTGTTATTGGAATGCAGACTAATTTATACCTGACTTTCTGGTTGTATTTTACACATTATAAGTATTAATAATTTATTTGTTTATTAATAGGTGTTAATAATTTATTTAATTAATTATTAATAGTTTATTATTTTATGTGTTGAAAATATTTTCTCTGGCTTGTCTTTCAAGGGTCACCCTGGTTTTTGGTCTTCTTTGTTTATTTGCTTGTTTTTGGTTATATAAAACGCTGTTTTAATTCCATTAGAATAATGAATATTCCCCTCTTATTTGATTTAATGATACCCTTAAAAAGAGCTTTCCACTTAAATTTTATTTTAAAACATCATCTATATTTGCTTTTATTCCACTAAAGTTTTTGTCTGTTTGTTTTTGGGTTTTTTTAGGTAGCTTAACAGAAATTTATTTTCTCACACTTTGGAGGCAGGAAGTCCAAGATCAAGGTGCCAACAGGGTTGGTTTCTGATGAGAGTTCTCTCCTTGGCATAGAGACAGCTGCCTTCTCACTGTGACCTCACGTGGCCTTTACTCTGTGCCTATGTACTCCTGGTGTCTCTTCCTCTTCTTATAAGGACACAGGTCCTACTGGCGTAGGACCCCACACTTATTACCTCATTTAACCTTAATTACCTCCTTAAAGGCCCTATCTTCACATGCAGTCATCTAAGGGCTAGGGCTTCAAAATGTGAATTTTGAGCAGACACAGTTCAGTCCAAAACAGCACATGTGTGTGAGTTTCTTTGGGAAGCTTATCAAGAAGTGAAACTGCTGACTCCTAGGGTGAGCATATGGTCAACTTGAGTAGATGATGGCAAACTGTTCCCCCAAGTGGTTGTACCAATTCACACTCCTGACCAAAGTGCTTGAAAGTCTCTATTGCTCCTCATTCTTGCCAGTCCTCGGTATGTCAGTCATTTTATTTATGTATTTATTTATTTGCGGTACGCGGGCCTCTCACTGTTGTGGCCTCTCCCGTTGCGGAGCACAGGCTCTGGACGCGCAGGCTCAGCGGCCATGGCTCACGGGCCCAGCCTCTCCGCGGCATGTGGGATCTTTCTGGACCGGGGCACGAACCCATGTCCCCTGAATCGGCAGGCGGACTCTCAACCACTGCGTCACCAGGGAAGCCCCATGTCAGTCATTTTAGTGTTTCTCTTTTTTTTTTTTTTTTTTTCGCTGTACGCGGGCCTCTCACTGTTGTGGCCTCTCCCGCTGCGGAGCACAGGCTCCGGACACGCAGGCTCAGCGGCCATGGCTCACGGGCCCAGCGGCTCCGCGGCACGTGGGATCCTCCCGGACCGGGGCACGAACCCGCGTCCCCTGCATCGGCAGGCGGACTCCCAACCACTGCGCCACCAGGGAAGCCCGTCAGTCATTTTAAATTGTGCTGATGTGGTGAGTGCATAATGACATCTTCTTGGCTTTCATTTGCATTACTCTGGTTATTCATGAGGTTGAGTGCCTTTTCATTTTTTAGTGCCCATTTGGATATCCTCTATTGTGAAGTACTTGTTCAAGAGTTTTGCCCATTTTTCTGTTGGGTTGAGATCTTTTTCTTACTGATTTGTGTAGGAGTTTTAAAAACATATATTAATGATAGTCCTCCTGTTAGTTATATACAGCATTACAAATATATTTTCCCCCTCTGTTACATATCTTTTTATTTTCTTTATTATGTATTTATCTTATATTCCTTTATCATGTATTCCTTATCATAAAAAGAATCTTAGTTTTAAAATAGTTAAATTTTATCAGTCTTTTTTTGATGATGTGTTAATATAGGTTTATTTTATTTTATTTTATTTTTTTATACAGCAGCTTCTTATTAATTATCTATTTTATACATATTAGTGTATATATGTCAATCCCAATCTCCCAGTTCATCCCACCATCACCACCCCACTCCACCCGCTTTCCCCCCTTGCTGTCCATACTTTTTTTCTCTATATCTGTGTCTCTGTTTCTGCCTTGTGTACCAGTTCATCTGTACCATTTTTCTAGATTCCACATATATGTGTTAATATACGATATTTGTTTTTCTCATTCTGACTTACTTCACTCTGTATGACAGCCTCTAGGTCCATCCATGCCTCTACAAATGACCCAATTTCATTCCTTTTTATGGCTGAGTAATATTCCATTGTATATACGTACCACATCTTCTTTATCCATTCGACTGTCATTGGGCATTTAGGTTGCTTCCATGACCTGGCTATTGTAAATAGTGCTGCAATGAACATTGGGGTGCATGTGTCTTTTTTATTTTTTGCAGTACGTGGGCCTCTCACTGTTGTGGCCTCTCCCATTATGGACCACAGTCTCCGGACGCGCAGGCTCAGCGGCCATGGCTCACGGGCCCAGCCGCTCCGCGGCATGTGGGATCTTCTCAGACTGGGGCACGAACCTGTGTCCCTGTATCGGCAGGTGGACTCTCAACCACTGCGTCACCAGGGAAGCCTGCATGTGTCTTTTTGAATTATGGTTTTCTCTGGGTATATGCCCAGTAGTGGGATTGCTGGGTCATATGGTAATTCTATTTTTGGTTTTTTAGGGAGCCTCCATACTGTTCTCCATAGTGGCTGTATCAATTTACATTCCCAGCAACAGTGGAAGGGGGTTCCCTTTTCTTCACACCCTCCCCAGCATTTGCTGTTTGTAGATTTTCTGATGATGCCCATTCTAACTGGTGTGAGGTGATACCTCATTGTAGTTTTGATTTGCATTTCTCTAATAATTAGTGATGTTGAGCAGCTTTTCATGTGCTTCTTGGCCATCTGTATGTCTTCTTTGGAGAAATGTCTATTTAGGTCTTCTGCCCATTTTTGGATTGGGTTGTTTGTTTTTTTAATATTGAGCTGCATGAGCTGTTTATATATTTTGGAGATTAATCCTTTGTCCGTTGATTTGTTTGCAGATACTTTCTCCCATTCTGAGGGTTTTCTTTTCATCTTGTTTTATTCCACTATAGTCTTTATATGTACCTTTTAAAGTTTGAATTCCAACGTCGTACCAGAGAGTATTAACTCTTTAATACAGAGTTAATACTCTTTGGTACAGAGAGTGATGATAGAATTCAAACTTTAAAAAAACTTATATTTGTTTTTAAATAGCTATTTTTAAAGTCTAATGGCTCACAACCAAGAGAGTATTCTCCCACAGATTTATGTTTTAGGGTGGATAACATCATGAAGTGTTTTTATGAATATGTATTTCACATCTAACAAATATAACTATATAAATACATGTATATACTATATATATATATATAAACTATATGTATGTATGTCTATACCTACCCATGGTTATATTTTATATTAGGCCTGTGTACATATATATAAGTATAATCTTATCTATCTTCCAAATATTTTAATTGCCTTGCACAAATATTTTTTAGCAAAATATAAACTTTTTAGAATATTACAAAAAATAAAATAAATTTACACGTAAAATTTGAGTTTTATAATTTCATATTTAATGTAGTCAACTGACAATTTATGTTGGCTATTCTTTTCAACACATTTTGAATTTTTTTTAACAAATTTTATAAATAGGTTGGTTTCATGGTCTATTTCAGGAACCAACCCAAAGAAACATAAAGTTAAGATAAATGGACCTAATTAGTTAAAATGATGTATTCTGTCCTTTTAAAAAAGAGTTGAATATGTACTTTATCTCATCCCACTTAATAACATAAACAGACATAACTGAACACTTCAGTAAAATAACACCCTTGCCAATTCATTATCCAGAACTGAAACTTAAGTCTGGTTTATTTTTCGGGTTCATATGTAAATTGATTTTCAAATGGTGATTTTTCATTCCTAATAATATTTTAACATATTTCCTTTCACAAAATGTGGAGGCTCTGTAATACAAAAGTAATAGTTGATCTTATCTCGTGCTGAAGAAATTTCAGAAATTTAAATACAGGAGTCTCAGACAATTGAGCTAAATTGATCTGCTTTCAAAACAAAAGTTAAAATCAGAATAACCTCGGATAATTTTTGTTTCCCGTAGCTGCTGCTGTTTGTTAAACTTATACCAGGAACCATAGAAAAAAGAAATTCCTGCTACATGAATACGTCACCTAATATGTAGACATTTATTGACTCATTAAGCATCTAGCACCCAAGATGAGTTCTAAAAGTGAAAAATGGCAAGGCTCCATTCCAAAGGGGAAAAAGAAGATTGTTTCCGCTCTGATTTGTTTTTTAAAAAACACCAGTGTTTATCCTAATAAAATACATTCCATAATTTGCAGTTTCCTCACAGTCAGACCTTAAGTTAATAAACATGTAAAATAGGTGAAAATATTTCTCCATGAATATTTACTTACATAATTTCTAAGGGAGAGGTCATAAATACCACTTTTTGCAGAAAGAAATGATTTATTTTACTACATTCTCGCAATTTAAAAAGAAAAATCATATTACAAAGACTATCTTGAACATCCTTTAAATTGTTTTTTTTTTCTGTCTTTGCTTTGCTCTGCATTTTAAATTAACCCAGAGAAATAAAAAGAAGAACGAGAGAAAACCAAGGCATTATGACAGGCATTATTTCATGTATGAGTCTAAATGAGATTTTCAAAAATGGATACCATATTCCTTAAATGGATCTGTGTGGTCAAAGACCATTAGGCAAGTTTGGAAGATTCCATGGGGAAACCTGAGGCCAGACGTTTCAACCCCACCGGACTGAGTCCACTGTTTGTCTTTCTGCATGGAAAATTAATAAATGTATCAATCTCCTACCAGCGGCCCTGAACTAGGGAACATAAAGGAAATAGAATAAGTGGGGAAAAAAATTGCACATGTGCTTCCCACCCCCATCGTTTCTCTTCTGTGTGTTGAACTTATTTTTCCTTCAGGTCTTTTCATATTCTTCTTTTTTTTCCTTGTTATTAGTTATGTCTCTTAGCATTTATGACTACATTGCGTTTTGTCTGCCTGAAAATGATGTCTCATAACTTGGACAGGGGCTGTAATTTAATGGAATTGGCCACCTTTGCATACTTTCTGCTCAGAAGATCAGTCAGTGGCCTTGACGAGTCAGATTTCATTAAATGATTTTGGTTTCAAGGAAAAGAAAAAAATTAAAAGGAGAGTTAAGGAAACTGCAGTCAGGAAACAGGTATGGTGCCAACAGCCATAGAGCCTGGGATTCCAAAAGTCGTTTCAACATTTCGGAACTGATAAGCTAATTAACTATTAAAACAGAAACACTCTTAGGATACCTATGACCAAGGTTATAAATACACTTCTTTTCAATTCCTCTTTCTTTCCTTTTCTATTCTGTAACTGCTGAGTGTTGCCTTTAAATTGCACCAAGGTGATTCTAGGAAGTCAATTAGAAAGGTTTCAGATCACGCGAGGAATCAGAGGAGCTAACAAGAAATGTAAATTGCATTAAAAAAGTGGTAACAGGATTTTTTTTAACACCTAAATTTTTGCTTTATACCGGTTTAAAACTCTGCTGAAGTAAAATTTAGAAATATAGTGATAGGTATTGTCTATACGCTTTTCTTTTTATATCAGCTGAATTTCTTCCCCATCCCTCTGCTTAAAAGTACAATAGTTGTTGGTTCATAACTCCTTTTGCAAATGGCTGGTGGGTAAAGATAGTGAAAATACAACAAACCAAACAAAATTAAACAGTTCTGTGAATTGCCTGTTTATGAAGGAGAGTTTATTTGTGTGGGTTTGTGTTCTTGAAAGCTTAAAAGAATTCCCTTTAGGTATTCTGTTTTTCTTTAGTCAAATATAATGATCAGTCATTGAGATGTGAAAACATAGGTGCCAGACAGAGACAGAAAGGGAAAGGCAGAACAAATCCAAGAGCTGAGTTGTACTGCAACAGAAAATATTATTTTTGTGTTCTATTCTCATTTTGAAAAGGGAGAAAAAGCAAGCTGGGTGTCATGATTAGAGCCTGGAGTTCAAGTTTGTTGAAAAGATCAAGGGAATTTTAAAGCACATAGGTATCGGTTTTATATTCTTGGCATCATCATGATATAAACCTTTCTATCAACCCCAAAATTTAAAAAACCTATTGTACCTAAAATGAAATGAAATAAAATAAAATAAGGTATCTGTTTATTATCAGTTTGGTGTTATGGGTTTTTTTGTGTTTTTTTTTTTTTGAGAGGGGGATCCTTTGATTTTTGTAGAAATAAGTGAAAAATAGGCACTGGACCCTAGTATGTCTGGAACTCATAGGAGGGGTCTTCTGAAACTGGAAGCTAGGCTCAGGTTTCTGAGAAGGGGATGCTATGTGAAGGATAGTACCTTTGACAAAGCATTGAAAGCTGACTCTGGGGGAACTAGGTGAAGCTAGAAACTGGACCCAATTAGCTAGAAGATGCTGAACTAGGAGCAAATGCTGTTTTGGGTTTTTATGGTATGAATTTGTTTTTGTTTCCAGTTTTATTGAGATATAATTGACATACAGCACTGCATGAAAGTGCACAGCATACTAATCTGACTTACGTATGTCATGAAATGATGACCACAATAAGTTGAGTGAACATCCATCACCTCGTATAGATACAAAAATAAAGAAATAGAAAAAAAACTTCTTTCCTTGTGATGAGAACACGTAGGATTTATTCTCTTAACAGTGTTCATATTAATTAACACTATTAATTAATTAATTATAGTTATCACGTTGAGCGAATGCTGTTGCCTGTATAAGGAGCTGTTGTTGGGTGCTTTGGACAACGGGGAGCAGATAAGAAGCAGTTCTCCTGCCCCTCCCGCAGGCTTCCAGTTCCGTCTTAATGTCATCCATTGTATAATGTCTAAGAGAAAGGCAGCTGGCAAAGGAGAAATGTGGTCTGCACAATATCACAGGGCAGAGTATCAAAGGGTGAGTTTGGAGATAAGAGACAGTAACTTAGTATCTGACCACACATCAAGGTGGCGAACCAACGAAAAACTGAACCAAGACAGGAGAACCAGGATTGAAGAGCTCGTAGAAATTGGTAAAATTCTCCCCGAACCTTGATTCTGTGTAGGGACTAGAAGAGATCTGGGACCCCTTCCTCAAGAGGAGTAGAATTCTGATTGGCTACATTTGAATCTCAAAAGACAAGAGTAGGAGGAAATTCCCCAGCAGTCCAGTGGTTAAGACTCCTTACTTTCATTGCCAAGGGCATGGGTTCGATCCCTGGTCGGGGAACTAAGATCCCACAAGCCACGTGGTGTGGCCAAAAAAGAAATAAATAAAAATAAAGTCAATCCACTAAAACAAACAAAAAAAGAGACAAGAGTAGCAGCATGATGGGTCCAGTCAGGAGTTAAAGCATACACAATGATTTTAAAAAAAGAAGCTAAAATGATTATTTTTTGAAAAGGATTTTGTGTGTATTAGGCTTTCCTAAACCTTTGGGTAGATAGACAGGTTTATATCACAGTGATACCAAGTACATAAAACTGAAGTTCTACTTCTGTGCTTAAAAAGAAGAACCGAGTATTCTGGGTGCCTGGCTGGGGCAGAGCATGAAGAAAAGTCCTCACGCCCACGCTACTGACCAAAGGGCCAACCGTAGGACCAGCAAAAGGAGCTCCCTCCAGCAACCTCTTCTGAGAAGATGAATATTACGTAAACTGCTGAGGAAAAAATGCCTAAAGGACTCCCCTCCCTTACCACAGAGTGGGTTTTTGCAGAGCGAATTTAGGTTGAGAGACAATAAATTGCTAACTGGCACACCAGGGTAATTTAGCTGACCTTTCTATTATACAGTGATTACTAACCCTTGGTTGTAGCTACAAAGCAGCAGGAATAAATCTGTCAAAAAAATTTAAAAAGCAAAGTAAAATAATATTAAGAATGCAGAAGCACCTGACCTTTTAATTTCACATGTCAAATAATTGGATAGACGCTAGCCCACACTTACTATTGTGGGATAACCTTTATGCTTAATGCATGAACTAAAAGGAGAGGATAATTCCAGTCAATATCCCACTAAAAACACAATGTATGGATCCAAAAGGAGGCACGTATTTTTATCATGAATTGTAATCACTCCAAAGGAAGTAGCATGTGTGTTAGCACATGTTTACTTCCTATGCATACAGCATTTTCAGTGCAGGTTCATTCCCAAAGTGTGGCAACTTTGATCAATTTACCTGTTTTTCCTTGACACAGAAATTGAAATTAGGTTTTGCCCTTCTTTGCTGTTTTGTGACATGCTAACAGCATTCCTTCTGCGGCTGTCTGTAACAATAGAAGAAGTGAGAAATTTTTGTGTATCAGCCAGCTAATTACATTAACCCAGTTTCATTAAACCATAAAATTTCCCCACTTTTTCAAGAACGGTCAAAAGCCCAATTACATCCATTCTTTTATTCAATATCTATTAAGTGCTTACTATGGAACAAACATTGCTATATAAATTGATTCTTGCTTGAATTGTCGCAACAGTTTAATTTTCATTTTTAAAATGTATAGGTATTCCTGGCTCCAGGAATACTGATGGTTACTAAGCAAAGATGAATAGACAGTTAAGGAAATGCAGAAAACAATTACTCTGAAGGGAAAAAGCATACTTAGCACTAGTTTAGGTTTGAGCTAAGCAGTTTCGGGTTCCCCGTTTCACAGGGGCTGATATAAACACCAAGTCTGTGTTTCAGGATCTGGGTTGGCACGTTCCTTACTATTAACGTAAATGAGAAAAGTGGGCTTTGGCGTGTTTCTAAATGCATTTCTACATCCTCAGCCTAAGACTGGCTTCTGGAAGCTGAATGTGGAGATTGTAGCTGATTAGCTTCTGTAGGCTTTTACATTTTTCACTCCGGAGCAGAGATGACAGTATGTTTGCTGACAATTTTTTCTTTGTTGAGATGTTTATGTTTCATTTGACTATATATTTGAGTGTACCACTGCTTTCTAAATAATCTACAATTAAACAAGCCCCTTTTAATGCAGTAGAATTTCATGCTTTTTACATCTTGTTTTTCATTGATCTTGGAAGTTTGTTTCGTCACGCATGATAAACAGTATTTGTAATCGTTGATTTTATTGAGACAATGTCACAGGCCACAATGTTCTAATCACACTACATGAATCCAGTCATTGAATCCTCAACAGCTAACTCCCTCTGGGGTCAGTACTACATCTTGGTTAAGTAAGAAATTTGCCTAAGATCCCACAACAAATATGAGTCTAGAGGGCATATTTGATTATGAGGTGCTACTGGCTCTAACAGTTAATACATATTGACACATTTCCACGCTAAGCTCTGTATACATCAGTCTATTTATTTCTCACGGGGTTCCTATATGTTAGAGGCTGTTATAACCACTCGTGAAAATGCGGAAAGTAAGGCCAACGCAGTTAAGTAAGGTCGTCTAGCTAGTCAGCAGTTAAGGCACCATTTGAACCTGGACAAATTGTCTCTAGCTTCTGTTGCCTTGATCAGTCTGCTCTCCCAGAGTAAACAGTAAAAGAAAAATCTAGTCGAATTGGCCAGAAATACTGTCTATATCATCATTTCTGCTTTGGTTTTAGAAATGAAAAATCTAATGTTTAGAATGAATAGCGCTGTTCTCCACAGAGAGAAGCCCCACGTGGTGGTATGTCAACGCTGCTTCGTTCAAGAAACCCCCATGAGAAAATTGGACACGAGGGAAAACAAAGAAGGGCGTGGATTATCTGCACAGGGCGTTAAGATGTGTATCGTGTTTAACAAGGAAGCAAGCCTGGTGCTTCTTAGTCAATGTCTCCTTTTCTTGCTATCCCCATACTCATCACAAAAGAAAATTTCAAGGTGGGATTATCTAATGCATTGGATTGATTGTCAGATAAACCAGAGTGCTCAGATTATAGAGGGAAGTCTGACCATTTTTTTTTTTAACATCTTTATTAGAGTATAATTGCTTTACAATGCTGTGTTAGTTTCTGCTGTATAACAAAGTGAATCAGCTATACATATACATATATCCTCATATCCCCTCCATCTTGCGTCTCCTTCCCACCCTCCCTATCCCACCCCTCTAGGTGGTCAAAAAGCACCAAGCTGATCTCCCTGTGCTATATGGCTGCTTCCCACTAGCTATCTATTTTACATTTGGTAGTGTATATATGTCCCTGCCACTCTCTCACTTCATCCTAGCTTACCCTTCCCCCTCCCCATGCCCTCAAGTCCGTTCTCTATGTCCGGTCTTTATTCCTGTCCTGCCCCTAGGTTCTTCAGAACATTTTTATTTTTATTTTTTTAGATTCCATATATATGTGTTAGCATACGGTATTTGTTTTTCTGACTTACTTCACTCTGTATGACAGACTCTAGGTCCATCCACCTCACTACAAATAACTCAATTCCGTTTCTTTTTATGGCTGAGTAATATTCCATTGTATATATGTGCCACATCTTCTTTATCCATTCATCTGTCGATGGACACTTAGGTTGCTTCCACATCCTGGCTATTGTAAATAGAGCTGCAATGAACATTGTGGTACATGACTCTTTTTTAAAAAATTTTATTTATTTAATTTATTTTTGTCTGCATTGTGTCTTCATTGCTGCGCGTGGGCTTTCTCTAGTTGCAGCGAATGGGGGCTACTCTAGGTTGCGGTGCATGGGCTTCTCATTGTGGTGGCTTCTCTTGTTGCGGAGCACAGGCTCTAGGCATGCGGGCTTCAGCAGTTGTGGCACGCGGGCTACAGTGGTTGTGGCACGTGGACTCTAGAGCGCAGGCTCAGTGGTTGTGGCACGTGGGCTTAGCTGCTCCATGGAATGTGGGATCTTCCAAGACCAGGGCATGAACCTGTGTCCCCTGCATTGGCAGGTGGATTCCTAACCACTGTGCCACCAGGGAAGCCCATGACTCTTTTGGAATTATGGTTTTCTCAGGGTATATGCCCAGTAGTGGGACTGCTGGGTCGTTTGGTAGTTCTATTTTTAGTTTTTTAAGGAACCTCCATACTGTTCTCCATAGTGGCTGTATCAATTTACATTCCCAGCAACAGTGCAAGAGGATTCCCTTTTCTCCACACCCCCTCCAGCATTTACTGTTTGTAGATTTTTTTATGATGGCCATTCTGACTGGTGTGAGGTGATACCTCACTGTAGTTTTGATTTGCATTTCTCTAATGATTAGTGATATTGAGCATCCTTTCATGTGCTTGTTGGCAATCTGTATATCTTCTTTGGAGAAATGTCTATTTAGGTCTTCTGCCCATTTTTGGATTGGGTTGTTTGTTTTTTTGATATTGAGCTGCATGAGCTACTTGTAAATTTTGGAGATTAATCCTTTGTCCGTTGATTTGTTTGCAAATATTTTCTCCCATTCTGAGGGTTGTCCTTTCGCCTTGTTTATGTTTTCCTTTGCTGTGCAAAAACTTTTAAGTTTCATTAGGTCCCATTTGTTTATTTTTGTTTTTATTTCCATTCTCTAGGAGGTGCATCACAAAGGATCTTGCTGTGATTTATGTCATAGAGTGTTCTGCCTATGTTTTCCTCTGAGTTTTATAGTCTGCCTTACATTTAGGTCTTTAATCCATTTTGAGTTTATTTTTGTGTATGGTGTTAGGGAATGTTCTAATTTCATTCTTTTACATGTAGCTGTCCAGTTTTCCCAGCACCACTTATTGAAGAGGTTGTCTTTTCTCCATTGTATATTCTTGCCTCTTTTATCAAAGATAAGGTGACCATATGTGCATGGGTTTGTCTCTGGGCTTTCTATCCTGTTCCATTGATCTATATTTCTGTTTCTGTGCCAGTACCATACTGTCTTGATTACTGCTGCTCTGTAGTATAGTCTGAAGTCCGGGAGCCTGATTCCTCCAGCTCTGTTTTTTCTCAAGAGTGCTTTGGCTATTTGGGGTCTTTTTTGTTTCCATACAAATTGTGAAATTTTTTGTTCTAGTTCTGTGAAAAATGCCATTGGTTTGATAGGGTTTTCATTGAATCTGTAGATTGCTTTGGGTGGTATAGTCATTTCCACAATGTTGATTCTTCCAATCCAAGAACATGGTATATCTCTCCATCTTTTTGTATCATTTTTTAATTTCTTTCATCAGTGTCTTATAGTTTTCTGCATACAGGTCTTTTTTCTCTGTAGGTAGGTTTATTCCTAGGTATTTTATTCTTTTTGTTGCAGTGGTAAATGGGAGTGTTTCCTTAATTACTCTTTCAGATATTTCATCATTAGTGTATAGGAATGCAAGTGATTTCTGTGTATTAATTTTGTATGCTGCTACTTTACCAAATTCATTGATTAGCTGTAGTAGTTTTCTGGTAGCATCTTTAGGATTCTGTATGTATAGTATCATGTCATCTGCAAACAGTGACAGCTTTGCTTCTTTTCTGATTTGGATTCCTTTTATTTCTTTTTCTTCTCTGATTTCTGTGGCTAAAATGCCCAAAACTTGTTGAATAATAGTGGTGAGTGGAAAACTTTGTCTTATTCCTGATCTTAGAGGAAATGGTTTCAGTTTTCACCATTGAGAACAATGTTGGCTGTGGGTTTGACATATATGTCCTTTATCTTGTTGAGGTAAGTTCCCTCTATGCCTACTTTTGGGAGGGTTTTTATCATAAATGGGAGTTGAATTTTGTCAAAAGCTTTTTCTGCATCTATTGAGATGATCATATGTTTTTTTCTCCTTCAATTTGTTAATATGGTTTATCACATTGATTGATTTGCATATATTGAAGAATCCTTGCATTCCTGGGACAAACCCCACTTGATCATGGTGTATGATCCTTTTAATGTGCTGTTGGATTCCGTTTGCTAGCATTTTGTTGAGGATTTTTGCATCTATGTTCATCAGCGATATTGGCCTGTAGTTTTCTTTCTTTGTGACATCTTTGTCTGGTTTTGGTATCAGGGTGATGGTGGCCTCCTAGAATGAGTTTGGGAGTGTTCCTCCCTCTGCTATATTTTGGAAGAGGTTGAGAAGGATAAGTGTTAGCTCTTCTCTAAATGTTTGGTAGGATTCACCTGTGAAGCCATCTGGTCCTGGGCTTTTGTTTGTTGGAAGATTTTTAATACAGTCTCAGTTTCAGTGCTTGTCTGTTTATATTTTCTATTTCTTCCTGGTTCAGTCTTGGAAGGCTGTGCTTTTCTAAGAATTTGTCCATTTCTTCTAGGTTGTCCATTTTATTGGCATATAGTTGCTTGTAGTAATCTCTCATGATCCTTTGTATTTCTGCAGTGTTAGTTGTTACTTCTCTATTTTCATTTCTAATTCTATAGATTTGCGTCTTCTCCCTTTTTTTCTTGATGAGCCTGGCTAGTGGTTTATCAATTTTGTTTATCTTCTCAAAGAACCAGCCTTTAGTTTTATTGATCTTTGCTATCGTTTCCTTCATTTCTTTTTCATTTGTTTCTGATCTGATCTTTATGATTTCTTTCCTTCTGCTAACTTTGGGGGTCTTTTGTTCTTCTTTCTCTAATTGCTTTAGGTGTAAGGTTAGGTTGTTTATTTGAGATGTTTCTTGTTTCTTGAGGTAGGATTGTATTGCTATAAACTTCCCTCTTAGAACTGCTTTTGCTGCATCCCGTAGGTTTTGGGTCATCTTGTTTTCATTGTCATTTGTTTCTAGGTATTTTTTGATTTCCTCTTTGATTTCTTCAGTGATCTCTTGGTTATTTAGTAGTGTATTGTTTAGCCTCCATGTGTTTGTATTTCTTACAGCTTTTTTTTTTCCTGTAATTGATATCTAGTCTCATAGTGTTGTGGTCGGAGAAGATACTTGATACAATTTCAATTTTTTTTAATTTACCAAGGAGGAAGTCTGATCTTTATATCCCAGAAAAAAAGACATCTAAGAAAAGACAACACGTTTCATGGGAAGAATTAATGAAGCAATCAAAGAAGCCAGATGAAGAGATTCTAGAATCTTAATTCCCAAGCCCCAGAAAAGTTCCCAGAATTTAAGGGCCAGTGTCCTGATCCCCAACCCATTCCCTTCATTCCAGGTCTCCCCTTACGCCCTCCTGTCTGCAGCCTTTTTGATATCCAAGGGCAGTCGTGTTTTCTTTCTCTTTTGGCATCTTGTAGATTTAACATTCATCTGTTGGGGCACATCGAGGTGATTTGCCAAATAACTCCTTTTGGCCAGAAGAATGTGCTGGGTTATTATTCTTTGGTCCAAATGAGCCAGACTGACTGTCTGCATGGTGGGAATATGCCAGATAATTACTTTAACCATGTCTTTCCCTTTAGCTGTGTACACATGGTCCTCGTAGTCTAGATAAACTTGGTTAAACCTCATATTGAATAATTACTGGCAAGTGGCCATGTGCTCAGAGTAATTTAATGTTCATCTTTGGTTTCTACAGGGTGCTAGTGACAAAAGCAGGTTTTGTTTATACTTATGTTAGAAAGATTTTCTTTTCATAATTCAAAAGAAAATCTCCCAAGAAAGGAGGACTCAGTGGAAAAAAAATGGTTTTGATTTCAAGTTTTCCTCAAAAATCACAAACACAGTGCTAAGAAAAAGCTGATATAGTTTAGCTTTTAGAAGCAGAAAGATGCTAGGAAAGATGACCGCATTCCTACTGCCTTGCAAGTCAAGCGATTTTTACTACATTGAAATTAATGTCTGATATTATGTTGTTCTCCCTTTTGAAAGTGTGGACCAATGTTGCTGCATTTTATTACAGGAGGTAAACAATACGATTCCCCATGACTTGCTGTATCTTGCAGTCTCAGAGTAATAGAAAAAGCCCTAGAATGGGAGGCGGAAGGGAGGGACCCAAGTTCTGACTGTGTTATGTATTGGTTTGAGAGCCAGATGCAAGAAATTGGACACCTCTCTCTCCTTTTCCTTGGGAAAATGAGAATAACATCATCCTCATCTTGCAAAGCATGTTTAGGAGGCTTAGATTAGATCACACAGAACATGATTTTATCAGCTGTAGAACACTGAACATCCTAACAAAATGACAGAAACTTGGTTTAAGATCTGCACACAAGAACAAAACACAAAACATGTCATGCTGAGGTGAAGATGGGTTAGGAGGGCAAGGGAATGTTGGTGAGGAGACAGACAACCCTGGGGATAATTAAATCAGGAAGGAAACCACCCTCAAGCAAAGCTGTACTTTCCTCTCCTCAACTGCCACAATGGAAACCTAGGAATTCCAGAGAGAAGAGGGAGAAACATGAGTGGGAAGCAAGTTGGCTATATGTTTTCCAAGCTTTCAAAATGTTCGTTCTCTTGGATCCAGAATTTTCCTTCTAGGAACTCTCCTGAGTACACCATGATAAATAGTATTTTTTTTAAGTGAACTATGTTTGACTTATACCATTGTGTAAATTTAAGGTGTGCAACATGCTTATTTGATGTATTTATATATTGTAACACGGTTGCCATTGTGGCCACATTATCACCTCTATCAGGTCATGTGATTATCATTTCTTTTTTTGTGGTGGGAATAATTGAGAGCTAGTCTCTTAGCAAGTTTGTTGGTTATAACACAATGTTGTTATCTATATTCTCTATACTGTGTATTACATCTCCAGGACTTATCTACTAGTTTCAAGTTTGTATCCTGAAATAGCATCTCTCCTGTTCCCCCTCCCCACAGCCATTGATATCACCATTTTACTCTGTTTTTACAAGTTTGGCTTTTTTAGAGTCCACCTATACAGGATATCATACAGTACTTGTCTTTCTCTGTCTGACTTACCTCACTTAACCTTAATTGTCAGGGTCCATCCATGTTATCACAAGTGGCAGTGTTTCCTTCTTTCCTATGGCTGTTTGTATATATGTATATATACACCACATCTTCTATAGCCATTCCTCTGTTGACGAGCACTTAGGTTGTTTTCATAACTTGGCTATTGAAAATTATGCTGCAATAAACATAAGAGTATATATATCTCTTCCATACCCAATTTTCATTTCCTGTGGGTACATATTCCGAAGTGAATTTGCTGGGGCTTCCCTGGTGGCGCAGTGGTTGAGAGTCCGCCTGCCGATGCAGGGGACACGGGTTCGTGCCCCAGTCCGGGAAGATCCCACATGCTGCGGAGCGGCTGGCCCCGTGAGCCATGGCCGCTGAGCCTGCGCGTCCAGAGCCTCTGCTCCGCAACGGGAGAGGCCACAACGGTGAGAGGCCCGCGTACCGCAAAAAAAAAAAAAAAGAAGTGAACTTGTTGGACCCGATGAACACTCTTAGTCCAGATTCTTAAAAAATACAGAAAAGTATCCTCATGTCTAAATGGATAATATTAGGAGAACAGTGAAGTAAATTATGGTGCAACCATGTGATGTTTATTATATAGCCACAGACATAAGATGTAGATAAATATATAAATGAAATGGGAAACTTTTTGTCATAATATTAAGCTAAAAATTAGGAGCCACCAATTATATCTATGGTCAATGCATACATTTTAAATGAGTCATCAGGAAAATAAAATTTTGGAGTTGCCTCTGAATGTTGGGATTATGGAGATAGTTGTTAGTTTGTCCTTTTTTATACTTTTGTTATGGTGTTCAGATTTTCTATCATGACTTTCATGGCCAAACATAAAAAGTTAAAAAGAAAAAGTAAGATGGGATAGACATTTTTTCCCTGTGGCCAAGAGTGAGTTCTGGGGTTGCAATGATCCCCTAAAATTTTAGGACATTTGTGTAGTGAATGAATGCACATTATTGATGAACCAGTTATGCTTTCTGGAGATCTCACATTATTCATTACCTGGATTCAAAAGTTTTGATTCTTGAAGGTATCAGAAAAAGCACAATTTCCTACTAGAGCACTGTCAGTAGTTCTTTTGAAATCTCTGCTCTTATTTTAAATGCTATTCTGTCATATACAACATGAAAAAATGGGCATATTAGGGTCCTATAAATTAATGTTATCATTTCATAGCCTTTTTAGTTACCGATATGAGCTCTACATATAAGAGTGGCTTGGAGTATAAAACTTACATTAAGACACATATATATCTCAGCTTATGCAGAAGGCCAAATGATGTAATTGATAACAAGGTTTTTCACTTCAGTTATGCACTAAGATGATCAACGTACCTAAATTTACTAGACAAGTTATACATTCCATTTTCGGGGGGAGGTTCATTGAGATGATATTTTGTCTGTTTGAGATCATGCTTTAAAAACTCTCCAGGGGAAAATTACTATAGCCATGGGTGTAGACACATGTGTATTCATGTAGGTCTTTGGAGACTGGTTTCCCTCATTTCTCTGTGTGTAGAAGTAGACTTAAATTTTTAGAAGTGAGTTGAAAGTCAGTTCAGGCATATTTTCTGGTTAGGGGCATTGACAGAGAAGACACTTGGTGTTGCCAACTCTCTTCTTCCTGGACCCGCTGGAAAACTGCATTTCCTAGACTCCCTTGCAGTTTTGTTCCAACATTGGGACTGAGTTTTGGAAACTGAAATGTGGGCAGAGAGGATGTTATTCACATCACGCAAGGTCTAAACACCACCCTCAGGACCTTCCAAACTCCTCTTCCTATTCTATAGTGTTCAAGAAAGCCACAACTTCCAAATGCCCTGGTGGCAAAGTGAGCTTGGAAGAGAGCTTGGAAGAAAGCTTCCAGATTATCACGGAAGGAAAGCCTTACTGGGCCGAGCCACTGAGATTTGGCATTTCTTTTCTCCTGCAGTGTCGTCTACTATCCTCTCCTGACATATAAACAACCTGACTTCATAAGTTGATGTTAACTCTATAATCTACTCATTTGATTGGTGGATGGATTTGCCCTTATTTGAGAATAAAATAAAATAGAGCTTCCCCTCTCTCCTTTTTCTAGCCAGAAAATAATCCCATTCAAGAATGTGTTGTCAAATGATAAACTAAAAGTATTAATGATAAACTAAAAGATGAGTCCATTGATGATTTCTCCTATGGCATGGACTCCTTTTTCTAGCTGCTTACAAATTTAGTTTTGGATTAAGTTAGGCTACGAGAAGTCTGTATACTTGGACCCAATTATTGGGTCTTTGTGGCTCTGTTATTTCTCTCTTTGCTCCGGTGCTCTTCCTATTGATACTTTAGCAAAATCCTCAAGAGAAAGAATGACAGGTGAGAGATTTATTTTTGCCTTTGTAGTTCTAGATTCTAATCCATCACGTCAGACGACACCATCCTTAAGTTCGGCTGGTTTCTCTTTGTCTCATCAAATATTTTCTGATGATGGCAGGTCTGCTTCTCCAACCGCCACCCATGCTGAGACTAAAACATTGCTCCAGGTATAAAAGAAGTTCCTGCTTTATGCTTACTTATGAAAAGTTCATCCTTCTCTGTAACTTAGTTCCTTCTGGCATTTTGGCATCCACTGTTCTTTGAGGACTTTAAAAAAAAGTATAAGTTTTAGTTAATCTGGTGTTTTGATGGATGCAATAGTCTCTTACAAACTTCTACTTCCTATTGTAAGTGGAACTCCAAAAATAATGAAAGGTTTAAATATTTCACTCTGTATTGCCTCTTAGTATGGTGAGTTTCCCATGTTCCTCCCCTATTAGATTACATATACCCTGAAGCCATTCATTCATTCATGTGTGTGTGCATTTATTCTTTCATGTGTTCTTCCCCCAAATAATTACCCACTGCAAACTTACTAGACTTTAGGGGACTTTGACAGCTGCAGCAAACATGCATCCTGCCCTTAGGACTTCACAATGTTGTTTGGGCCGGTGATGAGCACTTGACACAAGCCAAACCAAAATCAATCTATCCCTGGTCATCTATGATCAAAGCTGAAATAGACTCACTTTCTCTTTGTTTATGTTTTTATTGTTTATGCTTTCACTTCTCTTTGAATATGTAAACTTTGGAGCTGTGAGCAAACATCTTCCACTTTCCAAGTCGAAGTCAAAAGATAAGAAAAACATTTTCTTCTTCCAATGAAGAAAAATGAAACAAATGCACAAAGAGGATTTCAGTTCAAAGAAGGGTTCATGTTAGCCTTCTGGAACACGACTCTAGTCCTTCTCAAACTAGAACACAGCCTCGCACCCGGGGGACCTCAGTCAATATTTGGGGAGTGAATGAAGAGATTTTATGTAGACAGGATAGCCAAGCAAAGACATGAAGGTAGGACAAAGGGGGTTGCATGGAGACAATGCTGGGTTGGAGCAAAGGCTGTATGAAGAAGGAGAGGGGCAAAGAGAAGGGAAACGGTAGTTTCAGGTCATGTGAGTGAGCATCTTGAAGGCAACAGCAATATGTCATCAACATTCGTATGAGGAATCCCTAGTCCAATTACATATGCACGTGTTTAACATGGTAGTGACCCAGTTTTAAGAGGAGCAGTGTAAGCGTGTTGCCTAAACCGTTGTGAGTGACATCAAGGAGGACTTCCTGTTGACACCGTGATGCTAAGGTGGCGAGCACAGTATTTCACGGCACGCCCTTACAGCTCCTTGAAACACTCTGAGCTAAAGAAATCATATAGAAATTCCTGTGTTTAACATGATAAAATGGACACAAAAACAGATACACATTTAGTGTCGAGTGGGTCCATTAGTGGAATGACTTTTTGGTTAGCTGCCTGCTTCACATGGAGAATTTCAAGCAGAAAGTTAATGTATTTTATATCAAGGAAGACAGGCATATTTTTTACCACATAATTTTAAGTATCCATAGCAACTAGAATCACATTGACTTGATATAATAACTGGCATTTCTGAAGATGATTGAAGTATACCAGTTATTTTGTACCAGGTTACTTTGCATTAAGCTAAGTAACTCTATATTTAGGGGCTGTAACTCTATGTTAGGGAAACATAACACTGAATTTGAGAGAGGAGCTATTGCTTTGATATGTATTCTAGTACCAAGAAGCATCTTTTTAACCTCAAAAAAAAAAAAAAAAAAAAAGAAAACTTGAAAAAAAATAAAAAAGAAGCATCTCTACTTAAAATTACCAGCTTTACCATAAGGTCACAATTAATTGAAATAGCTCTCAGCATCATCTAGCTATCTGATGAATCTGGAAAAAGGAGCCAGAAATATTTATATTCTTGTTTTAATCACAATTAATGTGAAACCGCTGTGTTTGGTAAGAAATACAGACACTCAATATAAATTCGACTGTGGAGACGCTTCCAATATAAATATAACTTTTGTAAAGTCAAACTAGACAGTCCATTGACTTCAGATAGTCAGATTAGATTGGGGTCTCAGAACTGAAAAAAATTATAAGACAGAGTTAAGATTCCTTAGGCTTAGTGTGGATTGCATTGGTGGAGGAAACAAATGTAGCCAAATTTGAGTGGTATAGAGCACAGTTCCAAAAAATAGAAAAATCAAGAATGAGAATCATCATTTTACAGAAGGAAAGCCTTGCAAATAAACTGCAAAAGAAAGTTATTACCAACCTGTAGACATTTTTGCTTCACTATTTCTCAGGTTTCTCAAAATTATCAAGTCCAACACTAAATTCATTTTATCCTTCCCCAAACTTGTTTCACTTCTTGTGTTCCCTAGCTCCTTAATCTATGTCTTAATCTTTAACTCAGCCTTTTCTCAAAGCCTAAGTCCTGAGAATTTTATTTCTTAAATATGAATAGACTTTTTCTGCTTCTCTCCTTTCCCACTGCCACCTGGTTTATCTGGTCCACCAGCATTTCTCACCACTACTTCAACTGCACTTCAAATCTAACTCATTATCAACCCATTCCCAACACTGTATTTCAGAGTGGGCTTCCAAAATCATAGTTACGATTCTATCAGTAAGGTCTTATTTGCCTCAGAAGAAAGTCTAATCTAGGTACCAGAAGGACATGATTTTTTGAAACAAAATTCATGTAAGATAGTTTCAAATTCAGAGAGGCACTAACCCCTCTGCTCAAGAGGAGACCAGGGCCAGGTATATGCAGTCCACTGTAACAAAGCGGAGAAGCAAAGCAATCCCTCACTTGAAAGTGTGGTACTTGAGCTAAAAGAAAATACTCTCTTTAGGAAAATACAGAGATGGGAGAGACATCTGAGTTAAGTGCAGGGAGTGTGTTGGCTAGTCAACAGAGATTTTGAGTACCAAGGACCATACTTTTCAGGGGCACTGGTTAAAACAGATGCACTCGCCATGTAGCTGGCCACAGCCAAGAGCAGAGATTTGTGTCTTGAGGATTTGTTTGAGCTGGTGAAACTTCAAGGTAACTTTTCAGAAACAGGATTGGATAAGAAAAGGTCAACATTTGAATTTACGAATAGTACACATTCTAGTGATCACATTTTAATGTCCAATATTCAGGGCACTCTTTTGATAATATCAATGTGCCAGGAAATTGAGTGATAATTGGAAGATTATAAGCTAAACATAGAAACATGAACTAATGTTCATGTTCTAACTTCTAATGAGTTAGAAGAATAGTGAATTTAGGCTGGTAGTTTTCAGACAATATACAGGGAAGATCACTAAACTATTTACATTCTCTGTCAAGAAAACCAAGAATGAAGACAAGACACACAGAAAAAAGAAACAAAGTGAACTGCAAAAGTTGTGGTCAACATGATAGGTGGGAATGAGAAGGGAGTAAGTAGTATAAAGTTTCCAATTTTTCTACAGTAAAACCTGATTGACATTACAGCAAAGCCTAATTAGCTATCTCCATTTTCCAAAAGCCATGTTTGCCATCAACGTATAGTTATGCCTTTATAACTTAGATGGGTAAAAAACATTTTTTTTTTTTTTTTGCTTACAGGCTTAAAATTTTTATAACACTTATTGACTCAAGGAACAGCCCCTGCCTATACTCTGAAGGTCTCTTTTTTACACCTCTGCCATGCTTCCTGTGAATATGTTCCTTTAGGGGTTGTGTTTGAATATGTGTTTGTGTGTGCAAAGCAATGTGGGTATTTTTGATATTGTTGCCCTTCCCTTTCTTACCTGGATTTTTCTTTCTTGTCTAGCTCATTCTTGCTGACAACTCCAATGGAATACCAGATTTCCTCTTTCTTTACTTTGTTATTTTCTTCTAAAGATTATTATTATTATTTTATGGAGGGAAAAGGGGTAGAAGTTGGGAGTGTTCACATTTCCTTCTGATGGTGTTCTCTGATGACTCTCATTTTGCTGCAATTGATGATTTTCCTGCTCACCTGGCAGGGGTAGGAGATAGTGTTGTACGAGATGGTCTTGAAACTTATCTACGGATCTTTGAATACATTGCAGCCTACCTTGGAGGTGGTCTAATTCAGGACAGTTATTATTTTTAATTTTTTCATCCACCGTCTTCTAACTAAGCACCCTTAGGTCTGGCAGAACTGAGGACCTTACCGAGTACACTCGGGTTAAATGTTTCTGCAACCCCTCAGCAAATACTTGACAGCCAGCTACCGTAGTGACATATATATGTATATATCTATATACATGTATACATGTATGTATATTCTTCTCTATCATACAAATCCTTGCAAAACACTTAGATTTCTACTCCACATGTTAATAACAAATCTAAAAAAAATTCTCTATAACATTTTCTTTTGCTTGAAATAAACTCTTTAGCATTGATGATCTCTACATAAAACCTTATGAAAAAAATGTTAGGCATGAATTGGAGACACCTGAACCAAAAAGAAGAGTGTAGAGGACAGTGTCTGTTCCCTCCTTTCAAGCCAGTAGATTTGCTCTATTTTGTTAGACTTGATTGTAATTCTCCATGTAGCAATAGAGAATTTGAATTTCATGGAAATTCCTTGTAGATCCTTATAATGGTCCTGCTGTCATCTTAATTTTTAATGATAAGCATTTTTGTTTACTTTTTTGTTGTTGTCGGTTTGACTGTTTCCTTAGGTGTTTAGTGGGAAATTAGAATAGGCCGCATAAAGTTCTTTTTAGCCTGGCCCCATGTTAGACTAAAGATTTCATTGTTCAATTCATAATGTGCTTTTCTGTTGTCATTTGTTTCTTCCCTTTTATCTTTCTGTTGGATGCCAACCCAAGATCAGAAATGTTTCACCAACATCTGTTTATTATTTTATTTAAACCCGAGGACCATAAGACTGTACACATGCACATTGTTTATAGGTTTACATATTGCCCTCAGCTGACTTCCTCACATATATTCTTGATGATCTGGCTCTAACCCACCTTTTATATTCCATTCTTTTTTTTTTTGCCTTCAAAGCCGAACGTGTTTCTAAGTGGTACTGGTTGGATGATCGCAACAGAATTTCAAACAAGCCAATGTTTTATTATTTATTTTCAGAACTAACAAACATGTCCCATGGCTTAAATGAATGCTTTTAGAACAAAGCCAAAAGCATGCTCGCTAAATCACATCCACCACTTCCTCTGAGGCGTGTGGGGAAATTATGAAATTCTTATAGAATCATGTGGATAATTATGGAAAAGCCAGGATGTTCTTGCCCTCTACCTAATGTGGTGATACATGAATACAGTGCCAGGTATTGTGTTTTTAACTTTTAAGTCTCTCCATAATAAGAATTTTATGGTGGTGGTAGGTTATGCTTTCAACTATAAGTAAAATGTTTCTGAAGTTGCAGAGCTGTCTACATTCCATTCCCAATCAGTGAGATTTATCTGTAAACAGACTCACCCTTCTGGTCTGTTAATTTTTTTATGAGTCTCCTGAGCTATCCTCAAACTCATGTCTTTCACCCGTGCTCGGTCAATAACAAATTTGTAGGATGAACCGTGAGACGAGATGAGGGCTAGAATTATCATGGAAGAGAGGGTTCTCTTCTGTACTACTTGGGTCAAATTAGAAATGTAGCCTTTGGCAACATCTAGTCAGGTGGGAATAGAGGTCCTAATTCAGTTAGGCGATTCTGATTAATATAATTTTTCCAAATTATTTGAATAATGAAGATGGCATAGATTTGTCTTCGTGAAAATCAATTTAGGTAACACATTAAATTAATTATTTTATTATACCCTCCAGCACCACACCACTCTACGACTTAGTAGCATGGTCATCATATTAAAAAGAAAACATATTGGTATGAAACAGAAATTGTAAAGAGCTTTAAGTTGTATTTCTTACATTTTTTTTCTTTTCTTGTAGATGAATAGCAGATATTTGGGGGAAAATCACATATAGCTCAGCTTCAATAACTTTTTTCTTTAATTAGAACAAATCACTTTCCTTGGAACTTTTAATTACAAAGTTTTAGTTCCTGAACCACTAAGTTGTTATCATAGACATTTAAAATACTCCCATGGTTGTGATTTTTTTTGGCTTTTGGAAAATGCAGACAGTCCCCGGCTGACCAAAAATTTACACTGCAAATATTTTTGCAAAATTAAGGATAGCCCTTTTGGACAGTTTGATGATCATTATTAAATCTTCCACCCATATTTAGCTTGGATTTGGATGTTGTTTATGTTTGTGGTTTTTCTTTTTAAAAGTGTCTTTTACTCTCCATAAACTAAACTGTGCTGTTGGACTGTCAAATATATGTATTTACTTATATATCAAGGGATCACCATGAACTTTTGTTTTACAGCATAAAGAAAGGCTCTGACCTATTTCTTTCAAGGTCATAAAGACTTTGCAAGCCATCTAGTCTCAGTGGTATGTCTCTGTTCACCCAGCTGGTAAGGAGTACAACTGGTCAATTTTGACTCAAAAACCCAGCAGAGGTAGCATAATGTAATTTAATCTAAGATTGCCAGATTTAGAAAGGAATAAAGGAAAAACAAAACCCCACTGCATCTGTAACCCAGCAATGTCCATTCTTCCAGTTAGAAGAGTCAGAAGACCATGGATTTCAGGGTCAGAAAGAACTGAATTCAAGCCTCAGTTTACTAGCGGTGTGACCTGGGGCTAATTATCAAACCTTGCTGAGACTTCACTTATTCTCTTGAAAAATGGGGTGGAAAAGTCTAATCATTGAATAATATAATCAGTGTTTGCAAAGCCCCTGGCATAGAGTGAATGTGTAATACATGATGTCTGTTATTCCTCACATCTAAGCTTATGATTCTAACGTTACAGGCCATCATTTGGACTTGGGTTGAAAAGTTTGATATCGGTCGCAAATTTTCACAGGAGAAACAAATGGATACAGTAACCCTCAGTTCTCAAATTAGGGTGGTTTCGCCTTTCAGGGGATGTCTGGCAATGCCTGGAGAGTTTTGGTTATCACAGCAGGGACAAGAGAGGGAGGATGCCACTGGCATCTAGTGGGTAGAATCCAGAGAGGTTGACAAATATCCTACAATGCACAGGACGGACCTCACAACAGTGAATAATCTGGCCTCAAATATCAATAGAGGCGAGATTGAGAAATCCTGGAATACACTGAAAAACATTCCAAACTTCTTTACCTCAGTGACCTGACGACAAAAATGAATTCTCAATATCCATATGGTAAATTCAAGTAAAATTATGGTGTGCATTTAATTATATTCAGTTTAGCTTATATGACTGTCAACTTCAGAAAAAGTTTGCGGCTACATTCTTTAAATTTCATATATTTTATATCACACTAGTTAAATATAATTGTGATATATCAAAGAAATGTAAGACATAATTATAAATGCCATTATCCAAGAAATATTAAAATGTAGCTTGTAGAACGTGAGTTCTTACTGAGCTTGTCAGCTCGGGAATGTATATCTATTAGATTATATATCTATATTATATAGATTATTTATTAGATTATATATCTATATATTTTATAGACAGGCAGATAGACATCAGAATAGGCCAGCGGTGCTAACACAATACATTCTCAATATACCTTAAAATGGCCTAAGATATTAACTTGAGCTAGTAGCTTAAAAATTAAAACAAAACAAAAACAAAAACTTTTCAAGTCTTTGAAATTCTGCTCTTGAAGGAAATGCCTAGCAAAACTATCTTTGGCATTTTCCATATTCTTCTTGTTCAGGAAACCACTTAGAATTTACAAGGTTTACTCCACATATCTGAAACAAAATACTTTTTGTTTCATCAGATTTCTTTGAAAGATATTTGTTTTCAAGATGTTTGCCACCACTTGTGAGTAAAGTAAAATATAGAGGATTTTCATACTGGAGACATTTTGTTCTGCCGGCTCCCAATCCAGGCATTCTGAATTCGATGATTCAGGAAGAATTTTTTTTTTTAGGTTTCTCAAATGTTAAACCAGCTCAGGCCTCTTCAAAGCCTACAGAGACTGATTACAAATTTTCTAAACTTGCTGTGAATTTGAAGTGTGGAGAATCTCTCTTCATAGTACATTCTTAAAAGTTTAGAATATTTGTCTCAAAAAAAACAAAAAAAAAAAAAGGAAAGAAAAATATCTTTTCCTGTTGTGAAAAGGTTTCAGATTCCAAGTCTAATATTTCTTCATTGGTAAAGTATGCTATTAATTAGAGTTAAGAAAAAATAATAAACAAATACCTCACCTTTCATCTGAGACGTCTAAGATCATTGTATTTATTAGGGAATTTTCACAGCCTCACACCAGGAGGCCCAACCTATAGTCAGAACCTCGAGGAAAATTGTAAATGACCTTTTTTTTAGAATGGGCAATGATTGCAAATCTGGCTGTCTACGGTAGATTGTTGGTGAAACCGACCAAAATAACGGTCCTCCCTGTAGCTACACCCTCAGCTTGGTCCCTCTTACAGTGACTCTTGATTTAGCCAATGAAATAATAACACATTTGGTGGAATGAGAGATTTGAAAAGTGCTTGCCTCATGGGACCTGAAAACCCTGTGGCCACGATCATGTGACCAAACCTTGGCCATCTTGCTGGAGGATGAGACAGGTGACCCAGTGACCACATGCCCTCACCTGGCCCTATGCTAATTACAAGAGTGCTAGTGAGGCCACCCAAACCAACCAGCCCCTGCCAAACTAGCCCAAACTTGAAGAACTACTCAGCTGATCTGCAGATTGATGAAAATTAATAAATAGTAAGTATTTTAAGTGGCTGTGTTTTAGGGTGGTTCGTTACAGAGCAAAAACTATTAAATTTTCCTTGGTTATTTAATCTAGAAGGTTAAAACATTAGTGTAGACACAGCTGGACTTTCTGAAATTTCCTAGACTCTAATTTAGCATTTACCAGCGTGAGGTAAATGAGGGTTCCATGGAAAGAGAGCTTGTGTGGGAATGGAGATTCAGGGTCTGTCCCTGGTTCTTCCCGTAATTAGGTGTAGGACTTGGAGCTAGTTAACTTATCTGCACCTCAGTCTCTCTCACAGCATTCTCTTCCAACCTGTCAAGTGCTGTGTCCTTTGGGTTCTTTCTCCAGCCACTGTTTTTCCACTTGCACAGCTTGTTGTTGTGAGCTGGTCACAGCATGATTTCAACCATCTTCTATATACCCATCACTCCAGCATCTGTTTCTGAAGCTCAGATCTTCTTTTCCCTAACTTGCAGTCAGTGAATCTTCATTACTTGCTTAGCATCTTCCACGGGCAATTTAAACTTTAGAAGGAAAAAAAAAAGAGGGTAAAAAAGGAAGGAAGGAAGGAAGGGAGGGAGGGAGGAAGGAAAAATGAAAGGAAGGAAGGAAGAGAAAGAGAGGGAGAAAGGGAAAGAGAAACAGCTTCCCTTTTCACTCTTAATCTGATTTACTTTGTATTCTATATCTTGGCTGGTGGCAACACCAACTTCCTAGGTGATAGAAGATCAATCCCACCAGTTCTTATCTCTTCTTTAGACCTTAAATCCAATCACTTATCAACACCTACTGATTTATCTTTTAAATATTTCTTAAATTTATACACTCCTCTCTGCTCCTTGATGACTGTCTTTCTTTACCTCTTTTCTAAAATACTGTAAAAATATTTCAGATGGCCTCCCTGCAAAACAGTCATGTTCTCTTCAAAACCATTATCAAATCAACAACCAAAGTAATCACACCAAAACATAAATATGGTGATATCACGCTTCACTCCTCCTTGCATAGGATCTTTCAGTGGTACCCTATGTCCTACAAGCCACATTCCAACTGCCTTAATGTCACAAAAATATCTCATTAAGTTGTTGATGTTATTGTTCTTGTTTTCTTTTTCTTTTCGTTCTTTCTCTCTCTCTCTTTCTTTCTTCCTTTCTTTCTGTCTCTCTGTCTCTGTCTCTCTTTCCTTTTTTCTTTTAGAGGAAGAAGAAGGAATATGAGTTCAGTTTTAAATAAATTAAATTATTGATAACAGATAAATCTAAATAGAGATGTCCATTAATTTGGGATAATGGGTCCAGAGCCCAAGAGAAAGGACTAGAATAAATGTGCAAAGAACATGCTTTACCCTCCCTGGATGACTCTGGGAATTTTCACGGCCAGGGACATCAGATACCTCAATATTTAAGGATTAGGTGCAAGATGGTACCCCACAAAGCAATGGGAATGAACAGGCAATGAGGTAAAAGAAAACAAACAAACAAAAAACCAAGAGGATGTGGTATAATAAAAAATACAGGAGAAAAGTATTTCAAAGAGAGAGTGCTTAACAAGTTTACCTGCTCCTGAAATGTCAAGAAACATGAAAACTGTGATGTGCCCTTCTGGTGGCCACATGCTGGCCCAGTTCAGGATGCTCAGAAAAGCTATCCATCTCGTGAGATTGCCCATGAGACCAAGATGGCAGAAACTGCAAATAACTGTCAGATACTTTCCTAAAATTATTTTTGATGAATAAGAGTTTTACAGTGGTAGGTTTGTGTATATTCAAATTTCACAGAAGAACTGGCCAATGGATAGGTATTGACATACTGTCAGAGAAGCAGTTAGTAAATGGAAGCATTAAGAAAATAATTAATACACATTTTCCTGCTATTAAGCAGGAATAGAGAAAGAGGGTTCTGAGCATCTTTTGGAGTCTGTACTACTAGCTAATCAATGACTAAAACAAAGGGACACATTTAAGGCCCTGTATTTATAGGGATTTTAAAATCTTCTCATAGTTCTTATATTATTCAGGGTTTCCTAGTGAATGAGCAGATGCACACAATGGAGGTTTTGAGGAGAACTTCGTGAATGGACTATGTACAGAAGTGCAGGGAGATGAAGAAACCAATCAGTGATGCCGAGATTTCCAAGAGCTCACGACACTGGGAGATTTACCACTTCAGGGCTTCAAGGAGCAGAGGGTAGGCAAAGGGTGTGGCAGAATCTAGTGAAAGTGCTGGGAGGGAGAGGAGCACGAGCCTTCCAACAGGAATCAAAGTTTAGGCAAACGTCATCCTAGGTGCCCTTTTTCTCTTATTGGCCAACCAATTAGAAGCCAGACGGCAAGGAAGGTGGGGTGAAGCATCTCTGGGGCACAAGCCTCCCAGGATACAAGACAGGGCAGAGAAGGAGAGAGTATGTATGGGTCTGGAGGGGCAAGTAGAGAAGGGGTGACGCATCTCTTATACCTAAAGACAATATGCACTACATCCTCTTCACTTGCCCAGCTTATAACAGCAACAGGCTCAGTGCAGAGTGAAAAGGCAGCCACCCAAAGGAACTGCAATCTGAAATTTCGGCCTCTAGTCTTAAATCCAAAGACAGAAGGGAGATGGTCCAATGCCTAAGCTTGGAGGTTGATTTGCTGGGTTGGAATTCTGTTACTGCCAGGCGTAGCTGTGTTACAGGCAGGTAGCTTAACCTGAGTCTCAGTTTTACCAGTTGTAAAAATGGAACAATAATAAATTCTAAAAGAGTTTTGCAAGAACGCTTGACATGTTAAAAAATGTAAATTCTAGTTCCTTTCTTGCTAGAAATATCTCTGTCACTCACCCTTGCCCTTTAAAAATGTAACATTGCCTTTCAAAATATGTATAACTGCCTGAGTGAAAATCCCCAAATCGCAAGCTGTAAGCTACCGACATTCCAAAACTTTCACTCCCAAGGACTTGCTCTTTTTCAATATTTCAAAGTTAGACATAAACCTTACTTTTATGTGCACTCGTGGCCTTTTGGAGGTTGGTTCCCTAATCCTTATTTTTCTTCCTCGGAGTTCTCACATGCCCACACACCAAGACGCACACGTCTTTTCTTCTATTCTTTAGGCATTAGTTTCTTATCAAATGCAGTTCAGCACCCAATCACAACTTCCAAGCCAAATGAGATCAAGAAGAGAGGGACCTTTCAAGAATCACTGGGTTGTATGCTTACAGAAATACCACCTGACATCTGATTATTCATCAAATCCATTTATTTGCATGCCGCTAATATCTGTAGACTCTTATGATAACTGGTACTAATTCTGTCTTATGGAAGTTGTGAATTCCATAAGACCCTGTTGGCCAAAAGTGCCTGGACAGGATCTGAAAATGTGCATGTTTGATGTAGCTTGTGATGTGAGGAAACAATCTTATAGCCTTAAAATCCTTCGCGAAATTAAATATTATCTTAAGAAATCCTAATTAACGCAATCTCCGACTCCATCTTCCCTTTCTTTTCTGTGACTTCATCCTAGGCTGGCCTGCCTGTGACCTGGAGCGCATTGACTTCACATTAGATTAAATGTGACTAAAGCCTCAAAAAAATAACCTTTTAATGATCTTTTAAACTCTGTGAAGAGAATTCATTTTGAGTGTGACATCATCCGACGATGGTTTTAGCACACTAATTGTATTCCTTTGCTGCACTAATTTATCTTAGTTTACACTGATAGCCAGCCAGATGTTGAAATATTAAAATGGGGTTGTCTCTGTACATTGTTACTCATACAAAGAGGTGGCAACCCAAGAACGCCTCAAAGTTTCTTGCACAGTTTTGAATTTATTAATCCCGTCTTTACGTTATGGTGTCCTGCAAAGAGCACCAAAAGTAACAATCTGGTTGGCATAATAGCAAAGATTCTGAGGGAGAAACGTTACTTCAGAGATACCACGACAAGTGAGCATTTTTAAAGTTATTAAAATAAGGCCAAAGCAGTTTTATAGTGACACATCCAGGTGGTTCTATGGACCCCAGATCTGCTCTATAATAAAGTCAATACCACATTGCACAAGACGGTACTCTATCTTTCCCTGAAGATGAAATATGGCCAGAAAATGAAGTTGTAATAGACCAACTTCAAAATGACAAACTTAAAAGTATCAACTTTGAGGCTGTACTTTCAGCATTCCTACCATATGTGAAAGGAGAATTCTCACAGATTTACCTCACTATTAGTTAAGTGTTCAGTCCATGTTCATTGGTCAACAGCTATATTTTGGTCTTTTTCTTTTACCAGAATAAACCTAGTGGAGGTAGGTTCTTTAAACAAATAAAAATCTGGGTTTGATTTTTTATAATGGTTGAAGTATAAAATGGTGAACAGAGACAGTTGACTTTTTCAGCTATATGTTTAAATAATATTTTCTAATCGCTGGGCTGACAATGGAGGATAAATACAAAAGAATCGTATTTAAATTATTCAAAAATTAAAAAGGGAGAAACTGGGTATTTCCTATAAAATAAAGTTGATTACCGTAAGATTAGAAAGTATAGGGACATTTATTCTGGCTGCACTGGCCTGTAATGTCTTGTGAGAGAGAGTGGACTTTGAGCTGTGCTTTGAGCGTGGGTAGGATATTGGTGCTCTGGGATGGGGGATGCAGTCATTCCACGTGTGCGGAAGAAAGTTAGCAAAAGTGGCAAGATGTTTGGTGAGCGGTGAGTAGTCCAGTGTGGCCAGGAAGAAGAGCTACATGATAGAGTTCTCCATCAGCTTGGGAAGTGCATACTGTGTATTCTAGTCTTGACACCACACAGATTTGTGCTTTTAAAGCATAATTCATGTGGGATATTGAATAGATGAAAGGGAAGAGACTGATTGCGTCAGACCATCAGAGGGTGACGTGATCATCCAGGCTACTGTCACGAAACTTGCTTGCTGTCATACCCAGTATCAGATTTAAAAACATGAGCACACAGCACCCCCCCAAACAGGTATATTTACTTATTCATAACACATACATAGACCTACGTATATCTAATTGCTTCAGTATATGATGTACACTGTAAAACACACATATATAGAAATAAAAAGAAAAGACGAAATACATTTTTAGAGGAAGCCTTCTTGTTGTGCCCCCGAGATGATTCTGAGTATCTCCTGAGGTATGTGCACCATTCTTTGGTCACCCCTGGGTTAAGTAATAAATAACAGAAGTAATGAGGGCTATTGATGCAGAAAAGGGATAGATGCAGAAGTCATTGCCAGATTACAGTTGCCGATTAATGACAGATTAAATTCAGGAGTCTAAAATGGATAAATAGGTCAAGATAGCAAAACTAAATATGGGAGAGGCACCAGTGAAAAAGCAGAGTAAGAGCCTTCAGAAAGTGCCACCTTTATAAAAGCTACAAGAACATTGTCAGAATAAACATTTACAGAACTCTGGAAATTAACCAGAAGCTTACAGCAATCTGAGCAACAGTTATTCCAAAATAGTGAGCGACTCGCAGAAAGAGCAGTGAGGCTTGTGGCCTTCGAATTCATCATTTGTTGCCAATTCAAATAACCATCCGGCGCAGGAACCCTTCTCTCACTGGATGTCCTAGTAACATATGACATCATGGATCTTCTGCTGAACCACACGTTTCCTAAATGCTACGATGCAACATTCTCTCTATGTTTCTGCTTTTCTGACTGTTTCTTCTTCGTTTCTTCTTCACACCTGGAACGTTGGTATTCTTTAAGATTATGACACATAGCCTCTTCTTTTTATCACTTTATAATATCTGGTTGGCATCCCATTCAATCAGATGTGGCCTCGATTACCATCCATGTGCTGGTAACTCCCAATTCGGTATAATTAGCCCAGACGTCCCTCCTCTGTTTCAGATTCAGAACATCTTTTTGAATATCAAAGTATACATTTTAATCATCTTAACACACGTGCTTTTGGCTCTCCCGGCTCTCAGAACGCCAGCATTTCCAAAGCCACAATTCTAAGCTCCTTAGTCATTGACGGTCTTATAGCCCCTTCCACAGGGGGACTGACTCTATTTGGACTTTCTTTTTTTCCCTCCTGATCTGTTCAGACAAGTAGGTGATAAATGGGATCTGAATATTGCTTTATGTAGATTTGCTCCCCAGGCTGCTGAGATAATGATTCTCAGGTGAAATGTAACCTAGCTTTGTAGCATAAGCACGTGATTTGTTCTTCTTTCCCTACTTGGGGTTTTTGTGGTAACTTGTTTTACTTTATATTTTTCTTTAGTCAGCTTATTTCTTCTTACCACTATAAGCAATCAGAGACTCTTGAGTTGGAGATAAGAACAGGGTTTAGTAAAGTTTACACCTTCGGAGCCAAGCAGACTGGATTTTATTCTGCACGTCACCAGGTGTACGATCTTGGGTAGGTTACGAAAATCTCGTCTTCTTCACCTTAGCGTGATGATAACATTGTCCGTCTCGCTAGAGGGCTGTGAGTCCTTTACCCAACATGAAATCATCAGTGATAATAATAACAGTGACTGAGATTGAGGATTACTGTTGTTATCATTTAATGCCTTAAATGAGGAAACTTACCACTGGCATAACACTCCTTTCATGTGTATCAGAACATTGAAATCCAATAGGAGAAAACCAGATACACACAGATTGCTTATGTGTGTTCTTGCCTTGGCCTCCGTGGTGCCAAGACCATTTCTGTAAGGTAAGCTCCAGGTTTTCAATGAAAGATTATTCACTCTGGGAGCTCAGTTCCTGCATTATTCATGCCATTCTGCATGCAGCTAGATTTATGTGTCAGGAAAAACATACACATGGAATCCGATGTACTTGCACAAGTTCCTGGATCGTTTGATTTATGTTTCAGTAAATAAAGACATGTGTCTTATAGGTACTGGCTTCACTTCTCTTTAGAAATGGAAGTGCAGCGCTTCAAGTTCTTTTCTTGGCAGGCATAGGCTTCTGAAGTTTTGCAAGCAATGCGACCTCAAATCACACTCTTTCAATTTTCAACTGTGTTCATTTTACTTTTGCGTTTGCAGTCGTCACTTCCAGTACCGAGACAATGGAAAATCTGCAGCTCTGCAACATTGGAAAAGTTCAAGAGTTCCTAGTTTAGGTACAAATTATAGAAGCTACTAAACTAGGAAATTCAAATGTCAAACCTTATGGAAGCTTCCTCAAGCTACCTAGTTGTCTGGCTACAAGTATATTCCCAAATCACCTCAGCCTATTGTGTCTTTGAACATTGCCCATAACTCTCCCTCAAGAGGGTCCTAAATCAACCCGAGTACTTTCATGTAGTTTTGCTGCATCGTATTCATTTTACATGAGCATCTCAAATAGGTGAAGGTATAGGTTGGGAGTTATTTTCTTGAACTCTAATTTGTAATCAAGTTTAAAAACAAGTCCCTGGATAATCTAAAAAAAATCATTATTGGTCTTTCTCAAAGATGTCAAGGTCATGGAAAACAAACAAACAAACAAGCTAACAAAAGACTGAGAAACTTCCAAAGAATAAGGAGATGTGGCAACTAAATGCTATGTGGTATCATGGATTGGCTCTTGGAACAGAAAAGAAGATAATAATGGGAACAGTGATGACATTCAAATAAAGTCTGGCGTTTTGTTAATAGTGATATACCAGTGTTGGTTTCTTAGTTTGACAAATACATGAGGGTTTTATGAGATGGTAACATTGGGGGAAATTGAAATGGATGAGAAGTGTATGGGAACTCTCTGTACTATCTTTGCAAATTTTCTCTAAATGTAAAATTATTTCAAAATAAAAAGCTTATTAAAAAACAAACAACAATAAAATCCCTTGCAACGCAAGAATATGAAAGTTTTTCTTTTATGGACAATTTTACAAAAAAGGAAAGAAGATATCTCTGAGTGATACACTAACCACTTTCTCTCCTCTTGTCTCTTGATGTCTAAATCATTATGAACCTCAGAAAAATGACTGAGCCTTGTTATGGCAATAACACTTCTTGAAAATCACCCAATGTGAATGAATTTGTTTGTTAAATGCTGCCTAGAGCTCCTTTTGCTCTTAATTTCTGTAAAGAATGTACACCACCAAAACCTGAAGACACATTTGATCAGCAGATATGGTGGCAGGTTGATTGAATCCTTACAATTTAAGTCATAATTTTAAAGTCAAGACTATTTTTGAGTTAGGATTAATGCATTCCAATATGTAAAACAGGAAGTGAACTTTTGTTTAAATGTCCCATTTTTTATAACAATAAGATGAAACAGAGGGTGATTTGGATTTCTTATTAAAAAGATTAAAAAGCACCTGTGGAATTAAACACAGCCAGGTATAGATCACTCCACCTTCTTCGACTCCCATGCAAGTTTTGTTTTAAGAGCATTTAATGTACGGATAGCTTTCTGAAATATGATGCCATCTTTAGAATTGAAAAGTATAAAGATGCTTCTGTTTAAAATTAGGCTGATTTTTATGTTAAATGAAGTAACACTTGACAAAACACCATTGGGTTATGCAAATCTAGCTGAGAACCTAAGCATTACTCTGGGTGGAGAATAAACAGTGAAATATATAATATTTTCTTTCACTAAATATAATATTAAAACAATCATTTTAGCAAATCAGAGGTCTCTACTAAAGGAATATAAAGGACTATATATTATGTCAGTAGCTGTTTATCAGATCTGCTCAATTTTTAATGAAATCCATAAAATTTGCATGTATATTTAACAAGATACATTGCAAACTGTTTCTAAAATACTAATAGGGTTATATTTTAAAATATTTTTTTAAACCTCAGTCAGTATTGAATGCCTAGCATATATTACAGAACAACTAGCAATGGTTATATGCAAACAAAACAAAAAATGAAAATAAAGTATAAGTTCAATCAGATTTGTGTGTAAAATCTGTGATAAAATACAACTGAACTTAATCAGTGTTATAGTTATATTTTTCTGCCTCATAGCTTATTGACAGGTCAAGAAGGAACTAGATTTAAAATTTTCCAAATTATATCGGAAAAGAGAAATGGAATCCTACACTTCAAGTTAGCAAATGGCATAATTTGGGTTCAGACTTTAATTACCTTTGTTATCACAAGTATTCTTGGAAAATAACATCTGTGCACCAATTATGCAGTTTAACATAAATTTCTCCAGATTTTACAGTAAATATTTTGGGAACCAAATATCTGCACGTGAAAATTATAGTTTTATTTTCATGAAACGATAGCTTTTCCCTGTTGTTTACAACTCAGGTAATAAAATGCTAAGTCTCTCTATTGGGTCACAAACTAGAATCAATTGAAAAACATGCTTTTGTCAATGACTCCAAAATATGCTACTCTAAGCTTTATAAAATTGAGGCAACAAATTATATAATAGCTGTAGAAATATTAATACAAAGTTATTTAAAATCGTCTGAATTCAGAATCACGGGCATCTTCCCAACATGGCATAAGAACTTGTGAAGTGTTATGCACCTTAGTACATTTGGATTCTTGTTCTGCATTTTCCTGGACTGAGTGTGCTTAAAATGTTTGGTAGAAAATAATACACTGTTAGTTGTAACTATATGATCCTCACAATGATAATATAAAAGGGGGGACAGAGTTATTGGCCCTACTTAACAGATGTAATGGAAAGATACAGACAGATAAGAGATAAGAGACTCGCTGAAGACATGCCCCTTACGTATCCTGCATCTTTCGACTATGCTATATCATGCCCATTGTTGATCTAAGTCCTAAGAGCTAAGAAAGTCTGAATAACTCAATTTCACTTTCTTTAAGTTATGATTTGAACACCAGTCTCTTCTCTAAATGTACACTTCATCTGAATTATATCTGGCTAACTGGGGATTGTAAAGTGTTGAACATCATTACATAAATGTTTGCTAAAATATGCTTGGTGTGTGAAGTGAAATGTCACAGAATTGATTTTCAAGCCAATTACACCATTCTGTGTAAATTGTATTGCTTCGGTTATATAATCCATGATTTTATTTTATTTTTTATTTATTTTTTTAGATTACTAAATAATTTTTATTGTCCCTTAAGCAGGCAAGCACTTTGATAATCCCATGATTTTTAATAAATGAGTGTTCCATGAAAACATACAGGATTAACTTTCTTTCACTTATTTTCCAATTTACTTCCTAAAACTCATTGGATTCAATCTTCAAGCATAACTGTACAACACAGAACAACCAAAAGAAGCTGGAAAAGGACCTAATGAACTTTCTTTTGGAGACTTAAATCATAGGAGAAGACTCTGCTCAAAATCCAGTCTTTTTATTTCTCTCATAAAGCAAACAACTACCTCCTACCAGGAACTCATTTCAATTCTACAGCAGATGTTCATTTTCATTTTACCTGGAGAGAAGGACAGCAGTTCCTAATACCTCTCATATTTAGTGGGACGCAAGTACCTCCTCACAATGTGGAAGTTTTGCTATTGAAGTAAGTGAAATTACATCCTCCACCTTTTCCTGTGTAACCTCCTATTTTAGCTATTAACAGTCTCTGTTCATGGGTGGCATATAATCCACCAGTGTACTCTTGAATCTTTCGTCTGTTTAATAGGCTTCAAAGGATTTTGTTCTTTCCTCAGAGTCCTTCCTTGGAAGTAAACTGGCTCTCCTGAAGCCGCCCTATTGAGAATCTCTTTTCTGACGGGGTTGCCCTCCATCAGGCAATGCTGTCTGTGGCACTTTCGGAACTTCTGACAAATCCCTTCTGCTCTGACTCTATGAAATGCCAAAGGTACCTAATGCTCAGACATGAGGCATTTAGAATCTATTTTATTCCACTGAATCCACTTTCTTCAGATGTTAGGAGTTCCTTCCTTCACTGTAATTAGATGGTTTCCAACAGTGGTATGAAGACTGTTCCATATGTATTTTTCATCTACTTAGAATTGGCAATGGAATGGCAGGAAGTTCTCCTGTAGGGCTCTCAGGAGGTTAGCATACACTTATTAAAATGGGAGCTGCTTTATAAAACTCAGGGATATACTTTATGCTCGAAAATATAGGAGGAGAATGTTTGATTCCTGATAATAAAGGTAATTAAAATCATTGATGATGGCTGATACAATAGGTAGTTTGTAGTGCAGGAAAAAATGCTTCTGTTTAGGAAGTGTTATGTATAACTTCAAATGAAGGAAAGGAATTCATCATGACTAATGTTATTCTGTGAGTGCAGACACCTTAAAAATTAAATAATAAATGTGAATAGGTGGGTTATGTATTTTTTCCTGAATAGATAAGATTATTTATTGGTTCATAAAACAAACATTCATGGGCTGCCTAATCATATGCCATATATTGCACTAGCCAACGTGGGATTAAAAAAACATAGAATAATACATTAGTTTTGCTCTTACAGAAACCAGTAAGGAAGACAAAGATTCAAAACAACGTTATTTTAAATGCACGAAGTAGAATGGGAAGATGCGGACGAAATATTAGAAAAACCATTAGGAAAGACAAAAGGATCCCAGGTTCTTACGGGAGATGTCTCCTGAACTAATTGAAAAAAGTGTAAGAATTAGCCAGACGACAGGACAAAGGCACTCCAGGAAGAAACATCAGGAAAGAAATCAAAACACAGACATGAACACTTGCATACTGTGTATAAAGAGAGAAAGAAAATGTCTTTCTGGAGGATAAATCTGAGGCAGGAATTGGTGGGGAACGAGAGCTGAGGAGAAGCCAGTGGTTTTTTCCATGTTATGGAAACTGTATTTGATGGGAAGCTATTGCTGCATTTTAGGTGGTAAATTGTCATTTTAATTAGCTCACCCTAATGTCCCCATGGAGAATCAGTTTAAAGGGGGCAAAGACTGTTGAGTGTGGGAGAGGCAAGTGGGGAGGCTATTGCTATCCACGAGGCCAAGAAATGCAGGACAGAACTAGGGACATAAGAGGCGTGAACGATTTCCACTTGCAGACCACAGTTAGGGTTGCACAGTGGATGTTTGCTGCTAAGGATCTGTCGATTAAAACGAATTAGCCCCTATCTTCATTTATGCAGGGCTATCCAAGCCCCAAGGGCAAGTCTCTAGTCCTTGAGATCGACCCACCACCAAATGGAAATCCTTCACACCTCACATTCCTCCCTAATTCTTAGAATTAATTTTTATTCTGCCATTTTGACGGTAATCTTGTTAGAACCAGAAGTAATTTCCTTTCCTAGGGTTGCCTAAAAAATGTCACTGAAATAATTCTAGTCACAAATAGCCTCAAGCCACATACTCCATTTCATTTTAAATACAAATAATTCCCGTGTGTGTGTGTGTGTGTGTGTGTGTGTGTGTGTGTGTGTGGTGTATTTGAGGAGAGGGAAAACAGACTTAGGTGGAGCTGAAGCTCTTCATATATATCACTAATTCAGAATACATGCCTCTTTCTGACACACATTAAACCTGAGAGGTCTAGAATTATACATCTGTGATGATACCTGTAGTTTCCTCTCTCATTCATCTTTCAGATATTGGTTTCCTTTATTCAATAGGTTCTGACCTTCACTGGTTCCCCCCTCCGCGCACTGTCTTTCCGCGAGATCTTTTCCATTTCTATGTACAGGTTGACTTCCATATCTGTAGCCCTACTTTGTTATTGACTTGCATGTTTTAATTGCCTGTCAAACATCTGTGCTTGGTTCCCATGAAGAATCGAAGCATAGAATTTCTAAAATTAAACTAATCCCTTTTGCAAATCCCTCATCTTCTCCACCCAAAGCAGGATTCCCGCTCACATTTGTTGGTCCTTCTCTGTAAATGGGTCCATAATCTGTCCTTTCTGGTCTTACTGCCTTTCAAAGTAACACCTTTCAGTTGTTGCCCAATGTCCTCAGAAAGAAATCTTAATTTCCTGTAATGGCACAGGTCTCATCACAAATTTATCCTGAGTGTCTCTCCAGCCTTATTGCTTTACTCTTTTCTGCTCCCTTTCCTGCTGTTGTTCAGTATTAACTTTGCCAAAGGTGGTTTTACCCAGAAGCTGAAGAAGCTTGGGTTCAGGTCCTCTCATTGACACAGGGCTTTCCCTGGTCATGTGCTTTTGTACAATTTTCAGAAGTAACTTATTTTAACTGCACTTGCTTATGACAGTGATCACCCTTCTCTCCAATTTCCCTTCTGTCACAGCCTCTGTTCCCCTGATGAGTGGCACAGAATGATCAAGGGCATTTGGGGGGATCTGGATAAGGAGAAGGGGAATTTGAGGTGAATATGCACTTAGTTTTAGTTTATTGGGTATATCTGTAGAGTGTAAGCCACTTTCTAGGTGCCAGGGTATGGGAATGGCTCCAACAGGGTGTCTGCCACTCACTGTGCAAAGTCATCAGTGGTCACAACAAAGAAGCATGAGACCAGAGGTTAGATGAAGACATGAATGAGCGCTATGGTGCCCAGAAATGGGAGAATTGTTGGTAGCAGAGGGTAAATAATATTTCTTCTTTCCACAGAAACTAAAATTCTTTCATACTTCACAGCCCTTCTATGAAAAATAAAACTTGATAGATGATTTCCACAATTTGACATCGTTCTGAAAAATGACAGGATGTCAACAATACATTGTGAGGTGTGAAGAAAATTTTATAACCTATCTGAAAAAAAATCAGCCACAGTAGAGGAACGACTGAATTATATTTTTATTCTCCTTACAGGAAATATTTTTTTAAAAACTTGTATTATGAATAAGCTATCAAAAAATAGGTAGCCAAAAATAGGTAGGTGAGTGAAAGGTATTATAGAAGTATATTTATGTTAAATATTTTTGGGGGGGATTGTAATATTTATGATCCTTTTACAATTTGTAATTGGTGGTTTCTTTCTCCAAACTATATGTTAATATTCACACCCCCCTTGGCATGTTAGAATGACATGTGCTCTCCCAACATGGACTCAATTTCCACCAAGTAGCTATTTGAAAACAGTAATCAGTGATTTGCTCCATAAAATATGGACTAAAAGATAGTTCTAGGAAGGAATGAGATTTTCCTCTCTATATTCCAAAGGATGGTGTGAAATGACCTACTTTTTTACATACTGCTTTAACTTTTGGACTGTACATCAAAAAATAACAAAGAAGGTATTCATTGAAAATCTTGTAAAAAGGAATGTAATAAATTTCAAACCCAAATAATGGTGGGGCTACGAGAGATCTAGTCATATCCCCTGCTACTAAGAACATCTGTAAGGATTCCAATATTAAGTCTAGTGGGCAAAAAAGAAGAAATCCAAGTATCTGACGAAGGCAAAAGAGCAAATAGAAATATAGATTGGAACAGTGATACAATTATTTGGAAAGATGCTCTTTTCTACCATAAAAAATGAATGAGAATTATACATATGCCATCTCTTCTATGTATGTGCACATAGATGCATATATGTACACACACACACACACACACACAGATTCCTCCTTCCTCCAGTAACGTGATATAAAAATTATTCTTAACAAAAACCCGTTCTTGCTGTGTGAATACCAGTTTTCTTAGTTATTTTTAAAATGTTTTAAATTCTTTGTGTAATAGTTTATTATCGGACTCCGTTTTTCCCATTTGGTCATTAAAATGATCTGCTTTACAATGGTATAGTATTTTGCAGGTATCATTTTTCTTCTTCTTCTCCTGTTCCTTTTTCTGCTTCATCCTCTAAGCTCCATAATAACCTCTGCTCACAGTTGTGGCTTTCAGAGAGAGCCAAAATGGATGGCAAAGCAAAACATCATCAATTCATTATGAAATTCTACTCTCTGCATTTTTTACGTATTCTCCAGCCTGCAAAGAGTGTATGAATGGGGATTTCTAATTTTGTTCTTAAGAAGGATGTAGTGTTGAGCTGTTGAATTTCTGGGCTTCTCATACATTTTCAAGCCTGACACTATCCAGTTTGTGTGTTGAAAGACACCTTTTAATCCAGTACGTCAACTAATATTGTGAAAAAACAGTTGACCATTTTATTCCCTGTCTTTACGGAGTACATTGATTTCCCAGATCCTCTGGCCAAACTGGACCTTTACTTACGGTCCCGCCACTGATTGTCTAGGCAGTTCAGTAAGAATCATTGCCTTACTTCAGCAAATGCTAATCTTTTCAAGTCATAGATGCGTATTTCTTCAAGTTAAATATATTTATTGACTTTGTTCATGTGTTTGGCAGTGTGCTGCTAAGTGCCTGTCTTAGCCTGGCCAGGCTGCTGTAACAAAAAAAAATACCATAAAACAGTGGCTTACATAAAAATTAAAATTTATTTCTCATAATTCTGGGAAGTCCAAGACCATGGTATTGGCAGACTCGGTGTCTGGTGAGAGCCCACTTCCTCACTGATGGCCGTCTTCCCACTGTAACCTCACGTGGCTGAAAAGGCAAGGCATCTCCCTGGGGTCTCTTTTATACAGGCATGAATCCCTGTGCCCTCATGATCTAATCACCCCCAAAAGGCCCTACCTCCAAGTACCATCTCATTGGGGATGAGGTTTCAATATATACATTTTGGCGGGGGGAGCAAAGCTTCAGTGCATAGCAGTATTTTCACACATCATGTCATTGAATATGTTTAACACTCTGTGAGCAAGTGTTGTTGCCCGTTTGCATGTAACTAATAGAGGGTCCAGGGAAATTAAACAAATCAAGCGTGCAGATCTAGCCCAGGGCAGCAGGAGTTTCCACTGCCAGTGCAAGTGATGTAATGGCAAAGAACATGGACTTTGAAATCACTTCTAGCTTGTCCAGTCCCTCTAACTGCAGGCTTTGGAGTCCACAGCATGTTACTTCACTCCACTAAACCTCGATCTTCTTACCTATCAAATGTATTCATATTAAGTACCACAGAGGATATTTGTTGATGACTGGATGAAATAAGGTATGGAAAGAGCCCATTTGCCTATGCAAATAAGGCAGCAGTAGCAGCTAGCAGCAGCGTCGAATTCCTGAACCCAAATCTAGTGCTTTTGGCTAAATTATAGATGCTCTTCATTAAAATCTGCCTGTGTAGATGAAGGAAAACAAAACAACAGAAAAAAATTTATGAAATATGTGATGTTTCTCTTCCAAGTCCAAGACTCATATAATTATATACACCAGCAGGCACCTGGCATGATATATAATGTACCTGCCATGTCAACTTTTAAGGGAACCAAGTCTGCACTTCACCTTCATGACAAGACCCCCAAATGTATATCACACCAAGTGCATCTCATCAAGAAAAGTTTTCAAATGCAATCATCAAGGAGCATAATCTATATATGAGCAAGTGGGAAAGCTAGAGAATTTTTGTTTTTAATTACAGATGTCTCTATAGCCAACTGTGCTGCCCTCCTTAAATGGAAAAAGGGGCTTAATGGAAAACCCTCTTCTATATTTTAAAAATCAAATTTGTGAAGATTTTATTAAGGAAAACCAAAACAACTTTCCGTTTCTGGTTTTAAACCCGGAGCCAAATATCCTACACTAACAAGTTAGGGATGGGCTAGAGAGGGAGGCGACCCGACGGGGCTTTAGAAAATGATGTTCTTGATCAAAAGACAGGCTTCACTTGGCTATTTAGGTTTAACTGCCGTGGGTCTCCGATGTGACCTCATGGGACACAGCCCATTAAGCACTTCTATGAAAACATAAGAAAATCATTTTATTCCAAGCAGTAGCCACTCCACATTTTTATCATGAGTTAACCACAGTTCTCAATGTTCCATTAGTGCAGGGGAAGGTTCAAATTCAGAAACGCGTACACGCACTCTCTAGATGAAGGCCTCCGTCCTGCCTGGTTTCTCATTCTGGGCCAAAGTTCAGACGACTGTGTATTTTATAAACACTCACTCCCGATGCTTCTCCAATTCGCATCTACATCACTGCTGGTGAAATGGGTGCTATTCTCTGGAACATCCAGGCTCGTTTTCTAATCATCAAAAGCAATTGACTGAAGTTAAACCTCTTTTCTATTTCAGTCATTAGACTTCTGCCTGGCCCATGCTCTAGGACAGAAACAGGATTTAGAAAAGACTGGCTGTTACTGTTACAGCCCATGCCAGCTACATACAGATTCTGTCTGGTTTAGATAAATTACAAATACTCTTGGGCCATATCTAGGTTACCAACATTATTTCCATGTTTCATTCTCTCTGAAGAGATGAATGCTGTGACCTACCAATCAAACTGAGAAATGATGTATTTATTGAAGACGCTGATTTTCACCGTGGAATATTAGTAAACCTTAACTATCTCAAACTAATGGAAATTTCTCTGGCATCCAATACAACAAAAAAATCTAGAGAGGATGTAAAGAAACCAACACTGAGCCTGGATTTATACTTAGAGACAAACCACATAAGGTAGGAACAGAGTAACCATCCAAAATGTAGATTTATATCTACCCTAATAAGCAAGGCAAAAGTCTGAAGGATACAACCGTAATACATGATACTTCAAATGATTTCACATTTAAAACTGAAAACCTATAGATGCTTCACAAGATGCAATGCTTCTTCTAAGGAACAGCAGTCTGAATTCCTTCCCCAGCAAAGGAAAACATAATAGCTGGAAACTAAGATGCTTTATATAAAAGCTGATGTCATTTTCACTTTTTTTTTTTTTTAAAGTTGTTAAATGATATTGACTTTTCCATTCAACAAGAGGAGCCTCAGAACAAGTTTTAATGCCGTGAGGATGTGGTCAAATTCTTGAATGCTTTATAGTGTAAAATCGCACTTTAGGGAGATACAAGTCCTAAACTGTATGATGGATATAAATGAAGGACCAGTGAGTTTCACAGCACACCTCTTACTGTCCTCTAGAGATGTTCACTTCCTTCATTTCATTTGCATTTTTAGTTCAGGTTATTGACATCATTCCCACAGATGACTGCCTCCTGGCTGGGACCCCAGCCTCTAGTAGCACCCCTGAAGAAACCTTCAGGCACGTTTCCACCACCAATATCTTTAACCAACTCAAATGTGAACATGTCTGCAATCAGCTGAACACTCTTAAATAGATGAGTTGAAGTATGCTTCATTCTGCTTTGATCTGAGTCTCTACACGTCTGACTAGCACTGAAGTTGTGGGTCCATTTCTTCAGGGTCTAATTTCTTGTGCTTAATTTGCTGATGTTGAAATGTCTCGTATTCTACTGGGCACAAATATTCCAAACATTACTCACAGAAATTAAAGGAAAGTAGACCATATTGGAATGGAATTATTCATTCAATTCAATGCAGTCTAACATGGCTAATTCCATGCGGGAGTCTTAAGTTTAAATAAACTTTCCACAGCAATCTATTTTCTGAAGACTTTTGCTTTGTTTAAATTCTTTTATAGAAGGACATTTTCCTCCATATGTTTATTCTCACAGACAAATACAGGAAAAAGCCCACTTGCTCTTGTTGACCTTTCTGCTTAGCAACTATGACTTTTCTTAGCTCAAAGGTAACTCTTTATTCAAGAGGGCCTTATTTAGAACACATGACAGGCACTCAGCGTTTTCCAGTAGCCTCTGAACACCAGAGTATTTATTTACATTGTATAAAATTAGAGGAAATGAAGGGGTTATGCATTTGAACTAGAAGCAACGGCCTAATTCTCTTTATGGAGAGATTTCAGTCAATGTCACTTTTGGGGGGAAAAAAAAGAACTCAGATTACAGACATTTTAAACAATATAGATTTTTGTTACCTAACAATGAAATGTATCATGTCATTTTCTAAATAAGACCCAGGGTATGAATTAAGGGCTCTTTCTAGTGTATGCATTGTCTAGGAGTACTTTTTGATTCCTGTCTTAGCAAACTAAGACATATGGAGTCATCTTTGCTTAACTAGCCCAAATGAAAACTACTTTAGGGGAAAATATTATTTAAAAAGGACTTATAAGATATCTAACTTTACAGGAGTTCATGTATTTGCACATAGATCATTAATTTAAAAAATCAGTTAATGAACAACTGGTATCTGATACAAGTGAAATTTGACCAGAATGGTTTTGATTAACACAGGTTACAACTCTTATCCTTTCCATTGCTTAAAAAGTGTGAAACTTATTCATTTAGCTTGAGTTTAATTATACTTGAGAACAAATTTACTAGAACAAAACTTAAGGTCAGGAAAAAATGCTGTAAAAATGCACTCTTCATATTTCTAAATGCAGCATGAAAAAGTAATATTTGAACTCAGGGGCAAAAATACTTCACGGTGCCAATTTGTGAGAGGTCCATTAAGTAAAAAAAAAAGTGATAAATACAAGACAAGGATATAAAAGCAATTCTAGAAATAAAAGCTAAATGATTTATATGTGCTGCAGATATCGAAATGGTTGACTATAGCTCCGTCCTGAGAAGATTTTAGGAAGAAAACAATGTAGCCTATCATATTCATATGGACTGAAAATAGGCTTGAGAGATCCATAACAATGAATATGCCCATTTAACATGGTCAATTTCAAAAGTAATTGCTTAACATATCCAAAGCCTTATTATGTAAACTCTTCTCAGGAGACATTTTATATTTAATTTTGTACAAGTCTTTATTAAAGATAGTCTATTTATTAAACTCAAAGAAGAATTGCTGTAAGAATAAATTACATTGAAGCATTGTCATGTCCAACTGTATACATTCCACAACCTTAAAATCCAGAGAAACAGTTTTGCCAATATAACTGAGTAAAGATTCCTAGTATAATAAATATTTTAAAATATTTTTAGTATTTTTTTTTTCTTTGGCTGTGCCCTGCCTCATGTGGGATCTTAGTTCCCCAGCCAGGGATTGAACCTGTGCCCCCTGCAGTGGAAGTGGAGCCCTAGCCACGGGACCACCAAGGAATTCCCCTAAAAATATTTTAAACTGTAAGAGTGGGTTGTATAGTAAAATATGATTTTGAAATAGTCCAGTGAGTTCTGTACTCTTTACAAGAACTCCTACTGAATATAAAATGCAAATACACACATATATTTAACAGAAGTTACACATAGCGATTAATTTGTGTGTTGAACAACATTTATTTTTTTTAATGTATGCATTCACATATTTGTATAGGTATGTAATAATATGTGTGTATATATATGTGTGTGTGTGTAGATAGATATAGAATTAAGAGTGTTTATCTCTAGATAGCATGCTTATAGGATATACTTCTTTTCACTTTCAATTTTCTGTTTTCTAAATGTTCCCTCACATAGACATATTAACATTACACTTGGAAGCAGGTTTATGTAACCACGGAAACAGATGGCTTTGTGTATACCCTTTATCGCATCAAACAGGAGGCTTTTATGTTACCTCACAATGGATGAGGCTTGGTTATAGCTGGACTACCCAGTGGCCCCATTGTAATATACATTTTCCTGTTCATAATTATTATTCAATGTCTTAAATCATTTATTGTAAAAATACGTGGAGTCAGTTTTGCAGGGTATGCAAATTCTTGGTTGGGTTATTTGGGGTTGGTAATCATTTTTGCTTCATTAATATCATTTCACTCATGTCCTCCTGTACCATGAGAAAATCGATCTATACTTTTATCCCTTGTAACCTGAAGAATGAGTTCTGCCCGTCACAATCTACTTTCATGAACCACCTGAGATGATAATCATCCTTGACTCTAACATGATTATCCTTTCCTGTCTTTCACGCTACCTTTCTCCATACTTCCCCATCCACCTCACCAAAAGAAGAAGGGAGCTTACAGTTAGTTCATCTGCTTATCAGTTGAAATCATGGAAAGAAAAATATGGCGCACGCACAACACCTATTTACAATGGTGTGGGCAGGGCGTAAAGAAGGAAAATGTAGTACCCAGTACCCAGATGATGGTTTGGTAACCATCCCTAGACCTGAAGAGCAAGGGAGAGAGAGATCAAGCCATGAGCTGTGACAACAGGGCCACCTGATAGGCTCTGCGACCCTTAGTGGAAGGCTTCAGCCAGCATGTGTTAACTCCACTAGCAGGGAACCAGAGGGATGGATAGCTGGATGAACCCTCCTCTCTCCGGCTAGCATCCTGCTACTCTTCCCCATTGGCTAATCCTTACAGGAATCCAAAAGGGAGCCAAGTGCTATAGTCCCTACTGGCCACATCCCCGGGCACAGAGGCAGCATGGGGACAAGCAGATAGAGGAGCTTCCGGGCCAAATGGGAGGCACCCAGCCTCCTCTCCTTTGAGATTTGACTTTTGTCCAATAAGCACCCCAAATGAGAGCTATTAAACTTTCGTGAACTTCAGGCCATTTTGAGAGCTTGATGAAATCTAGAATAATCTCTCAACCCAGAAAAATACACACACGCACACATACAGTGGGGCACGACACACTTTTAGGGAGCCTTATGTAACTCCTTGAGATTATCCAAATACCAACATCAAGAATTTCTGCCATAATATTAATAAAGTTTAGGGATAGTATTTGCTCACACCAAACTCTTAAGTCTACTTGCTTTGGTGATGTACATAATATCAAAATAAAGACAGTTTTATCCAAATTTGTGGTCTATGGACTAATCAATTATCTAGAAAAAGCACAGCATGTCAAGAGGATACTCTTGTCAAGAAATTCACATTTGGCAATCACATCAATAAGGAAACGATTTGCAAGTATTTATTTTAAAATACATTTACAGGATTTAAGAATTTTAAGTGAGGGTGTACATTCAAATAAGAGTATTAAATGGCTTATGTGGAAACTCTTCTAATTTACTGTCACTACAAGCCAAAGATATGCTCATGTTCAAAGTCATTTGTTGTACAACTGACACTTGACTAAGAAATCCTCCAGAAAATAATTCGGAGGTGGGCTGAATTAATTTTATATATATATATATATATATATGGCAAAATCTTCCAAGTTTTGAAAAACTGTTGAAGTATTTTTAGGTTGTAAAGAAAACACTTGTGCCTCTCTGATGGAAACCCAATGGATGGTGCTTCTTCAAAGGATATAGGGGTTGTGATCAGAAACCCTAAGTGAAAGGCTGACATCTGTGTAGTGATATAATGTCAAATTGAGGCAGGAATGGGTCTGTTGATATTAGCCTAGCTAATCATTTTGCTAATTGGACAGCCTTTTGGGCCACAGTGCAAAGTCCTATCAGTTTTCACTTTAACTACTCACACAGATGATGTTTGACTCAAATGTATTACTTTATATCAACACACTGAAAGGCTGTAAAAATAATACCACATGTGCTGCTGCTTCTTTTTAATAAGTGTCTTCCTCAATTTTCGCTGTTATAATAGAGATTTTCACACGAAAAAATTAAAGGTTATTTAAAGGATATCAGTTGAAAAATGCACCCATAAGATTCTGGAAATAAATGCAGCTACCAGCGCAATTCTTAGTATCATTAGTCTGTCACTTGTCTTTACTTTAAGAAACTCCATTCAAATGGACCTACCTTTGATTTCCCGTTTAAGTGGCCTTTCTGTCTACTTCCTTCATACAAATAATGTGGTTTCATCTCCAAAATCAATTCATATTTTTAAATAAATTTATTCCATTTCTTCCTTTTGAGATATTTTTAATTAGATGCTTGTGGATATTTTCATGTAGCAGATGAAAAGCAAGATTATTCTGACTCTGCCAGACCAAATGCATAGACAGTGTGAAGTCAGAGAGACTGCGTACATTTTTGTGTGTGTGTATGCTGTACGTGGGCCTCTCACTGTTCCTCTCCCGCTGCGGAGCACAGGCTCCAGACGCGCAGGCTCAGCGGCCATGGCTCACGGGCCCAGCCGCTCCGCGGCACGTGGGATCTTCCCAGTGTCCGTGTCCCCTGCATCGGCAGGCAGACTCTCAACCACTGCGCCACCAGGGAAGCCCGAGACTGCATACATTTTAAGAAGCAGAACCACTTACTGGCTGATGGTTTCAATCCACTTCTTCCTTGTATTAGTGATTTTCACCTTCAAAGTTAAGGAAAAAAGGATTGCAAAGTTGCCATTGTAGAGGTGGGTCAGTAATTAAAGCTAGTATAGTGTCTGCCAGCTACAGAGGATACCACCCAAAGCAAGGAATTTCGTAGTAGATTTAAAGAAAATCATCAGAATTACTGTACATACTTCAGATCAACTGAATTATTGTGGCAACAAAACAAGTGGGTGTTTTCCTTAAGAAGTCTTAAAACTGGGAATAAGTTTTTATTAATGTCCACAAGATTATCAAAAAGAGTTAGGCCCCAAACATGAGTTGTTTGGTGAGTTATTGCATTTTCTGGCTATAGGTAACTTACTATATCTTGCGAACAAAACAACCCTTTAGAGAACTTTTTAATAAGGATTATTTAGGACATTTTGTCATTTAGGTGATTGGGATATCTATCAGGTTGCTTTATAATAAGATTTAAACTATGGTCACAATTCTTGCCATGTCAATCTGTTAGGTAGGAACCAGGAAACTGGGTCTGTTTACACTCCATCTTCTTTGTTTCTCCTGCTTAATATCTGCTCGACGTTCAAACGGACAGTGAAATAAATAGTGGAAAGAGAATCTTGCCACAGCCAGACAGCTTGGCACTGCGGGAAAAAGTTTATCCAAGTGGAAAAGTACATAATCCTAAAGAATGATTGATTTTGAATATGTACATTGGATTGAAAAGAATACGAAAACAAATTGTGCCACTTATTTCTTTCATAAGTAAGAAAATGGAAATATATATACGTACTCCTATTATGTCTCTATATATGTCCTTAATTGCTCTGCCATCTCATCTTTATGCCTCTGCTTCCGCTGCTTCCTCTGCCTGCAGTTTCCTCCTACTTTCCCATTCACTCCATTCTCAGCAAGCCTACCTGTGTGATGCTATGTTCTCTCTCCAGGGCTCAGTTCTGTTTCCTCCAATGAGACCCATTTCCTGCATCCTTCCCACCTCCTGACACTCAGGCTGTTAGAAGTTCCTTCTCTTAACTTCAGGAGGCTCATCTGCTTTGTACAGTCTTACACACTCGTATCTTACGCAGAGCATGTATCGCCTTGCCTTCTAATGGCTAACTTTTTTCTCCTCTTGTAAAATTCTTGAGAACATTTTTTATCTTAGAATCACTTTTACCCAGTATAGTACCTGCCTTCCATGTAGTAGGTCATAAATAAATGATCAGTGCATCGAATTGGAACCCCATTTTGGGGACAGTTTTTCAAAATTTAAACTTGAGTTTATGACGATAATAATTCACTTTCCTTCCTTATCTTGGGTAGGTTAACTGATGGATACGCTTCATATAATTGCCGTTGAAGTATACAGATGGGAAACCAATATTTTCTTCTCAGTGCTTCAGATATCATATGTTATCATTTCGGTCACTTGTTCAGTCAATAACTCAAAGGATTCATCTTTGCAGTGAAGAAATAAAAAGATCAAACCAAGTTTTATAGTCTATTGACCTCAACAGCTTTCCATGGTGAAAATAACACATATTTATTTTCAAGTCTTTAAGGGCTGAAACGACTTTCTTCATTTCTGATTCTTAGTGCTAGCACACTGGTGGGTGTTATTTAAAGTTTCATTGAATTAGTGAGCAAGTAGTATGACTTTTCAAAATTGCCGTGGCTGCTAGGTGATCTATTTCATAAATTGAAGGAGATTTGTGTGCCTTTTTGAGATAATGTGGTCTGTCTTGTTTAGCTATGTAATAAACTAGCACCCAAGAATAGATTTGCCTGTGTGGGGGGGGTGTCTCAGTTTGTCTTTAATTAAAATAGAAAATATCATTACAATCAAAATATGTTAAATAGTAAGTAGAGCCGTGATCAACCATATTTGATGACCCATCACTCTGGCCTTCAAGACCCGGTACAAAACACTAGAATTCACTGATTAATACCTTTTCCATTACCCATTATGGTCCAGCCACCTTGGCCATTTTGTATTGTTTCTTTAGCATGCTTGTTTCTGCCCTCGAGCATTTGTTCTTATTTTTGCCCTCAAATCTGCTCAAAGCTGACTTTTTGTCATTCAGATCTCAGTGCAAATCGCTCTTCAAAGTACCTTCCTTAGAGACAAACCTAAGTAGCCTCCTTCAGCCTTTCCCTATCACATCACTGTCTTACTTGCTTTGTGGCATTTACCACCATACAAAATCATCTAGTTTGTTCTCAGTTTCTGGTCCAATGGAATATTTAGAGATTAGAAGCTCCATGAGAAGAGGGTCCTTATTGTTTGTAGCTGCCGTTTCCTTACTGCCTAAAACAGTGTTACTTACTGAAGAAAATGGATTTCTAAATAAATATCAGTTCTTTCTTTTTGTCTTTGTGTGTAAAATGTGAGTGACTGCTGAGAGCAGATGTGGTGTACTTAGATATAAGCATATCTATAGTCTATGCAATAAGTATATCACATGGTATAAGATTTTGTTCCAAGCCCTACAGCAAAAATCAGTAGCACATCATCAATGACTCCAGTTAAACATAAGTTGCAAAAGAAGAAAAATTTGTTTTTAGCACCTAATTCAAATTTGGGGGAAAATAAAGCACTGTACTGTGAATATATATTATCATTTGGTGCAAACTGATCTGATGTGGATTTGAGGTGTTTGGAACTGAAGAGAAGGGTCTGTAAAGATAATATATTATTGTAGCCTTCAGTGCTTCCTTAAAATCGAAAGTGTGTTCTCTGTGATCCTCCTTTGGGAATGGAGACTTATTCAGAGGGGGCGTTTGCCTGCCTTTGATTGTTCAGCTGTATATCAACTGGTGTGGGTTCAGCAGAGGTCTCTGCCATTTCGCATTCAATCCTCCAGAAAATCACGACCCAAATATCCTACAACAGGGATCAGGCTTCGGTTTAAGTGCTGCTCGCCTCACATACTTGTGTTCTAGTCATTTAGAAAAGTGTGATTAAAAACCATTATGTGCCCTAACAGATGTGACCTTAAAGAGGTTTAAAAAAAAAAAAAAAAAAGGTGCAAAGCAATAGTGGTTAGACTAACACCAGGAAAGTATTATAGGAGCTGAACCACACTGAATACTTCTCATTGATTACTACCTTCTGTTTCAAGAAAAATACCATGATGTTTAAGAATGAGCTGCAGCGTTTCTAAATCAGCTCCTTTCCCCCCATCTCCCTGCTCTCCTGGTTCTAATGAAGAAGAAATTAAATGTAGATGGTTTCTGAATTTTAAATACTCTTCACCGAAGAGGATTATTGGATTGTTACCATCTTCATTTCCTCTACTCTCTGATAATTTAATCCATGTGCCAGGAAAATACAAAACAAACAAAATAAAACCATGGAAACCATTTAGAAAATGAGATCCCCTTGTTTGAAAATATTTCTATATAAATATTAAAGCATGCTTAGCAATCTTGGGGAAATAAGTTAGCTAGTTTTTATTAAGCGTAGTGCCCCTGTTAGCTGACAGGGTCTTGCTAATTCCCCTGAGTGTTCACAAAAGCATCTCAAAGTTTTTGTCTTTAATATAATTCACTATGCCTTGTTCACAAATATGCTGCTTCTGAGCTACCAGTGGTAGAACATGCGACATAAGTTGTCCATACAATGGGAGAGCTTTTGAAAGTAATAATCTCTATTTTGTAAAGACTGATCGATTATTCTGCTCTTCTCTTTGTGCCTATTTGCTTGACTAAAATATAACCAATGATAAATTTATAACCAATGATATAAATTTATAAGAAATCTCCCAAGCAAAATAGAGTCTGTCAGCATTGGAACTGGACTACTGAACTTGTATTCAGTAATATTAGGCACAAAGTATATTTGCCCAAAACGTCTACTAGCAATACACATGTGTTTCACCAGTATTCACAGTAAAATTAGATTATGAGCCCCCCAAAAATATTTATTACAATTATGAGCTGAATACAATATTTTTAACTTCAATTTTATATTTTCTTTATACAGAAACATAGTTTTACAATCAATAGGACAATAAAATAGGGCTATTGCATGTTAGAAAAGGTAACTTTGAATGCCTTGTCTTGTAAAAAATAAAACTTAGGGCAAATGAATCCTAAATAATTAAGGTTTTATAAATTGTACAACGTATTGTTAAATTATAAGTACTTTTGAGATTTTATCCAGTAAGAAGATATTTTATAATAAACTTATAGGTTAAAAAATTCTTTTAATGGTCTTCAGTATGTCCTGTGTAAAAAGATGGAGGTGAAAATATTAGGAGGAATTCTACCCAAACTCTTGTAAATTTGAATACATTTGCTGTTTGAAATCAGCCCTCACAAGCAAAGTTTCCTGCCCTTTCAAACAACGACCAATTTAAAAATTAAAGTTTGCAAAATAATAGTCTGCTACTGTGGCAGTTACAATTACATGATATATAATTTAATTTTTTAAATACTGTGTGTCATGAGGGTATAAATCAGGGACCTGTGGAAAAGCATCGTCCTCCGTCTCTGCCTCAGCAGAAGGCCATCAAAGAACTGAGGGAAGTCTTTGGGGTTGAATAAAAGGCACTTATCACCTGGTAAACCCCAGCCATCACTGGTCTTCCATTGAACTGAGGATTCATTTTATTTCTCAGTCAGGAAACAGAAACTTATCAGGGAGCAGAAAGGAGCAAAAGATGATGTCTTAGAAACAGGAAGCTAAAGAATCGTTTCCAAATCTCTAGGTACAAGAAGATACCTTCCATCAGATTTCTGGGTCCACAACCTCACCCCACCTGGGGCTCTATGAAAAGCTGGCAAAAAGTGTCATGATTTCACTAGTGGTTCAATGCAGCTCAAAAAAAAAAAAAAAAAAAAAGTGGAGTAGTAAACATAACTCATTTACACTCAGTATCCAGAAATGATTCAGGGTGATGTTAAGATTTCTAAGGATGCCAGAGCAATATAGGTGAATATGGCGCTTGTAAGGTTTTTGGTTTTGGTTTTTTTGAAACAAGAGTAGACATGTCGTGAGTTAGGAAAGATGACAGGACTCATGATAACTTCTTTATAGTCCGGAGACGTTGATGCCAATACACAGGGCCGAGTGAAGACATAAATTTGGAAGGCTTCGTGTTTCATCTGGCTAGACAGCAATGCATTCTTGGAATCCTACTTTTAAGAACTCACTCTTTTCCTACTAAATTTGTATTTCGTACCTATATAAGGGGTATATTCATTCTCTTCAAGGTCTAAAATTTTGCTTAGTGAAATAATTCAGTGAGGCTTTTTGGTGGGAGGGGAGAAGAGATTTTAGTGAGAAAGTGGGAAAAATAGAGGAAGATAAGGGCAGTGAGAAGGTTGCGGTGGAAACGAGGCTATGTCTGAAGACTGCTGTGTTTTCCTTGGCAAGTCACCTCCTTCTAAACCTCAGTTTCTTCACGTGTGAAATGGAAATAATGATAATGACTTACCGAACTATCAACAAGATCATGTGAGATGATGCTTACAAAGGGCCAAATGCAACGTCTGGAATACAGTAGACTCGAAAGACTTGGTTTCAGAAAGTTCCTTTAGGAAATTCACCATCTGTCTTGACTGAAATGAAGGAAGAGATTTTTTAGTATTACATTCTCATTATCTGTTTGGGTTCAAGTTTACTCGGAAACAGCATGGATCTCGATAGCACTAACATAGTTGTGATTCTGAGAATTCATGTGCTCACGAGACTAAGAACAAAGAGTGCAAGAAAGAAAATGACCCCAATCAGCTTTAGGGACAGCACAACACAGAAATGTCCCCGTTTTTACAGGAATTAGTAGCACTCTACTTTTATACCCTTTAACTCCTGAAAGGAATGGATAAGCAGTATTGTTGACAATGAGTTATTATCAAGTGCCTTCAGCACGTAGGATGAAGTTTATAGCAATAGGATAATATTTAGACGTAGCTCTAGAATAGGAGAATGAGAAAGTAGGAGGAGAAGGTAAAAACTCTTACATTCTAACCTCACTCTTCTGAGTGGCGGCTCGATCGAAATTTCCTAGGAATTCATCGTTATGTGAAGCGTATGCCTACAAAGTGGTGAAAAGTCAGGAATGCAGGCATCTCTGTTCCTCCCCAGCCTGTGAAGCCTTGACTGTATAGTTAGAATACACTGTTATAGTTTACAGAACACTACGTTAGGTGTGGAGAAAACCACTTGCCCAAAGATGACTTCTAGATTGTAGAAAAAAATATTTATCTTCTTTCTTTAATAATTATTAGAGATCTTGGAAACGTTTTATCAATGTGTTTTCTCCTAATCTGTTTTTTACAACAGACACCAAATAATGTGCTTTTCCATTGGACAGCAAGTTTGATTTTAAACAAAGATGATTTAGGTAAACTTCAGAGTCTCTGTGAAAATATTTTCAGAATATTAATGAATTCTGATCTCACACATTTTTGAACAATAATACGTTTGTGTTTAAGCCAATTTTATCACCTTTAGAGTAATTGTCAATCCCGATAATAATGAATATTTAAAATTACACACAGGGTTAGACATTTTTACAACTTATGTAATATTATTGACAATGTCTCAATATACATATCGACCTTGTTATCCATATATATGAAAGGCGAATGCTTGTAGAGGCACAGAGTAATCTATATGATAATTCACAACTTAGTGTTTAGCGCTTTTTTTTAAAGTAAATATATCAGTGTTCTTTTCCTCTGACAATGATGATACTTGTATATGATAGGTCAATTACACTTACAGATAGCTTCAAGTATATTAGCTCCAAGTATGGTAAATGAGAGAGGTACGAGTGAACATTGATCACATGACAGATAACTAACAACTTACACACATAAATATATTTTTGCTATTCTCACTTTTTTCTTCTTTGTTGTATTTCAGTTAAATGGCGGACTGAAAAAGAAAAAAATAGATGTGAAACTAGTTTTTCAGACCAAGATTTCATATTATTGAAAAAGCTTTGATTATTTTAGGAAACTTTGCACTGATGAAAGAGGCATACAATGACTAAGCTTTAAAAGGATTCTTCAGAATTAAAATACAAGTGTCATCATAAATACTTACACTTATATTGCAGCATTTAAGCATTATGAAGAAATCCAAGCTCAGATCTCCTTGTCTATTTAATGTGGTAAATACTGTTTGAAAATACTTTACAGAAAAACAGTTAAAAACCATTTATTATAAATTAAAATATTTAGCAGCCATGACGGGATCAAATATGGGGGCTTAAATTATTATTTTGTTCTTCAAATAAAGAAATAAATTGAACTGATCATAATATTTCATGTATTTTGATGTGACAAATGACTTCATGGGATAGAACAGGAAACCAAGCTAATTTCCCATCAATTGCTCTGTCGACGATTGTCCTACTGTAATATTTTGGTTTGAGGACATTAGGACTTATTTCTAGCAGAATTCTGGAGTAGAACTATTCAGTTCTGACATGGTCATTCATTTCTGTCTCAGGACCTAGGTACTTTTTAATAGATGGGATGAGAGAGAAAGGGCTGTTTTGTCTCTCAAGGAATGGCTAAACCAGATGTTGAAAAGGGAGGAGAGATTTTCAAATTTTGGCTGAAAATACCATCCAACGAATTAAAAGCTGACATCCAATCAGTGACAATACTTCCAGCCAGATAGCTTTGAGCCCTTCTGAGTCTGCCTCTGGTCACTTCTTTCCTCCTCTCTGAGGTGACTTTTCCAGGTCACTTCTTGTTGTATATTTGTGGAGGATTTGTGCTAGAAGCATACAGAACACCATCTGCTCCACAGATCAAAGGCATCCGTCTCTGAAGTTCCTCAATGAAACAAGGGTCAATGTTGGGAAATTTATCATTGGAACCCACTCAAAAATAAATTGCAGATTTTAATGACTTTACATTTTCCAAAGAATTCCGTCTCCCTTCTAGATAAAAAATTAAAATATAATAATACTGTGGTATTATAATTAGTTGTCCTACAATGTCATATTTTCTATTTGGCTCCTAAGAGAGAAAGAAAATGACATTGCCATGTTTCAGAGACATTTTTGAAAAAGGGCTTTCATTCTGACTTAGTAGGCAAACCCTTTTATAAATATTATTTACGTGTAAATAGAGAAAAGTCTGAGCTGATTGATTTTCAAGATATAAAGATACGTTTTTGAATGAAGTTTGCCTGTTAGGAAGTTAGTCAGCCTTTTTTTAACTCCACAATTTTAAAATATATCTTATGCTCGGAAGATTTATATTGAGCTGAAAATACCAAAAGCTAAGAAACTGAACCCCGCATTTCTGATCTGAGATGGAAATCCACCTGAACTTTCACAGTAATCCAACAGAGGGCAGTGGAATTCCACAGATGAACAGTGATTGCAATGCTGAAAACTAGATCCCCAGAATGTAAATCTCTGAAGAGAAATCTGTCTTAACACAGCTACCTCAGGAAAAGGGGAATTATTGCACTTAATTAAAGTGTATTGACACCATATGTGGCCCCTCCTCCCCACGTCTACTTTTTGGATTCATTAATGATTAAAAAAAAATATATCAGAGACTAGTAAGGGCAATATTCCCATAGAGTCTGCAACTTAACCCCCAAACATTAATCCTATAAAAATTACACTTAAACAAAAAGCTAGTTAGCAAACAAAAGCCTTTCAAATGAGACAATTTGTGTTCATTATCTCTATAACTCGAAGAAATGTCATTGGACTTTTTTATCAATATTTTTCAATGAGTTTGTATGTTTTTATGTAATATTTAAACATTTTTGAAAAACGGAAAAGATCTAATTATTTTTGCCAGTGAAGTACGTGTAAAACTGTGAACATTTTACCTCACCTGAATAGATATAGAAATAATAATTTTACATGTCTGATTCTCCATATATCTTAAAGGCCTTGATCTTTGAATAAAATACACCCATTATAGGAGAAAATGAAACCTTTTTGTCCCGACTTGAACATCTATAAAAGAAATTAAACTCTTTGGGAAAACGTTATATACCAAAACATCTGATTTTTTCGCTCAGGCTCAGCGGCCATGGCTTACGGGCCCAGCCGCTCCGCGGCATGTGGGATCTTTCCGGAACTGGGCACGAACCCGTGTTCCCTGCATCCGCAGGCAGACTCTCTACCACTGTGCCACCAGGGAAGCCCCAAAACATCTCATTTTAAGAAGCATTTTAATATTTTCTCCTCTTTATTCCCTTAATTTGCCAGAATTCTTTTGTGTGTGTCTGTGTTTGTGTGTCCTTTTTTATTTGCTTTCAAATTGAGTTTTCACTTAAACTCTTCAAAACACACTTGGAGGCAGAAATATATATATTACTTTCATATTCAATCTGTTCTAGAATTGACACCTCAAATCCGGGTTTTTCTTATGTTCTAATCTTTTTTCTTCATAATTTTTAAGATTATTTTATTTAAAACATTTTTCTCATTGTGAAATATAATCATTGATTGCAGAGCATTTAGAAAATATAAATACTGATGTAAAATAACTTTAAAATGACCCATACTTCTACCTCTCAGATATATACTATGAGCGATAATTTTTTCCATATATGTGCACATGAACTACATATATATTTCATGTATGTCAATATATATCTTTCACACATTATCAATATATATTTCACATATAGTATGTGTATATACATATATATACACATGTATATTTAATATTTGTATGTATATGTATATTATATTTAATAACATTGTGTGTATACATATATATACAAATATATTTAATAACATTGGGTTATACCAATTATAGAATTTTGTAATTTGCCTAACATGCTTTGAAGACTTTCTCAGGTCCTTAGGTTATCAATATATGATTTTTTTGGAAGTATTTGACTTTTTTTATTGACGTATAGCTGACTTACAAGTTGTGTTAGTTTCAGGTGTACAGCAAAGTGATTCAGTTATACATATACATGTATCCGTTCTTTCTCAGATTCTTTTCCATTATAGGTTATTACAAGATAATTAATATAGTTCCGTGTGCTATACAGTAGGACCTTGTTGAATCACTATCTGATTTTAAATGGCTATGAACTGGGAACTCCCTGGCGGTCCCGTGGTTAGAACTCTGCCCTTTCACTGCCAAGGGCCCAGGTTCCATCCCTGGTCAGGGAACTAAGATCCTGCAAGTGGCAGCATAGCCAAAAAAAAAAAAAAAAAAAAAAGGCTATGAACTATTACATTTTGTAGATTTACCATAATTCATTTACTTTTTCCTTGTAGATCAGTGATTTATCTGATGCTTTTGTATCGTCCAGGCATTGAAAATTGATTCCAAGTCAAAAGAATTCAATGATATTAATTCCAAGTCTTTGGAGTTGAAAGTTCTGTTGTCTTTTAAATTAGATTCCTCACAAGTCTAAATAAACAGTAACTGCAATCACGGTGCTGTGAAAGATAAAGAAGAATATTGACTGTAGGCTTTTAGGGATGAGATAAATGTTTTGATGACTATATTTTAACAACATGAATAAGGAAAAGTTTGTGCCTCTCACTTTATAAAGCAATATATATTAAAAACTAAATTTTACAGATCAATGCTTTTGTGTATAATAAAACTCCGTTGATCCTTTTGTTAAGGTAACATAGAACGAATACCATTTTTATCAATATTCAATATTCATGTACCGAAAAATATTGTCAGGTATTTTTTTCTGCTACTCTACAAAACTCAAATGATAAACTGGATACTTCATTATATCATGCAGAATCATACTTTTAGTAACTAAATTAAAATGCTAGGTACACAAAACTTAAAAATCTGACAAAGCTTGGGGAAGCTAATATTAAGGAAAAGGCTTCTTGTTTTCCACCTTACCCTACACCCCTTAAATCCTAGTTTCCAAACAGCTGTATGTGGATTCATTTTAACACATTGCTATCAAAACCTTTTTCACTGTTTGTAAACTAACTGTATATTTGACACACATACAGAATGAGTACAGAATTCATTTCAAATAGTAGTTGCCCTTACAAACTTTGTAAACAGTGTATCTAGGTATATATCTATATAAATATCTACTTCTATATATTTTATACACCTTGCAGTTTTAAAAGGCCTTTTTATGATTTTTGGAGTAGGTAGAGATATTATGGCATTCATATTCTAACATTATATGAGAGAAAACTTAGAATTGGCTGAAATACTGATACAATATTGGTAAAGTTACTAGACCACTGTCCCATAGCCAGTGGAGAACTGAATCCTGGTTTTTTGCTGTATACTCAGCTCACTCCAGCACCAGATGATATGTTTGTTTAGCCTACTGAAGTCTTTTCATTTGTGTTTCTACATGATTGCCTAAACTACACTTCATATATAAATACATCATAGATAAGTACAATATACATGCATATATACACACGTATCTATGTGCGTATCTACCTATCTATCTATCTAGAGAGAGAGAAAATACAAAGAGTACATAGAGAGAGCATACGAACGAAAACACCCAACTATATATACATTGAACTATTTTCAGCTCATGATTAGTCTGAGAAAAAATAAATAACAACTTTTAGAATCCTACATTTCTTTACACTCTGGCCTATGGATTTCTTTTTTAAACAAAGAAAACATTTTCAGCCTTAATCATAGCTCTGAGTAAATGAAAGCGTTCCTGCGTATTTGAATTTCACAGGTTTTGTATTTCACACTGGGAGTCAGGCTTTCACAGTTTTTTAACTACCTTGAAACCTTGTTAACTTTCAGCTGAAATTGCTGTTTAACAATGTTATGTTCTTGTGGGAATACAGGATCTTTGAGAAAGCAGTTTTGAGGAACTCTAGTCCCAGAGCAAAAGCTACATCTAAAACTGGGTAGAAACAGAGCTCGCCGGTAGGAGTAACTTTGGCTTGAAGGGCAACCGACCTGTAGAGACGGACACTGGGGTGGAACCAAAGTGAGCTTTCCCCAGAATAAGAATTAAGTCACTGTATGATAACGCTTTCCTGACTGACGAGGATAGGGCCAAGCGCTCTTGCTGCTGATTGCAGGGTATACCAGATGCTTGGAATGGCCTCGTCTGTTTCTGTCCTGTGAGGAAGGGGTAGTAACTTATTGGTGACTCCTGGGTAATCGGTGCTCTCCATCTGCTCCCACCTGGTCCTTCTCAGGACAGCAGAGCACGAGAGAGTATGAGTCTGCCATAGAGTTATCCTGCAGCTGGGAGCTAAGTTCCAGTGTGGAAGGTATTAATTCTAAACGAAAATGAAAGGCCAGGCTGGGGACCACCTGAAGATTTCAACAGTCAATAGGTAAGGAAAGGGGCTGAGGCTGTTCCTCTTTGAAGCCCACCAAAGGGGAGAGCAGGAACAGAGCGGAGACTGGGCAGGAATCAGAACAATTAAGGATCTGTGACGAGGGATTTAGAGCCCGAGAGTAGAATGTCTTAGGCTCTAAGGATGTCGTTTCTAGATTTTTAAAAGACATGTGCTATGCTCTTTCCCTCAAACCATTTCTTCTAAACCAGTGGTTCTCAACCTGGGATGGGTTTACCCCCAAGTGACAGTTGGCAAAGTCTGGAGATGTTTTTGGTTGTCACACCTGGGGGAAGGGGTGCTTCTGGCATCTAGTGGGTAGAGACCAAGGACGCTGCAGAACAAACATCCTACAATAGACAGGACGATCCCCTGTATGACACAGAATTATCCAGCCCCAAATGTCATGGTGCCGAAGCTGGGAACCCCTGCTTTAAGCTCACTTTCCAAATCATAAGACAACGTCTAGTAGTTAATTGCAGAAATTATGTCAAAATGGAACTACGTAGCCTTTGACCGACATGCTGACCCGACGTACACATTCATAGAACTACGAGAGCATCAAAAGCCTGAAATGATCTAGCCTCCTGAAGAGTCTGGACAGACCCATTCTCCCATTTGTTATTTCTGTGTGTTTTTCAGGACTTTATCATTCCCTTTACAAATGTTCCCCTTCAAGAGAAAACTCTAAACAGGGGTCTAGGATGCCAATTTCCCTAAAAATAAATAAAACAAAATAATAGAGACATTTCAAATTAAGTAAGGGCAAAAAAAAAAAAAAAAAGCTATAAAATGTAAGTGTGCCTGGTAATGTAATATAGTTCTTTTCTTTCCTTTTTTTTTTTTTTTTAAGGTGCCTATTGAACTGTAAAAGAAAAAGGCATTTGGTGGGTCAGAGTTGCGCTGAATTCCTCATCAGAGGGTTTCCTCTCCTAGAAAGCTTTGTAGACCTCTATGAAACAGACACAGTGGGGTGTGAAACTGTCAAAGGCAGACAAAAGGCTTCCAAGGGGCCTGGCGTTGCATTAGAAGGCCCTCGTTTTCCATCTCAGAATCGAGCTTGCCTGCGATGAAGTCTGTTTTTTTTCTGAAAGTTGGCAGAGGCTGACCAGTAAAATTTGGTCTTTGCCGGAAGTCTTAGCTACAGCGGGTGGCAAGGGTTAATATTCAACCCACCACCGCATTTTGCACAATCTCCCGGGAGATCTCTCAATGGATTTCCACTGCCACTGGAAATAATGGATCACAGCTGCAGCAGCCCTGGTAACACTTGATATTCCCATCACAGGCGGGCCAGCGCTTTCAGTGGAAATGAGAAAATCACTAAGGCTGGGCTGTACATTGTGCCCAGGGTCAAAGTTCCACAGTCGCCACCTCAAAGGACCTCTCGGCCCGAACCCCCAGCCCAGGTTGCTTCTGGATGGGATCTTGGATTCATCATCTCCTCATTTTAGGAAAAGTGCACGTGGGCAGGCAGGTAGGAAGGTAAGAGCCCCGTGAAGAGCCGCAGGGAAATGGACATCTCCAGCGGACAGGGATTTGATTTCTGCTTTTCACAGAGAGTTTTCATCTCCTTAAAGGGGATCTAGTGGTATTCTTCCAAAGTTGAGGAATAAGCGGCCAAATGTGTGCTGTGATTTAAATGTAGTGAAAATGTTTCTCCATTCCCCATGCCTCCAAATCTCTCTCATCCAGTGGTCCTCATGCTAAGAGTCCATCGTAACAGATACCATTCTCTTGGGATCAAACTTTGGTGTTTTTTTTTTGTCTTCTTTTGTTTTGTTTTGCGGTACGCGGGCCTCTCACTGCCGTGGCCTCTCCCGTGGCGGAGCACAGGCTCCGGACGCGCAGGCTCAGCGGCCATGGCTCACGGGCCCAGCCGCTCCGCGGGATGTGGGATCTTCCCGGACCGGGGCACGAACCCGCGTCCCGTGCATCGGCAGGCGGACTCCCAACCACTGCGCCACCAGGGAAGCCCTTGGGATCAAACTTTGAATGGCAGAAATAGCTGGTGAAAATGCCTCCAGAGGAGGATGACAAATCCTTATTTAGAAAAGTCCTGACGCAGGGCACTTGCTGAGATTCTGAGACTATTTGTGTATCTTCCCCGCTCTGATCATCTGATAAATCAACACCTACTCAGGCATTCATTCATAGACTCAGTGACTAGTTTATTCAATCCTTCCTTCACCATTCATTCATTCACTAGAGAGACTTTTTAAATTTAATTTTTATTTTATGTTGGAGTATAGTTAATTTACAATGTTGTGTTAGTTTCAGGGGTACAGCAAAGTGATTCAGTTACATATCTACATATATCAATTCTTTTTTCACAGTCTTTTCCCATATAGGTTATTATAGAATATTGAGCAGAGTTCCCTGTGCTATACAGTAGGTCCTTGTTGATTATCTATTATCTAGTTTATATAAATATTGGTGTGTATATGTTAATCCCAAACTCCTAATTTATCACCGCCCCCCACCTTTGGTGACCATAAGTTCACTTTTGAAGTCTGTGAGTCTGTTTCTGTTTTGTAAATAAGTTCATTTGTATCCTTTTTTTAGATTCCACATATAAGTGATATCATATGATATTTGTCTGTCTGACTTACTTCACTTAGCATGATAATTTCTAGGTCCATCCGTGTTGCTGCAAATGGCATTATTTCATTCTTTTTTAGGGCTGAGTAGTACTCCGTTGGATATATGTACCACATCTTCTTTATCCATTCTTCTGTCGATGGACATTGAGGTTGCTTCCATGTCTTGGCTATTGTGAATAGTGCTGCTATGAGCATAGGGGTGCACGTATCTTCTCGAATTATAGTAGACTCTTGTTGCTTGTCAAATGTTTGCTGGGCACAGTGCAAAGTCTATGGCTTAATGTCATTTTTACAGGCACATTCTTTATTCCCATCAGCCACTCTGGAGAAGCAACCACTCAGGCTTTCTAGATCCTACAGTGATTCCAAACAAGCCCAACCTTCACCACTCCCCCGCACCACTGCATTGCAAACTATAACTATATATATAAAACATAATGTTTTATTTTATACTTTGTATGATGTATTTTTCAATGCTATATATTGTGTATCTATATGTACATATATCTTCATGCATGTAGATAAGGGAGCTTCGTGAGACCTCCCCAGGAATCTCGCAGCCCTCAGCAATGCTGAAAATTGGCTGGGACAGCATTTTAAAGTATCAGGAAACACTGGGGCTACTCAATGATGTCATGGACGTCCCTTGAGAAAATGTGGTCATTAAGTGAGTTGCATGTGGTGATAAGAAGCCATTAAAATAAACAGAACTTCTATATAATTACTAAATTTCCCAGAAAAACAATTAGAGTGCTTGAGACATTCTGTGTCTGTCTTCCACCGAGTTCAAAGTTTCCGCTCCGCCCATTTTCTGAAAAGTGCTTGTTGAAATTGTGCAGCATAACCAAAAGAGAAGAGAATCAGAGGCCCCTCTGGAGTATCTGACAGCAATTTTTGCTATGTTTAATTTTCTTTTAAACAGTTGGGAGCTCTGAAATAAAATGGAATAAATGGACATTTTCTATGTGAAAAAACGTGATCACTTTCAAAGCCCTTTGCATGATGTAAGTTCTGGGTTGTAATGCTAAAACAGCAACTTTGTATTATAATAAGTCATATATATGGGTGTGTTATAGACTATGTATACATATTATGTAACAGAGTAGTTTATGTGTGTGTGTATAAACTCTCATAACTATTCATTATCTTATTTCTTTCCTTAAAAGCCAAGCTCTTGGCACCTGGAGTTCCAGGATTAGAAATAACATTCCCATGAATCCTTATGAAAATGTTGGAATGGTAAACATGAAAGCATTCCCTGGAGTATATTTTCCTGTGAATTAAATATAAAGGGAAAAAAACTGGATAGATTGAATTTGCATCTTTAAGACTAAGATGGGAGTGGCAAAGAGACAGAGGCCTTGAGAAGTTAGGAGAGGGTATTTGAAGGCATGTAAGTCACGGACACAATCCACGGACTTCACAAGTTTGCTCTGGTCCTGCCTCACTGACTGATATTCTATGGGCTCTTTGATTTAAACCCTAATCAACTGTTCCCCTGTGTAAGGAAAAAAAAATGTATCCCTGGACTCTAAGCTAATTTTTTGTAAATTAAATCCTATTCTTCTTTGAGTATACAACTATCAGAAAAGCTTTATTTTTAAAGTATAATAAACGATTAAATTATGTCAACCCGAGTTACATAGCAGGGCTCACTCCCCTGATGGCTTGGCTATCTTTGCTGTCTCAGAATGACCCCCTTAGGTGAAAACGACTGTCCTCCTGGCCACCCTAAAACACTTAAGCTTCTCTTTCTTTGTACTCACATAGCATCCTCTTCTTATTGCCGTCATGGCATACATTTCCATGTATATTAATTCTTATTTACACTTGTTTTGCCTTACCTCTAGAGTATATGCTTCTAGAAGACAGGGGTGAGTTTGTCTTTATCCAAGTAGCATCAGGATCCTCTGACTCAGTGCCAATGCTGAGTAAAATTTGTGAGATGAATAAGCAAAAGAATGAATGAGTGGGTCATTTGGCTATGATTTGTGGAATGTCCAGCTAGAAAGATGTACTTATGCTTTCCTAGCATATCTGGCATTTAAGAGACATGCTTATAGCACATTATACATCTCTAAGGATACAGAAGATGGAAGACATGACCATTCTCCTAGAATGTCGGGGAGGAATGTCTGGAAAGCTCTCATTTTATAAATAATCTACCAAATTTAAACCTTGTTCAAGTGTTTATAACAGAGAACATGTTTTTAGTGGTTGCCAGAGAGCAATGACTTCTAGCATCTATTAATATTCTGCCAACTTTTGGTTACTAAATTTATCATCAGGGATGAATGTTATTTTCTGCACCGTATAGAATTGTCTGTTAGAACTGAAACTAAATTTAGAGAAATAACATACAGAATTATGTGTAAGCTTCACTCGTACGTGTATAAAAATAAATACCGTGTGTGCAAGTACTCACGTACTTAATGTGGGCCATTATTTAATGTGGATAGACCTCTATTATTGATATTTTCACTAACAGAGGGGAGCAGAAGCACAGATAATTTTAAAAAGATCTGTGGTTCTCTTCAGAATGCATTTTTAACCTTTAGATTTTATAGGTTTGTGTTGTTTTTGAAACCAGCTTTAAACAAAGTGATGAGGTCACCCTGAAGACCTAATTCCAAGTGAACTGATCATTCTAAAGGTCCCCCCATTCTGCCTCTAAATATCAGAACCTGTTCCATGTTGAGAATAGGGAGCATCTTCTTCCCTCGGAATACCGCACAGCATCAATTTATGACTCAAATTCTTCTTAGAATTAGGACATTGAAGGGTCTCGGTTCTATGGGAATGCCTTTACATCTTTAGTTAAAATAGGACTAAATGCAGTATAAAGAGATGTTGACAAAAATCAAGTCCCAGAGAAGATACAGTAAGTCCCCTACACACGAACCTTCAAGTTGCAAACTTTCAAAGAGCGAACGAGCATGCCGTCAACGTCAGGCGCGAGTGAAATTGCACTTGCCCTCCGTCTCCTGTTGCTGGCGATCCTTCAGCTCTACCGTCTCCCACCTCCCCTCCCTCCTCCAGTCAGTAACTCTTCTTGCCTGTTCACTCGATGCCAGCCCCTGTATGCCAGCTGGTGTACTATACTGCTGTACTTTTCAAGGTACTGTGCTGTAAGATGAAAAATATTTTATTTTTAGTGTTTGTTTTTTATGTGTTATTTGTGTGAAAAGTATTATAAACCTATTACAGTACAGGACTATGTAGCCGATTGTGCTCGTTGGGTACCTAGGCTAACTTTGTTGGACTTACAAACAAATTGGCTTACGAACGTGCTCTCAGTACGGAACTCGTATGTAGGGGACTTACTGTACATGACTACGTATTCTCTGTCCCTTGCTAATCTCCTTGGACTGAAAGCAGCTGCAGACCTCCCGCAGGAATGGGCAGGGCTGCCTGGCAGCTGGGGAGCACCTGTTGGGCTGGGCTGGTGTTTGTGGCTGGTGTCCATTCTGATTGGACAGAGCATCTGTTTCCGATTGGCTGTTGCCTACGCTCTACCGGTTCTTAAATGCTCTCAATATCAACCCCGGGAACAGGTAACCATGCTGTATTCTTGATACTTGGACATTTCATCAGTGTCCTGAAGAAGGTTCCCTGTATCAGAATTTGATTGAATGAAGGTTACATGTGGCCAGTTCCAATACGGAGGGGCAAAGGATGCAAAGCTCTGTGAAATAGATGTCTAAGTTTTAGAATACTTTTAAAGAAGGTAGATAGAACGGCAAACAACACAAATTACCGATTAACAAATTTATGTTAAGTACGTCAGGTAGGCAGTATATCCATTGTATGACTCCTTGGCAAATCAGTGCTGTGAATGACTCAGGAAAGTAAGGATCCCAACTGGAGGTTAATATACTTTACTTAATTATGGATTTTCATTTTTACAAAGCATCCTTTTTTTCAAAGGTAGTCTAAGTGAAATTACATTCCTATCTGTATTTGCAAAGAATACATGAATGGGGTAAGAATGAAGACTTCTCCCTAGTTCCACTTGCTACTCTTGTCCGAAATATAAAATCAGGAAAAACAGGGGGGCAGGCAGTTCCAGGATACGGAGTGGCGATAACCCTGCGTAGAACTGAATCCACCTCTACCCGACATTTGACACTTGAACAAATAAACGAATAACGGCACCTCACAACTATTTTGTTTTTAAGTCAGGCTGTGAAGGTGCGCTTAGTGGCTAGACACAGCTGGAAATAATTGGGAAACAGAGGATAGTGCAAAAGAGTTTTAAAAAAAACCACATGGTCTCAATGATATTTTCATAGTGCTCCGAGTAATTTTCTACCACCGGCAAATGGTTTCAAGACTCTCCAGCTCAAAATTACCTACAAAACAGAAATGCCAAAAAAGGTAAACTGCAATGCATTAGGACAAAACAACCAGTAATTCTGAAGGAAATTCCTTGTCAGAAATGTGAATGAGACACTCGGTGGCACAAACAGCCACGGCCCAAACTTTCATCCAAATTGTCACTGTGCCGCATCCACTGCAGTGCAGAGGGTCAGCAGTGATTCACACACGATGCTGAGAAAGGCACTGAGTCACCTGCCTCTGTTTATTTCTGCGGATGCTGGTGGGGAGGAGTTCTCGAACAAGCCGATGAAGGTGTTCCTGTAAGTGAATAACTGTCTACTACGAGAAAACTTGTGTCGCAATAGGCAAAGCCTTTATTTCTGGTGACAGTGTGAGTTAATAGACATGTTAGTCAAAGAAAGGCTTATAACATCTTTCCCCATAATATGTCCTATCATGAACCACCTACCTACCAGCAGTTCAGAAGTTAAAAGTTTTACCCCTAATTTGTGTCTCCTGTTTTGCTCGTGATCGATAGTGACATGACTTCTATTGAATTGTATTCTCTAGGGGCATAATGCCATACATTTCTTCCTTTACATTTTTTAATCATGAAACAGAATGATGTCACGTGATGATGTCATCGATGATACGTCAGTCTTTCTTTAGCCAGTTAAATATATTAGCAACTACTTATTTAACTTACTGCACACAAATAACGTTTCTAAGCTCTTTACTCTTTACATGTGAAATTCACTTACACTTCATAAAAGCAACTTATTATCCCCATCTCACAGATAAGAGCATCATGTTTCAGACACAGTCAGCAGATGGCCCAAGATGATACAATTTGTTGTTCTGGAATGGGACTTTTAATTTCCATTTTCTTTTCAAATACATGAAAAATAGACAGGTCAGAAAAGAGTAAACCTAGCATAGGAGTTAATTATTTTTCATATTAAGACACCATAAACTTGCATTGTTGCAAACTCTTGTTCATCTCTGTGAAGGCCAAATACAAAACCCTAACAATTTCCTAAATTAAAGTGTTTTCTTGTTTTGCTACAATGTAAACAGGACGGAGACTTGGGACTGGATCAAAAATAATGCAATATAAGAGGAGATGATTAAGATGCAAGATACCCAGAAACCACTAGGGGATGTTCAAAACGTGTGCGATGTTGGCAAAGCTTAGCAGTAGCACACATGGATACAGCCAGAAAGCTTCTCTAAAGTTTCTTCCACAAGGCAGATGCTAATTGAAGAACATTTTAAGACCTCTTCCTAAGCACTTATATGCTTCCATGTAGTCATAATCTACTTACTTTAGTTTTCCAAGACAATTAAGAGCGGTTTTACCTCCATGAAAAAGCCAGTTCTCTGTATTCTCAACACTTTGGATAAGGGTGATGTGGTACCAAGAATTGGCAAACTACAGACTCCAGGCCATTTTGATCCTTTTCCTGTTTTTGTAAATAAAGTTTTATTGAAAACCAGCTAGGCTCATTCATTTATGGCTTGTCTATGGTGGCTTTCACTCTGCAACAGTAGAGCCAAGTAGATGCAGCAGGGACCATCTGGCCACAAAGCCAAAAATATTTACTGTCTGGTGCTTTACCGGAAAGGTTTGCCAACCCCTGACCTAGATGATTGTGGCATATGTTTAAAAAAAAAAAAAGGAGAAGAAGGAAAATAAAGACTACTGAGAACTTAGCCTTAGTAGACAAAGGGAGACAGAGTTGAAATTTCATGCTCCTTCCCAGACAGTGCCCTGGTCCCAGTGGCATGCCATCTGTCATGGTACCATCATGACCATTATTGCAAAGGACACCTATTTAGCCTAATTGCAGTACTGCCACAGATGGAATTTGCAGAAAGAAAAGAAAAGTTGCCAGAGTCTGTTAGTTTGAGATAACATTTTATTGAATCCTCATCCTATTATAGAATTTCAGCTCCCTTACTTCATCTCTGCCCAAACAGTCAAACTCCTTCAATGTTTTTAATAAGGGGCAATTATTTTTATAGGATTTTAAACAAATCTCTGTGGAATTCATATATTTTTCAAAACTGTCATAGATAGTATATTTTAGTACAGAATCAGTGTTGAGTTAGTTATTTCACACAAAAAAAGGATGTTAAAATGATTGAAATCATGGGAGAAAAATCACTAGTAGACACATACAAGTGACTCATGTAGGCATCATCTCTTACTATTTAAACTGTGGCACAGAAAGTTCGAATAACATGAGGATTTGGGATGCTTTATCTCTAGCTGTGGATACAAATTAGCACTCTAGGACTTAATGGGGAATTTTGAATTAAAAATGCAAGGAATGATCCAGAATTCCAGGGACTTAACGACCGAATGCCACCAGGTAGCTCAATATTCTTGATAATTTAGCTACCAAACAGCTCAGAAAACTTTGCGGGGAATGATAAAATTATATTGGCACCTAATGATATAACCAAGTTTGTTATTACATACATTAAAACTTTGTATGGTTCAAATCATACACCACCAGGTATCAGCGATATAAACATTTGCTATAACATGGCTTGGTCTATTAGGAAGCTATTAGACCTGTTTCTAAGAGAAGTTAAAGCAGACCCTGTAACATATTTGTGAAATAATGGGTTGACATACTTAACCTATAATTGCTTTCTGCTATCTAACCACTATTTTTATGTAACTTGGGTACCCCAAGTTTATTTTTAACAAAAGGACTGTCCTAAAACGTATTGGAGACATTATATCATTCAGGAAACCAAGCAGAAAATTAAATTAATTTGCTTTTAGTTTGTCTTTTTAAGCTATTAATTTTTTCCTTCACCTATTTGGGCAATAAAACTGCCCAGTCATCAGTAAGACACACAAATACATGTGATCTATATTCTTTAAATATGGCTTATACTAAATGAGATTGAATTCTTTAATTTTTCTGATAATATTAAAATTACCCCATAGAAGACTATAGAAGCGCAAAGGTGAATAAATAAAAATATACATTCTGATAAATGCTTCCACTTACTTGTAAATGCTAATTAAATAGTTAGAGGGGGAATGGGATAATACAGAGATTCTGTTAACACTGTTTTTGTCTTTGAAGACACACTGGCAAATCAAGCAAAAACATTTGAACCTTTGTCTGAATGAGCATAATTTAAAAATCTGTCCATTTTCCAGAAACTAATATGATGAGTTGTGTGAACCTTTGGTTTGATGTTTCATTGACCACCCAGACCAAAGGCAATTTATACAAATCTTCTGAGATACACCCATCCATTAAAAGGCCACAAAACAAAATGCCAAGTAGCACACCCCAGTCAGAGTGGATGCAGTCATGTCCTAGAAATTATTCAATGAATCGTCTATTTCTGGTTTGTGAATGAGCTATTCTGTCTCAGTTGCTCTTACGCTTAAAATAGGAAGAAAATTTCCACACCCAGAATCCAGTTACTGTGCTGCTTATTCTCTCTGCAACTAGATTCCAGTCTCTGCCCTTAATCTCTCCTTCTGCACCTGGAGACCGATCTTGCAGTATGGCTGCACCTGAGCTCCTTGGATATTTAGTTTCAGGTTGGGTTTGGTCAATGGACAGCGCCGACAGGAAAAGAAAGGCAGAAAGAGAGAGACAGCCATGTTTCTCTGATTTTTCTCAGCTGGGCTGCAATATTGGCGATATCTATGTCCCTCTACCTATGGCCACAGCTCTTAAGGGGTGACCCCTCTGCTGTGGCCATGGGTCTTACCGGTGCAGGCAATGCCCTGCTCTTGCTTTGCCCTTTCAGGCTTGGAGATGGGAACCACTGCGAAGCATTGCTCATCCATGGACATTTCAGCATCCTTCGGTGGCCCCTGACACCCTTCCCACACCTCTGTAAATAGATGCTCCTTTTCTTTCTAGCTTTATTGAGGTATAATTGACAAATAAAGATTGTGTATATCTAAGGCATACAACATGATAGTTTGATGTATGTATACATTGTGAAATGATTACCACAATCAAGGTAATTAACACTTTCATCAGCTCATATAGTTATCCATTTTGTGTGTGATGAAAACACTTAAGATCTGCTACCTTAGCAAATTTCAAGCACACAGTAGAGTATTATTAACTATAGTCACCATGGCATACATTCGATCTCTAGAACTTGTGCATTTTATAACTGAAAGTTTGGACCTTTGACCATCATCTGCCCACTTCCCTCACTCCACCTCCAAGCCCTTGGCAACCATGGTTCTACTCTCTGCTTCTGGGACCTTGATGTTTTCAGATCCCACATAAAATTGAGATCATACAGGATTTGTCTTTCTCTGTCTGGTTTGTTTCACTTGGCCTAATCTCCCCCAAGTTAATCCATATTGTTGGAGATGGTACAATTTCCTTATTTTTAAAGGCTGAGTAATATTCCATTGTGTATGTATACCACATTTTCTTTATCCATTATTCATCAGTGAACACTTAACTTGTTTCCATATCTTTGCTATTGTGAATAATGCTGCACTGAACGTGGGAGCGCAGGTATCTCTTTGCGGTCCTGATGTCATTTCTTTCGGATACACACCCAGAAGTGGGATTGCTGGGTCATGCGGTGGTGTGTGAATGAAAGGGACTTTTGCATACGACGGGAGTGAATGTAAATGTGTACAGCCATAGTGGAAAATAGTAGGGAGATGCCTCAAAACAATCAAAACTAGAACCGCCAAGTGATCTGGCAACAGTACTTTCTCACACAATGCTTTTGAGCGTATCTTGTCTTCCCGTGAGGACCTGCCTAGAAGACGTATCACCCTCCGACAGATTTCCGAATAGCCACAAACGAATTTGCTTTTAACAATGTATCAGTAAAGATTAAGTGTAAGATAGACAAATGAAGAGAAGAAATGTTGCAGGTTAATTCAAGTTTTGTTGAAACGGAAACAGTGAGTTCAGTGTGTTGGTGGGGCTACTTTGTGAGGCATTCTTTGGGGATGGTGAAGGTCCCGTTTCTCAGGATATTTTGAAGTCTTCCACCAAAGATTTGATCTCAATTTCTAATAAATCTATTGAAAAGTGAAAGGCCACAAAAGCCAGTAACAGAACAGTAAAGACAACAGCCGCCTTTGCCCTTGATGTGTGTAGAGTAACTAAAAGATGTTTTGCTCTCAAGATGCCTCCTCTTGAAGTCACCAGCAGTTTCAGCCTGCTGACACTGCTAAAACCATACTTTGAAATTTAAAACTGAGAAGGAATTTCTTTATTACAGGCAACATTTTCCTCTTTCTTGAGGCTATTTAAGCCATCATATTAGTGAGTCATGAGCAACTGAGGACCATTTGGAATTACCTGGAAGAAATGCATTAGTGATTAATCCAGATAACCTCTGTATACTTAGATAAGCCTGTGACCCTATCTATATGTATTTCACATAGGTCAATTTTTTTTTTTTTTTTTTGCTATACGCGGGCCTTTCACTGTTGTGGCCTCTCCCGTTGCGGAGCGCAGGCTCCGGACGCGCAGGCTCAGCGGTCACGGCTCACGGGCCCAGCCGCTCCGCGGCACGTGGGATCTTCCCGGACCGGGGAATGAACCCGTGTCTCCTGCATCGGCAGGGGGCCTCTCAACCACTGCGCCACCAGGGAAGCCCTCATAGGTCAATATTTATATTGATATAACATCCCTGTGTGCATAAACCATGTATTTGTATCTATAAAATGTTATACAGCTAGGGAATGGATTGCTAAAATATTAAGAACAGTAGTATAATAATAAACTTTTTGGTGGAAATGGACCAAATACAATTACATCTGTGTTTTTAGCTTTAGAAGACCCAGGGAGAATCATGCACTGACATATATCAAAATTGTAAATAAATAAAAAGTTTCACATGACAACCATATAAATTAGTTTCACTAAAAACCAGGTTGATCTGTTACTTTTTCTATAAACGTATCCCTCCATCTGCAGCATAAAATAGTAAAACCTGTCCACTGTAAAACACTATTGTAGTTATTCTGCCAGCCAGAAACACACATTGAATGCGATCTGAGTTCTTGAAAATCAATGGAAATGTGGTGCGTGAAAACTGAAGCTGTAAGGGTTGATTGTTTGGCAGCATAACAACTGTCATTTGTGGAGACTGTATATAATCCCAATGTAGATTTTGCATTTATTACATTAGTCACCCGTCCCGCTGCTGAAAGTGAAATGGTTACAAATGGGTTTCATCAAATATTATACCTTCTATTATTCTTAGTCCCAACCTTAAAAAAGGCCGACTGACCCAATCAATTTGCAATGTTTGCATTATTAAGAACATATTCTCTTCATACCATTGAGAAAAGCATCTGTAGATCAGGTTCTCATTCCAGACCATTGCCTCTGGACAAAGCTTTCTTCTTAACAACGTAAAAAGTAAAAAATGCAGAAAACAGTGAGTCCCAGAAAATTCGGTTTAAATGCCCAGCATTCTTTTAATAGAAATTGCAGGCAGAATTTCATCTGTATTAGTCAGGGTTTTAGAATAGCAGGTAGGATGTGTATCTAACTGTCAGATTTCTATGAGTAATTCAATTGGCATGGAATAAATTTGGTTATATTTGTGACTGCTTGGTATTTCAAGGTGTTTTTTTTGTTTGTTTTTTGGGTTTTTTTCCATTGTGGAGATGGACCCAGATCTAAAAACCATACATTGTGGCAATATTCCCCCTCTGATGACCTAACTCCACCTATCTCCCTCAATAAGTCCCACTTTGAAAAACTACAGTATATTTCTGGTTGCGTACGATCAATTGAACCCACATATTTATCATTTCTTCCTCCCAAAACTCCACAAATAAGAGTAAAGGAGGGACGTCCCTGCTGGCGCAGTGGGTGGGAATCCGCCTGCCAATGCAGGGGACATGGGTTCGAGCCCTGGTCCGGGAAGATCCCACATGCCACGGAGCAACTAAGCCCATGCGCCACAACTACTGAGCCTGTGCTCTAGAGCCCATGAGCCACAACTACTGAAGCCTGTGCACCTAGAGCCCGTGCTCCGCAACAGGAGAAGCCACCGCAATGAGAAGCCTGCTCACCGCAACTAGAGAAAGCCCACGTGCAGCAATGAAGACCCAACGCAGCCAAAAATAAATAAAATAAATAAATTTAAAGAAAAAAAAAAAGAGTAAAGGAATAGGGACTTCCCTGGTGGTGCCGTGCAGATTCTGCCTGCCAATGCAGGGGACACGGGTTCGATCCCTGGCCCAGGAAGATCCCACATGCTGTGGAGTAACTAAGCCCATGTGCCACAACTACTGAGACTGCACTCTAGAGCCCACAAGCCACAACTACTGAGCCCACGTACCTAGAACCTATGCCCTGCAACAAAGAGAAGCCACCGCAATGAGAAGCCTGCTCACCACAACAAAGAGTAGCCCCCGCTCGCCACAACTAGAGAAAGCCCGTGTGCAGCAATGAAGACCCAATGAAGCCAAAAATAAATTAATTAATCTTAAAAAATAAAGAATAAAGGAATAAAAAGGACATAATGGAGGAGGCCAGCCTACAGTATCGTTTCCAATGATCCCTGCTTCCTGGTCTTCACAATCTGTGCAGTCTCCCCATATTGCTCCAAGGTTGGTCTGTTTGACCAATATCATATGGCAAAAGTGAAGTTGTGATGTTATGTTATAGAAGAATATTGCCTCTCTTTCTCTCTCTCTCTCTCTCTCGTCTGTCTTTCCCTCTCTCTCTTTCTCTTCCGTCTCTCACTCTGATGAAACAGTCTATTCTATTGTGAACAGCCAAACGGAGAGACTTAGGTGGGGAGACTCTGAACCTTCTGGCCAATAGTCAGCGAGGAACAGAGGTTTGCCTCCAACTATGTGAGTGAACTTGGAATGGGTTGTTCAACCCATTTGAGCTTTCAGATGACAGCAGCCCCAGATGAAAGCTTAACAGCAATCTCATGGGAGACCCCAAGCCAGCACCCCCCAGCCCAGCCACTCCCAGATCTCTGAGCCCCAGGACCTGTGAGATATGATCAGTGTTTGCTGTTTTCATCAGCTGGGCCTAGGGTCCTTTGTTACACAGCAATGGACAACTAATACATAAATGTACAATGAGCAAGAACTCAGCAGTATATTTCACAAACAGTGGATAAAGAAATCAAAAGCAATTCAGATGCTAATTAGAGGCTTTTGCAGGAGAAGTTATCAGTGAGGATCGATCTAATTCATGTCATAGCACTGCAGAAAGGCTCGGGAGTTGGAGTCACGAAATATCAAAGGAGTTGACAATAGAGCAAGAGGGTAAAAACAGAAGAATTAGATGCAGGTGTGTATACGAAACAGCCTGATCCCAATATTATATCCTCTACCTAAATGAGAGAAAGAAGATTCTGTGGAGGCAACAAACCAGAGAGCTCCAGGCTGTGGGAGCAGCTATAGTAGAAGGTTGGTGAGAGGTGATGAACTGAAACCAGGAAGGACAAGGGAAAATTCATGCATCAGATAAAATAATGCTCTCGGTCCCCTTCTGACTCTCAACTCAAGCATATGTTATCGAGGGCTATCTACCTGCAAATGCAGAGAAGGAAGGTTTTGATTCCTTCCAGGAAAACACACACACACACACACACACACACACACACACACACACACATACACACACACACAGCGTGCATGCACGCGAGAGAGAGAGAGAGAGAGAGAGAGAGAGAGAGAGAGAGAGAGATAAAGAACCTATTGTTTGGAGGTCCCTGACAGAACACCAGAACCCCACCAGCTGATAAGTCCCTGTCACAAACATTGACATTCCAATCAGCTTTTCAATGCTTTATCCTTAAATATAAATGGAAAGTTACTTTTTGTCAGACATTAGAAGAAAGCTTAAACACCTAAAACATAGAGATTAAAAAAAAAACTGTTAAAATAAGTCAGTGGAAATAGATACAATACAGGAATTAGAGTAAAACTTTTAAAACACATAATTTGGGCTTCCCTGGTGGCACAGTGGTTAAGAATCAGCCTGTTAATGCAGGGAACGTGGGTTTGATCCCTTGTCCGGGAAGGTCCCACATGACGCAGAGCAACTAAGCCCATGCGCCACAGCTACTGAGCCTGCGCTCTAGAGCCCACGAGCCACAACTACTGAGCCCACGAGCCACAGCTACTGAGCCCGTGAGCCACAACTACTGAAGCCTGCGCACCTAGAGCCCGTGCTCCACAGCAAGAGAAGCCACCGCAATGAGAAGTCTGTGCACTGCAATGAAGAGTAGCCCCTGCTCACCGCAGCTAGAGAGAGCCCGTGCACAGCAACAAAGACCCAGTGCAGCCATAAATAAATAAGTAAATAAATAAATAAATAAATAAATAAATAAATATTTAAAAGAAAACAAAAAAACACATAATTTATAAATTTAAATTTATAAGAGAATATAAAATATTGAATCTATACGCAAGAACAGGGTGTAAGAAATAAGAAATAGAGAAAAATAGTTTTGGCAAATAAAAATAAGAGAGTTACACTTCTTGAAAATAAATAGTAGGGTGAAAAAATAACTTTGAGACAAGTGTCGGAGAGTAGAACAAAAATTTTAAATGATCAGTAATAACAGAGGAAACATAAGAAAATTAGAGAGTTGGTACATGAGGTCCACAGTCTAGCTAATACGAGTCTCATAAAGAAAAAGAAAAAGCAACATGAGGGACGTGAATTATCAAAGATCTGTTAGCAACAACAACAACAATCTTTATCAGAATAAAACTTGAAATTTTATGTTTTCCACTGACAGGAAAAACTGAGGGAAAAGTTACAATAAAAAGTCAATGTGGTTGACAACTACTTGCAAATGGACGTTCAGATAAAGGGTTCATTGACCCCTGATCATATTTTTATTTTTTTCAAAATGGTAAACCTTCTGTGTATAGCCAATTATCTATTTCCTTACAACATTAGGTTTAATTATTATTTATATTTTAATTTTGTTTTAAATCACTTTCCTGATTTACTCAATATGCCATCTTTCTTTAAAACTCAAGCAGCCACTATTTGTTTTGTTTTGTTTTGTTTCTGGTTTTGCCACCCGTGTGCTGAACACAAGTGTTCAGGGTCTAGCCATATTTACTTAGGTCCAGTTTTTCATCAGCCAAGTGGTAAAAGTTAATTTCATATTGGGAAAAATGTTGGAATATACAACATGTGATGCAAAACATCCCTTCCCACTCATTTATTTATGTATTTTTTCTTCCCTAAAGTATAGTACATGCCTAATGCCTTCTCACGTGTATTAATTTAATGAAATGCCTTGCTTGCTAATGATAGGATTTGAGTTCTGGCAGGCAATATTTAGGGTATTTATTTTTAAAAAGGGATAATAGGTGTATTTATGGGCAAATGGTCCCATTTCCCTTAGAGAGTCATGGACATTTTTTGAAGCTTATTTTCTTGTAAGTATAAGCTTCTTCCTGGGTGTAGACCCATTAAGAGTGAATCTAATTTCAACTCACATGTAACATACCAAATATTTGCATTCACAGTGATCTATTTTTTACCAAAGACTGGTAGTCAGTGTGGTCGCAAGTCTATAACCTGTGCCTGGAGTGGAAGGAAAATATGTATAATATTTACATATATAGCTTTTGATATGTTTATATGAAATATTTAATAATTTAAATAGTCAGAGCGGTAGTTTCTACTTTTTAAAATAGTATAAAGACCCGTGACAGTGACAAAGTATCTATTTCTGCCTTGCCTCGAAAGAAAGCGTAATTAATCTTTCAGAAGTCATTTATTAACCCAGAGGATGATTTCACAACGTGGAATCCACCTGAGGTACTTCGGTCAATATGTGTTTAATTCTGACCTTGGAGACACTACCTCATAAGGCACAGACCAACAGCATGAACATGACAAAAGAGCCTCTGAATATTCTTACTGGGGATGACAGTCCTGGGCAGGGTAAAGCCATAATGCCAAGGTCAGTGGTGAGACACTGACTTGGCCAACCTTCGCCAACTTAACCAAGCGTGAAAACAGGTCTCCAGCCAAGTCTGTCGTGGTGGCAAAGGAAATTTGGAGAAGGCTTCACTCCACAGTTGGCTTTGAATGAGCAACAGTTGGTTAGCGCATTGTGATTATGAGAATAAGACCATGGACATGATCCCAGCCTCGTCCAGTTAACATCATGTATTTCCATGACCACCAACTGCACCGTTAGCCTTGCCAACAGTATTAGAGATGCTCAGGTTTGGTTACCAGGACAATTGAGCAAGAAGCAGCTCAGTATAACTGTGCTCAGAGCTGTGGATAAAAAGACTTTGATGACCAGGTCAGCGTGATTAAAGTTGTATACATCCACATTTTATCGTTTTTCTACCTATACTGAATTTTATCATTTTAATTTGGGCTTAGATTAAAATAATGTATAAATGGGCAAGGCAGCAGTCTAGGTCAATAGACTGATTTTTACCACAGGGACCCATGGGGAAGCTCCTGGAATTTAGAAGATGAAATGCCCACATTCTGCATGCTTCGGTTTCCTAGTTAATGTCCAGCCGAGTTACAGTGTGTAGGAGAGTCCAAGTTTTCAAGTCAAAATCTTCACACTCATGCTTTTCAGAGGTGAAACCATATGATTTAGAGGAGTACAGACTCCAAGTCTTCCCTCCCCTCAATTTTCCTGATATTTAAATCATAAAATAAGGGTAAGTGGAGAAGCTTGTTGATATTAGGCTCCTTTCAATCAGATGATAAAATAGCAATTTGCAAGCTGTGAAATTACTTTCAGAGCCATGCAAGGGTACATGCAAGTTGAGGACAACAGCTGTTCTAGGTGGTTTCTTTGCTGAGAAATGGTGCTGATGGAGGTGTTGCAGTGACTAGAGATGACAGTGAAAATCATGGTGGTGTGGGTGTTGGTTATGGAATGGGTGGTGGAGGCGAGGACAAGGGAGACGGTGGAAGCCTTGGTGGTGATATTAGAGGTGGGGATGGTGCTGGAAGTGGTGCTGATGTAGACGGTAGTGAAAAGGTTGTGGTGATCAGTTATGGCGGGGGGGCTGTTGATGGCAAAGCAGAGGTGATGGAGGAGCCTTTGATGGCAGAGGCAACGGTGGTGGTGGAGACGGTATCAGAGATGGATGTGAGGTGTTTGGGTTGGAAATGGTGGGCGCTGTGCAGGGGATGAGTTGCTACCTTTTTCTGAGCATCTCTTTTCTGTGTGAAAAAGACAATCAGTGTTAGAACTCAATCTTCTGTTGCTGCCATAACAAATCACAACAAACTCTGCCACGTGGAACACTGATTATCTCATCGTCCATCCTCCAAAAGTCCAGGCTGACTCTTCTGGCTTCTCTTCTCTCCAGGTTTCACAAGTCCAAAATCAAGGTGCCAGTTGTCTCTGCTCTTAGACGGATGCTGTGGGAAGAACACTTTTCGGAGCTCTTTCAGGTTCCTTGCAGTTGGAGGTCTGAGGGCCCCGTTCTCTTGCTGGCTTTCAGCAAGGGCTGGTCTTTGCCCCTGGAGGCTGCCCACACTCCTTTTCACTGCAGCCCCCCTCCGGCCATAGTGGGTCAAGTCCATCATCCTTTCAGTCACTGTGCTCCCCTTCTGCCGTATTTCTCTGACTGCTTCTTTTGCCTTCCTCTTCTGCTGCAAGGGCTCATGGGATTACGTGGCACCTCCAGAGATTATCACCCCATTTTAAGATCAGCTGATTATTATCTTTAGGTACACTTGCACATTTCTTCACAGTAGTAACTAGCCTGGGTTAGTGTTTGGTTGACTAACAAAGGACAGGAGACTTGGGGGGTACATCTTGAGAATTCTACTACATATATAAAATCTCCAGTACCTCCCTTCAGTTGAATGGATCTTCAGTTTGCCAAATGGACTGGAAATTAGGTGATCTAAATTTTCATTGAACACTCAAAGAGACTGCCTTCTAAATGGTCTCCCTAGCTTCAGTTACATAGCTATGAGAGTCAGCATCTCCCTGGACTTTTATTTACCTGGTATCTCCCTGCCAGATATTATCCCTGAGGCCTTAAAGGTCAGCATGCCAGCCTGGGACCATAAACCTTCCTGATACATTTTTCTTTTCCTGACCTCCCTATAGGACTCGCCTGCCTCATTTATTCTGAACCAAGCATATGCTTTTTTGTACTATTATCTATCATACCTATATTTTTGTCATGTCCCATAGATTCTAACTTCCTGGGAATTGGTATCATATTTTATACTTATTTTTCATCTTTGCACTACAGAGGAGTGGAGAAGGAGGTGTTGTCTTAATAGCAGCACTAGTATAACATTAAGGGCACTGGGTGTTGAAAATTTTGTTGTTACAACAAAAGATTAGGACTATAAAATCTTCACGCACCCTGGGAGAAAGAGCCTGAGCAATAAATAAGACTAGGGCTGCAGCAAACAAACGATAACATCAACAGCAAAACCCAAATTAAAAGCCCTACCAATTCCCTTGTGTCTTTTTGTGAAGTCTCCTCCATGACTAGATGTTTGGATGAAAAAGCATTATTTCCTTACATCTTCTCTGTAGTGACGCCAATGCCCTTCAGACAAAGACCTCCAGAAACTCAGCTGTAGTTAAACAATTTGGGTTTATTTTTTTGTTGCAGAAAAGAAGACTGTGTACCATGAAAAACCCAGGGGGGTGTTTCAGTAAGAGGGTGTTGGAAAGAACCTGTTGCGAGAATTGGGCTTTAGTTGGGTGCTTTAGAGAAGGGCTACGGAAGAAAGAGTTTGCTCTAAATTAGATCAAGCAGGACCATTTTATGATTATCTCAGTAATTCTTACCTATAGAGGAAAGATTAGGACAAAGTTCAAGGTCTAGTGGGTAAATAGCTGTCTACCATTTTAGCCAAGAGAGGGTGCTGTTTGGTATTTTGTGCGTGGCTTTTTTTGAATCTGTGCTTTAGCCAAATGATGAAGTGTGAAGTGGCTTTGTTTGGACCCTTTTGCATTGGTCTCGGGGTAACCTTGCCTGGGTCTGGCATTCTGTAAGATGGGTCATGCTCCACAGAGCGTCATGGGCTAGTGACGTGTCCAGGCTTCCTCCTGGATGTCAGATTCACTTGTTTTCTTACTTTCTCAGAGGTACACCAGTGGTTTCATTTCTGAACCCAAGAAAAAGTTTCTTTATGGTTATAATGAAATGATTCCTAATATAAATTGTATTTATTGATTTTTTCCCCCTAATTTTCCAGTTTGTTTCCTTTTATTTTTTTAATTCTTTTTCAAATTCTTTTCCCCTTTAGCTTGTTACATAATACTGAGCAGAGTTCCCTGTGCTATACAGTAGGTCCTTGTTGGTTATCCATTTTAAATACACTGCTGTATTTATTATGTATTTATTGATCTCAATTCCAAAGTACTGTTTATAAATATAATGATGATGGTGATGATGATTATAATGGCATTAATAACAATAACACCAATGAAAGGAAAGCAGAGGACATGAGATGGGAAATGAGGGAGGGGTGAGAATACCTTGGCGAGTGCTAACCATGCCCCAGCAACTGCTTTCTCTTGTCTAATATACGTGGAACCATTCGGGGTAGGTATTTATTATCTGCATTTCTCATATAAGGACATTGAGAGGCCAAAGTTTGGTTGATGTGAGGGCGAGAGCAGCTTGTAATAAGCGAGTATCTTTAGTTGATTCCCCAGAAGCAGAAGATTCATATAAAAGTTGCGTTTTGCGGGGAGGTATGACTGACATATAACGTTAGATTAGTAGAATGCATGTTTTCTAAAGAGTCTTCCCCAGGAAGTACCAGCGGGGACTCAGGGAAGTGAGATGGGGAAGGGAGGCAGGCCAGACATTCAACAAAGCCCCACAAAGAGACTCAAAAAATAAACAAACAAAAATTTTAAAAGTATTCAAAATCACACACACACACACACACACACACACACGTTTTCCAGGAGGAACAAGAAGGTCCATGAACTCCTAAGGGATGGAAAGTCTCCTTGTCCACAAAGTGGGAGTCCGTGGTCCAGCAGCTCTCAAATGTCAGCAGAATCAGCAACGCCCAGAGAGCTGGTTGAAACACGGAGCTTCTCATTTAGTAGGCGTGGGGCGGGACTCAAGAAGTCTTATTATTTTTAACCAGTTCCCGAGTGAAGCTGCTACTCTAAGGGCACCCCACTTTGAAAAGCACTGATACGGACTGAGGACAGCCCTTCGGCCAAAGACACAGATGCTGGCTGTGGGGAGGGAAGCGTGGGAGCTGACAGCAGCTGCTCCAGCTTGGACCTCCATCTTTCTGTACCCAAATCTGGCCTCTCAGTGTGTGGGGGATAAGACTTCTTAATTGGGTAGCACAAGAAGGCACGGAAGAAGCCTAGTTGAGCCTTGTCTACGTTCACTGAAGATGAAGCCCCAACCTGCACAGCTGGTTTAGAAGATGATTAGTGTGAGACCGAGAGTAAAATAAAAATATGCGTTATATACTTGGCGTTTTGGTTGGCACCTCGTGTTCTCCTCCGTGCTGAGGCCCTAAAACCATAGCTGCGCGTTTTCACTACCTTTAACCAACTCGTTCTAGCTGCCAAGTTCCAGAAGAACCGCTGCCATCACAGTATTCTCTATGCTATGGCTCTCGATTTAGTTTTAAATAATTATTGTATTCAGTAAAGGTGATTATTTTTAAGTAGCTAACCAAACTTGATTTAATATTAATGATGTTCTAAGATATATCCTGTTGGTAAATTCACAACTCATAGATTAGTTTATGGATACCTTGCTCTAAATTTTGGGTTTGTGGAATAGGTCACTCTACCCAGGACCATAAAAAGCTCCACTTCTCCTGTCCAGGTTTCAACCAACAAGAGAGTTCCTTGTCACACTGGGAAGAGCACAGGGAGAAGGAATGTTTTGGAAAGAGTTGAGGATGAAGGTGGATGCAAGTCCCAGGTTCATCTGTGTTACACTTTTTCCCCATGGGCAGTCAGGATAATTCTTATTCTCTGTTGACTCGGGCCATCCGAGGGCTCTCCGTATGTTTACACACACATCTTCACTGCCCCCAGTGAGGTAAGTACATCAGGGTCTGGCAGAAGTAAAGGCTGTTCCATGCATTTTTCATGAGAAAAATTTCAATAAAGTGAAATAACTCGGTGTCCCAAACACTATGCCAGCAAATGGCAAGAAAGCCTGTTTACATTTGGATTGTGTAACCAGCAGAGCCTGGATTTCCCACATTCCAAGGCTGCCAGCCAGCCCTTCCAGTTACGCCATTAAAAAAAAAAAAAAAAAAGTTCAATTAAAAAGAAAAAAGAACTGTTTGAAGAACTACCTGGGAAACATATGTCATTAGAAAATTTCATTTAAAAGGATTTTTGGAAAAACAATTACCATCACATATAGGATTTCAGTTTATAAAGGCAAAGTTCGTTGGGACTTTGACCCAAATTATCTCAATTATTTATATGTCACAAATACCGGAAATAGCCATATAGTTGAGGCAAAAATGGTTTGTTCTTAAATTTTCTGAACAAGAGTCAGTCTTCCATACCTACTAAACACTGTGTATAATCCTATAATCCTTCAAATGTACTGAGAGGACATAATGTTAAAGTAAATAAATAAATACATGATAATTGGACTTGCAAGAGAGAACATAAATATAAAATATTTTCCAGTGTCAGCTAATATTCTTCTATAGAAAGTCGTGATTTTCAAAGTCTGGTCTCTAGATCAACGATATCCACATCACTTGGGAATTTGTTAGTATGCAAATTCTAGGGGTCCTTCTCCAGACCTACAGAATCAGAAACTTTAGGTTTAAGGGCCCAGTAATGTGTATTTTAACAAGGTTTTCTGGTGATTCTGATCCAAGTCAGAGACCCAGCAGATACGACTTAGTGACGAAATGATAACCATAGAACTCAGAATAGCGGGTAACACAGTGTGGCACCATAGCAGAGGTAACAATTTTATTTTATTTTATTGTTTTTGTTTTATGTAAGCATATGCGTAAATAGAAGAAGAAAGAAAAGAGGAGACAGAGAAAGAACAGAGAATTTTAGCAGTATTATAGGCTATTTATTTTTGCCACATGGTTTTCAGTTTTTTCCCAAGATTTCTTCATTGAATGTGTATTCGTTTGGTGATTAGAACTATGTTATTAGAGAGAAAAACAAGAGGTATCGTTGGGCATATTGTGGCACATTTAGAAACTGTGCCAGGTTCCAGCGCAGCAACGTACAAAGCAAACACCATCCAGGGTGTAGCAGGTGCACGTGAGCGGCTCTGTTCTCTTCATAAAGTATGGAAACTGCCATCACGCAGCTTATAACCACATTTTCACCTGCTCTTATGGTAGGTGTTTTAAACTGCTGGCACAGAGCTGACTAAGACTCAGGGAGACCCTGGCTGAAAGGGATGCTGCCACAGGGACTTTCTTGTTCACAGTCCTTCTGGGAGTCCAGAGGCTCTCTTGCTCTGGTTTGCAAATGGAGGTATTCATGGCTTCTTTGTTAGACGTCTTTATTTTTTTTTTAAATGACTGAGATGGTGAATACTTACATTTTGGGAAATATCTGAAGCCATCCTTGGAGAGTTGAGAGACAGAAATCAGACAGGTCTTTCGGAATGTCTGACTTGGTTCTATGCTGGAATTGCCAAGGAATTCAGAAGCAACTTCTATCCTCCGAAGTGTATGAGGTTTTTTATTGCTGCTCTAACAAAGCGTCATAAACCCAGTGTATCGAAACCACACGGATTTATTCTCTTACAGTCCTGGAGGTCAGAAGTTCTAAATTCAGGGAGTTGGTAAGGCTGCTTTCCTTCTGGAGGCTCCGGGAGAGAATCCATTTCCTTGCACTCTCTAAGCTTCTAGACGCTGCCTACAGTCCAGGGTTCATGGCCTCCTTCAGTCAATCTGACCTCTGTTTCCATCACCACATCTCCTTTTACTTTGACTCACCTGCCTCCCTCTTAACTTGTGAGGACCACGGTGATTACACTGTGCCCACCCATGTAATCCAGAATAATCCTCCCACCTCAACACCTTTAACTTCATCATATGTGCAAAGTCCCTTTTGCCATGTAAGTAACATATTCACAGGTTCTGGGAATTTTAGGACATAAGCATTTTGGGGGAGCCATTATTCTGCTCATCATACAAAGGAGGAACGTTCTCAATGCTGAATTAGATTGTTGTTTATCCACGTAGCAAAAGAATATTGAACTCCTCCGATTCCTGTCACATTTGCAAAAGATGGAGAGACAGATCTCAAGGGTTGTATAAATATTACCCTTGACAATGACAAGGTCCAGGCAGCGTGCTAGTGAAGAAAACCAAGCTTATTTGGTGATATTAACTTGAATTTACAAAACTTTGTGAATTGAATAAAATAACACTCATGTATTTACCTATTATAAAAGTTATGCATTGTGATTAAGCATTAACATTAATATTAAAAATGCAAATTAAAAAAGAATGATGGTCTCTTGGATATTTTATACGCCTACTATTTTTTGTTTTCACAAAATTGGACTTTAACGCACATCGTGTTTTGCAACTCTTGTCATGACTTTCTTGTAAAATCTTTTCTGATAGTATTATTCATTTACTAAATTCCACAAAATTATAAACTATTACATAATTTATCCACTATTATTGGAGAGGTAGGTTGTTTGAATCTTTTAATTGCATAAAAAATGTTATGTTGAGCATTCTAGCAGGTAAATGTCTACCTGTGCATATTCATGATTATTTCCAGGAAGTAAAATAACTAGAACAAAGAATGGCTGAATATTTTTAAAATCCTTACCTCCCTATTGGTGACATCAATGCCTTAAAATCAAACATAGGTGATAATAGAAAGACAATGCGTGGGGCCATCCCATTAGCTTTATAAGAATTTTTTCTGTCACTTCTTTGGAGATAGAAATCTCATAGTCAACTGCATTAGTTATAGAATAGAGCATCTATACGCTAAAGAGATGGTAAGTAAGTGTATTTAGGTTCTAGGTCTTTAAACAGGCTTCATTTAAAATGCATGGCATGACTTAGAAAACAAATTTAAGGCTACCAAAGGGGAAAGGTTGGGAGGGATAAATTAGGAGGTTGGGATTACATATACGCACTACTATATACAAAATAGATTATCAACAAGGACCTACTGTATAGCACAGGGAACTCTACTCAATACTCCGTAATAGCCTATATGGAAAAAGAATCAGAAAAAGAATAGATATATGTGTATGTATAACTGAATCACTTTGCTGTACACCTGAAACGAACACAACATTGTAAATTAACCATACTCCAATATAAAATAAAACGTTTTAAAAATGTATGGCATGTCATTTCATCTCTATGGAGAGGGACTACCGTGCTTTGCTATGAGTAGAGACAGCTCTCAGTGGTGAATGTAATCAGATTGGGAAAGGTGGACAACTCCAGGAATTACCAGCAAAAGCATGGGCCGGACTGAAGACAAATGAAACTTTTGTTAAAGGAAAATATCTACAGGGAGAGTTTGCAAAGGCATGAAAAGTAAAGTTAATGTTCATCAGGGTAGCCCAGTCATGAGCTGTGGCTACTCCCCTGCAGATCTACATACCTGTAAGGAGGAAAAAAATATTTTTTCTGACCTTGAAGCTTATGATCATTGAATGCTGAAACCTTAGAAATCATTTGGATGACATCTGTCGAAAATTACAGGATAAAAATAACAGCTAACTGAATGTCATTCTGTATTCCAGATACAGTGTTAAATGCTTATGTACACTGTTACCAGTATTCCTCACAGCATTTTTAGGAAGGAGAGATCCCCATTCTACAAATATAAAACGGAGGCTAGAAGACGTAACAAATTTAGAACTTGAAGATGGTCATCGAGTTAATAAATGTTGGCCCACGTCTGAATAACACCAAAATCTATCATCTTAGATGCTTATTTGGCTTCAGGAAAGTAAAAGAGAGAAGTGTGTAGAAAGGAGGATTTTGAAATTAGTTAATGATTAAATCATTTTTTGAACTATTTGAATGATGATGACATACTCATGATATAAGAGAAACAAGCCAATCTCTTTTTAATATAATGTGAAATCAATTTTTAGATCAACATGAAAGTTTGCAAAAGATAAATTTGTGTGTGTGTGTGTGTGTGTGTGTGTGTGTGTGTGTGTGTACACAGCCTTGTATACAGCAGTGGTCTTTGAATGATAGAGTCATAAATGATTTAAGCTTACTTCATTATTTTGCATTTTCTATAATGAAGATGATAGTCTATTTTATGTTCCTTTTTAATAATCAACAGAATGTGTAACCATTTATTTCTAAAAAAACAGAAAGTGGGGTGGCTGACTGAAAGCTTTATTGAATTTTCCACAAATATGCACAAGGGAAAGTGATCATTTTTCTAATTAATAGTACAGATATGGAGTTAGACATAAATTCCTTCTGTGCTGTTTTTAATTTGTGAGACAATCAAAGGTTACAATATCTAAGAAGAATTAGGACAAATCAGTCCATGACATACTTTATCTTTCTCTTGAAACAAATAGTAAATACACACATGCAGGAATAAAACATTAACCTTACACTGAATTCTTGTTACAGAACTCAAACAAGCCTCCTGGAAGCTGCTACCAAAGATTTAAATTACCAAATATTTTGCAACAGTCAACATAGGTTGAGATCCAATTCTCGGAAAGTTCAGGGGTTTTGAGCATGGGCCACCTGTTCTCCTTGCTTGGCCCTGTAATAAACCTTTCTCTGCTCAAAAAACCAAAAAAAACAGACTCGATTCTCTTAACTTTAATCTTACACATACTGCAGTTGCAAATGGCTGAAAACACATTGCTTTTCAATGAAATCAAAGTAGACCTTGGGATCTAGCAAATGTCTGGAACAAGTAGAAATGGCAACATAAGTTGAAGTCCTGGGCTTCCTTTGAGATGTAGACTGCCTTTGAACATTATATTGGTCTCAGTTTGGGAACTGAAAATCACTTGTAATGAATTCAATGCCATTTCTGTGAGTCTGTGAACTCACAGAGTTAATGCAGGTAAGGTTATTTGTTTTCAATGAGCCATTTAATATCATGAAGGAGGGTTTTTGTAATCCCTAATTAATTTTTGCCCTCAGCCCACCAATTGATTAATAACCCAGGGGAGTGAACAGGCAGCCTCCTTCCCCTTCCAAATAATTGCTACCCCAGTAGCAATGTCACATGCAAAACCACCACTGTTAAAATAATAACAAATCTGGGTAAATGATGATGGCCCTAATGAGTCAAACAAATTTCAATTCTTATTGATTAATTGGTGAAATTTATATCATAACCACTGCAAATCTACCTTAAATAAATGTAGGCATGGAGAAGGGAGCTTTGATTTTTATCGAGACTACTTCAACTATCCAAACAAATGTTTCTTTTTTTCATGAGCAGAATATAACATAGGCCTGTGCAAGATGACTGACTACTATATTTAACTCAGACAAATGCATAACAAATCACTATTCTGCAGTAAGAAGGCACACCTCATAGGCTCCTGTTTCTTTCTTTCTTTTTTTTCTTTCATTGGGGCCTGGATATAAGACCACAGCCATCTAAATAATCCTCCAGAAATAAACCAATGAAATTGTGAGTCTGACAACAGACACAGTATTATACCTGCAGCTGCAAAATATTTCCATAGTCCAACCGCCTTTCCAGTAAAAATTTTATCCTGGGGGAAAGTCAGCAACTAAGATTTTAACTACTTTTCTGCAATAGAAAAGTCTGGAGTAATTGAGCCTTCATAAATTTCAATGCTTATGGCCTTTATTTTTCTTACAGAATTACCCACCCATCAAGTATACTGTGAAAATACTACCAGTGTATTACTATGTTCCCATATAAATAAATTCTTTAAAAAGATTCGGATGATGAACAATGAGACTACCTCCTAAGAAAGTACAGAATTCCAAAACAATTTTCTTGTTTTCTATATTACTTGCCATATTCATAATTGTTGAACGAGCGTTTCAATTACATGAATACTGGAAACTAAGAAAGTCTGTAGATGTTTTGGCCAATTACCTGAACTGTGCACATTCACTAACTAGGCTGCTCTGTTTTGATGGAATTCTAAAAGGTTAGAATGTTTGGACCTTGTATCCTTCCTGTTCGCTTTGCAGAAACAGTATTTATTTCTGCACAGCCAGGAATATATGAACATATTTTCAATGGATACCATGCTAATACTGGGATTATGACATAGTGAACTTGTTCTTTGCTACCCGGGAATCTACACGGGTATTGGAAAGAAAGATCGTTTACAATAAACAGCAAGCGACCTCTGGAACTTTGGTGAGAATATAAGGAGTTACAACTGTTAAAAGGAACATCTGCATTACTTATCAAAATTTTAAATGTGAGCGCCCTAACGTACTAGTTCCAGTAATACATCCACATACATGCCTGTGTAGCAAAACTGTATAATGATGTCCACCATGATATTGTCTGTAATGGCAAAGAACAACAATATATGAAAGGACTGTCAAAAGGAAAACGTTTATAATCTTTGCTTATCCTGAGTTCTTCCAAAGAACACAGCCTGAGGAGATGGCTTGCCTGTAGGTTTATTTTGGGAATGGCTCCTAATCAGTGGGAGTGGAAACAAGGGAGTTAGAGAAAAGGAGGGGACATATTATATCTTTTTTTTGCAAGACAAAACCATTTTATTGTTTTGTTCTCATCTCTCCTCAAATGTAGTGCTTTTTTCTTTTTTTTCATGGAAAGGCATTTTATTTTAAATACAGCAGTGTGTACATGTCAGTCCCAGACTCCCTAACTATCCCTTCCCCCCCACCCTTCCAACCGGTTGCCATAAGTTCGTTCTCTAAGTCTGTTAGTTTGTTTCTGTTTTGTAGAGAAGTTCATTTGTATTTTATTTTATTTTTAGATTCCACATATAAGCGATATCATATATTTGTCTTAACTGTCTGACTTACTATTTCTAAAGCATGTTATCGATCTTGTGGTTTCCAGGGCAACTGCGTATCAATCCTGCTTGGGTACCCTCTGAAGGAATGTGTAGAACTGGCTTTGCTAGTATTTCCTGGGGGTTGGAGTCTGGTATTTGTGGCCTCCAACACTCATGAGTTTCCCTATGGGGTCTCAGCTTCCTTGCACCTCCAAGTTCTCTCCTTGTAAGAATTTCTGAGCAGTTGCCCACGGGCCTCCGACGTGGTGCCAGAGAAATCAAAGGGCAGAAAGGGAAAGTCACGCAGTGCAGTGGAGCTAAGGCTCAGCCTGTGAACCACAGAGCAGATTCAGCCCTGTTTCCGCTGCGTCCCACAAACGCCATATGTTCATTTTCATTCAATTAAAAACTCATTGGCCTTTTGATTTTCCTTTGACCCATCAGTTCTTTAGGTGTATTATTTAACTCCCCAAATTTGGGATTTCCCAGATGTCTTTCTGTTATTGATTTTTAGGTTGATGGTGTGGGGAGAGAAAACATGATTTGTATGATTTCACCACTTTTAAAAAATGTTTATCTTATATTGGGTTATAGTTGATTTACAGTGTTGCGTTACTTTCAGGTGTCCAGCAAAGTGATTCAGTTATCCATATACATATATCCATTCTTTTTCAGACTCTTTTCCCACATAGGTTATGACAGAATATTGAGTAGAGTTCCCCGTGCTCTACAGTAGGTCCTTGTGGATTATCTATTTTATATACAGCAGTGTGTATCACTTTTAAATCGAGTTTGTTTAATGGCAAAAAGTATAACCCATCATGGTGAATTATCCTTGTGCATTTAAATGTGCGTTCTGTGTATCGGGTGGAATGGTTTCTAGATGCCAATTAAGGTCAAGTTGGATGAGAATGCCGTTCAGGTCTTCTATGTCCTTTTAGGTTATCTGATTAATTTATTATTAAATTCTGAGAGAGGAGTGCTAAAGTCTCCAACTGTAATTGGAGATCTGCCTCTGTCTTCTGTTCTATCAGTTTTTACTTCATGCATTTTGAAGGCCTATTTTGATGTATATATACATTTAAATTATGTCCTTGGTGAATCAAACCCTTGACTACTTTGTAATGTCCTTCATGATTTCTGGCAATGTTCCTTTTACAATGTCTATCTGATATGAATAGTCATTCCAGCTTTGTTTTGACTCTGGTATGATTCCTTTTACTTTAGTCAGTCTGTTTTATTCTTGTGGTGGATTTTTCATGGACGATATATAGTTAGGTCTCACTTTTTGATCTAGTTTGATCATCCTGTCCTTTCGTTCATTATTTTTGGATAATTCTTGGATGTTACCTCTTCAGATTCTTCCCTCTTCTCTCTCTTCTGGATCCTTATTACACCTATGTTAGGCCATTCAGGATTGACCTACAGCTCTTGAATGATTTGTAGTTTTCCCACATTTTTTTCACTTTTCATTTCTGTTTCTTTAATTTCTGTTTACCTGTCTTCAGGTTCACTAATTCTTCCTGGAGGTGTCAAGTTGGTCATAAAGGAATGTACAGCTACAATAATTCAGTTAGTAGACTATGTCCTCGATACTTAAAAGACAAACCAAAGCTTAAGTATCACTCTTCCCCACTCCACGCGCACCATTTTTGTTAAGATTCCAGGAATATGGAATAACTAATACAATCATTTTAAGTGTCTAGAAGCGTCCATCCTAGTAAAAATTAATTTACACCTGAAGATGCTTTGTTGAAGCTTTAGGAATATTTGCCAATGAGTATTTTAAGCTCTTCTGTGAAGATTCACTTCCTTTTTGTCATATGGACACAACCTCAGTTTGACATGTCTTAGGTAAGAGCTACCCACATCCCTATAAATGTTGATACGGCATAAGTGAGAGGTCAGTGAAGATTTTTCAGCCTGCTTGAAGCCATAAGTATGCATATATGAAAGGGAAAGTATTTTTTTTTTAATTTTTGAAACAACAAAGAAAGGGAAAATAGTACAAATGCTGCCCCAGAGGCTTGTATATTTTTAAAGTTCTCGACATTCTTCCTTTTAATGAATTAAATATCACCAGTCTGATGGCTGTTATTCTGGGGTAAACTAAAGACACACTTATTATGAACATACTTGATTTATTATGGCCCCCAAAACAATCATGATAAGAGACGGCTTTCATTACCTTAATCCTCACCATTAGCAGTTTCAAATACATTTTGGTGAAAAAAAGGAATTAGGAGTAAGTAAATAACAAAGTAACTTTCCTTTGGGTTTTGGAAAAAGATAGACTTTCATTCACTTCACATTTCACACTTTCTCATGTTTCTTCTTATACCTGTTTACATATTTGTGAGATGGCCGACCAGGGCTTCGGGGTAAAATATTTAGCTATGGACAGTTTTTCTCTATGCAAATCCATATGGCCTAGTTAATACAGTTATTGAGTTAAATTTGCATACTGACTCTGGGAAACTCAAGGATTTTCTAGGAGTTCCATTGGCAAGCATGTTTGGGTGTCCTATGGACACACAAAAAAGAATTTGGAGGGACTTGCCTGGTGGCCCAGTGGTTAAGAATCCACCTGCGAATGCAGGGGACACGGGTTCAATCCCTGGTCCGGGAAGATCCTACACGCTGCAGAGGACTAAGCCTGTGCGCCACAACTACTGAGCCTACGTTCCATAACTACTGAAGCCCACATGCCTAGAGCCCGTGCCCTGCACCAAGAGAAGCCACTGTAATGAGAAGCCCGCTCGCTGCAACAAGAGAAAGCCCATGCACAGCAACGAAGACCCAACACAGCCAAAAATAAATTAATTAAATAAATAAATTTAAAAAAAATAGAATTTGGAGCCGTCACCAAGCCTACTGAGGAACTCGGTTGGGCGTGACCATAACTTGGATCCTATGTACTCTAAGCCGCGTACCTGGCCTCTGAGCTCAGCTGACAGTCACTTATGAGGCTTAAGAATTTGACGTATGTAGAATGACGTAAAAAGATCTTCTTATTTCAGAAGACAATGAAAATGATCCAGGGAAGATCATTCTTATAATACTGATGTAATATCGTGGTGGCATTAGAGCTAGTGGGTGTACGAACACTCCGTAACAATTGCCTTTTACAGATACAAGAGGAGAATGGCTCTATACAAAAATAAAATCTTTGGGATACCCTGGTGTGGCTTTGGGACGTCTGATGGCCACATCGTTAGGAAGAGGGTGGTGTCAGACACAGAGTTGGGGGTTAAGTATTGCCTCCTACTTGGAAGCCCCCTGCATTTAAAGCATTACACCATGTTATTCCTTATTCCAGTTGTCTATTTTTGAGTCGCAAATAACTCCAAATATTAGGGGCTGAAAACAATACCACTTATTTTGTGCACATGTTAAGAAAGAACTGTGGCAACTCTCCGTCTTTTATAAGGACATCAGTCCTTTTGGACAACCCCCTCCCATAATCTAGTGACCCTGAACTAATTACCTCTCAAATGTGTCATCTCCAAATACCATCCTACTGGAGGTTACTGCTTCAGTATAAACTTAGAGGAGACACAATTCAGTCCATATCAGATATTGACCTGTAATTTTCTTTTCTTTTAATGCCTTTTATTCGTTTGAGTAGTAGAGTCATGCTGGTTTCATAAAATGTATTGATTAATGCTCTCTCGTCTTCTATTTTTTTGGAAAGATTGTGTACAATTTGTATCACTTCTCTCTTAGATATTCTGTCCAATTTACCATTGAAGCCACCTACGTCTGTATATTTTTTCTGAATACGTTAAACTACAAATTCAATTTGTCTTCTTCTGAAATTGGGCCTTAGTTTGGGGAGATTCTAATTCAACAGAGTTTTATGGTTTTGAGTTTCAACTGGGGCCAGTTTCCTAAACCTTCTTACTCCCCATCCTGAAACTCACACGCAGGGACCCTAAATTCACCCCCATGAAAGCTGGGGTCTGGAAATTTATTTAAGGCTCAATTCAATTATCAGAGATACCTGTGCTCCAACCAAACGCATACACAATGGGGAGGGGCGCCTGTGACACTTAGATTAAAGGACTTTCTCTCCATCACGTCAATTACAAACAGGCCTAAAGGACTAGTCCTGGAATTTTACCCCACATCTGATAAACAGAATACACTTAATGTCCTAATTTTTGGCTGGATCTCTGAGAGATTTACTCCTTAAAGAAGGCTCAGAGAAAGAGAGAATGGGGAATTTTCTGGAAACTAATGAGCCTTGGAGACTCGGCTTTCCCCCTCAATTGACTTTGCCACACAAGATCAGACTGGCAGAACATCAATATAAACTTTATTTGCTGGGATTGACTCTGGACACACTGCATATTTCCTGCTGGAATATGTGTACGTATAGGTATAAATGGATGTACTTTTCCCTAACACTTTGCATTCCAAGGCTTAAAAGTGCCTGGATTAAATGTAGTCTTTCTTTCTAAAGAAACGGACTTACATGGACTCTGTTTTACAACCCCCTACAGTATTTGTAAAGTAAAATACGTTCTAAATCTTGCAGTAGTGACTGTGCAGAGGCCGTACTGCCGTAATTTTAGTCTATGGGAATTAGGCCGGTAATTAAGTATTTGAATCCACAATTTTAAGGCAGGTACTTTATCCTGTATCCATTTGTGTTGAAAGAGGCCTGTGATTTTTGTCTTTCGAAAATAGGCTTAACGTTGGCCCTTAGATTCTTCTAGGCCACGTGAACATGAACAGATAACAAATACAGTCTTTTAAGCAAATAGTTTTTGTCTCTTTTTTAATTATGTCAAATAGCTGGCTTAACAGTTTTTCTGCTTTTCCTTCCCTGAAGAGGTGTGGTATTTTCATTTGATAAGACGTGGTCATTCTGGGAACTTTCTGGAATGATGTTGAGGCTGAGAAGTTATTCCAGTATGGTTCTTGAGTTATTTGAATATGTAAAGGCCACAATTTAATCATTTTGAAGTGGATTTTTGAGAATTTTTAAAGTGAAAACCTTTCCTTATAATTGGAAATTTCAAGGTTAATGATGAGGAAGAATATGAAATACACAAGAAGAAAAACACCTGCCAAACCATCTAGTTCAATATCAAGTTGGTCCTACAGCTATTTTTGCATAATTTAATTGAAGATTTGTTGTTATAGTTAATAAATACGTTACTTTTAAGTGGATGGGTATTTTTATTTTGTAAAAGAAATCTATTAAAATCTTGAGTAAAATTTAAGCAGAAATGATTCTATCTTTCCTCAGAGTATTCCACAGATGGCATTAACTCTTGGAGGGTACGAACACTCACACCGAAAAATATGGAAAATCAAAACGTAACGTTATACTATAGTAACATTTGTAGAAATGAGTCTTCCAGTCCCCTTTTCTAGAAACTGACGCTTCCTCTCCCCTCATAATTATCACTGGCAGCGCCACATGAGTAAATATGGTCCTGCCTTTCAGCAGCAGCTGACGGTTCCCGGTCGGACAACCCCTCTTCCCCCCTTCCCCCAAGCCTCGCCAATGATACTTTCTTTGTCAGTAGAAACGAAAATCATCAGACAGTTTTCTTCCAGATGAGGAAAGTTCCAAAAGGATAAGATATTGTATTGGTCTTGATTCTTCAGAGAAACAACACCATTAGGATAGATAGATAGATAGATGATAGATAGATAGATAGATAGATGGATAAAACAGATAGAGAATTATTAGAAGGAGTTGACTCAAATGGTTATGGAGGCTGAGAAGTCCTAAGATCTTCAATCAGCAAGATGAAGACCTAGGGGAGCTGATGGTAAAGTTCCAGTCTGAACTTGAGTCCAAAGACAGGAGCCGACAGATGGACAAGCCCAAAGAGTGAGCAGAGAGAGTGAATTCTCCTTTGCTCAACCTTTTTTGTTCTATTCAGGCGTTCGAAGGCTTGGATGAGGTCCATCCACGTTGGGGAGGGCCATCTACTTTATTCAATCTATCGATTCAAATGTCAATCTCATCCAGAAACATCCTCATAGACACACTCAGAAAAGCTGTTTAAACAAATATCTGAACTTGAAACTAACACAACATTGTAAATTATACCTCAAGAAAGATAGAAAATCTGAAAAAAAAAAAAAAAAACAACAAAGCCACCTGAAGGCTTCAGTTGAGTTAAAAAAAAAAAAAATCTGAGCATCTCATAGCCCAGGCAGGTTGACACATAAAATTCACTATCACAGGTACCATCAGATGAGGTATTATAAGTGATCGTTTTCCCCTATTATAAGTGATCATTTTCCCCTATAAGGAGCAAGGTAATCTGCAGTGAAGTGAAAGGATGAAGCTGTCACAAGGAGAAAAGTAGGCAACTAAGGAAGAAAAAGAGGTCTGGAAAAACATAAGCCCTGACCTCAGATGTTCCTGAGACACGCTTTACCTTTCCCAGGGTTTAAGTGCCCTGAGAAATAATATCCCTGTGTCCATTGATTTAATTCCCATCTTTTCTTTAGTAATTTGAATTTGGTTTCAACTACTTGACACCAAAAATACAAACTAATATTGATGGCTGAGTCTGATGAAAAGAACATACAACTGGGAGAAGAAGGCAGGCTAGTTTCTAGCCCTGAGTGTGCCACAAATCGTCTGAGTTTGGGGAACTCAATTCCCCCTCCAGACTTCAGGCATCTTATCTCAGGAGTACTCACTAACTCATTTTTTTTAAACAATCAAATATTGAACTCAAGCTATATGCTAGGCACCTGTGATGACACAACGCTTATAGTGGTAAACAAACAAACAAAACATGATTATACAAGTTATACGAGCTAGAGGGGAGAATTTGATGCTGGTCTCTCTGACTTTAATGCTATTCAACACTAGTACAATACTCATATGAATTGATAGCAATTTAAAGCCCCATATTTTATCCATTATATCTGGCTTTTTATCCATAGCAAAATAGTGTATTCCCCCCAATAATTATTCAAACGTAAGGAGATATCTCAGTACCGTATTTATACACAGAAATATAAATTATATCCACCACAGGCCATTTAAAATATGCTTTCACTTTAAAATTACATCTGGAGGTCGCTTTGTGAAAATAAAATAACTGTTGATTTATGGGTCTTAATAAGAGTCTGATCCTTTCTTATAATAGAAGTGTTATTTATGTTGTTCCTGTTAAGACAGGAAAGTTTGTCCATGGGGGCGGAAGCCATTGATTTCCCTTTGGGGGTCTTAAAAGTGATTTTCTATTCCACAAGCTAGAAAGAAAACCCCTGCTTTATGCATCCAAAGCTTATCTTCCCTTCAAAACCCACTCAATCCCTCTCTGATTTGTGCCCATGAATCTTTCCCGGACCCCTTCAACTCTGTGATCTCATGCTGCTCTAAACTCACTGCACTGACTTGCCTTTCAGCAGTGGAACCTGGGAACAAAGCACGAAGGCAGATAACAATATTTCAGGAACAGAGAAACTGAGGCGCGCACAAGTGAAAGGACTGGGGAAGCCCTGAAGGTTAAGCACCGCCGAAGGGTCAGAAATACGGAGTAGCTTTCTGAAAAAAAGATGACGAAGTTAAGCAAAGGACGCTGTATTGTGTGTAATTCCAGCTTTGTGGACGGCACTGACCGACAGATCTCTCATGCTGGGTCACTGGTGCTACTCCTGCCAAGAGCGAAATAGATTTTAGTACTGTCGTCAGTGGCGTAGGCAGGTAGAGATGCGACTTGTTTCGAGAGGAGGAGAAATGCCATGGCATGGAATCCTCGCTTCCCCACTGAGTTCTTTTCTGTTATTACTATTACTTTAATCAGTTTAGAATTTTTTTAACTTGATTTACGTGTGGTAAATTAACACCATCCCATAAATGGAGAATATTCGTTAATGTCTGGTTGATCAATCAACCTCAAAGCTCTGGGTGGCTTACAACTATCAGTTGTGTCCTTGCTCAGAGGTGGCTCCACAGCGGGTCGGCTGGGTTTGGTTCTGTGCTGCCAGCTGGGTTCAAGAAGACCCCAGAGGTTTTCTCATTCTCCTTGTACCAATAGCTTCCTATTCCACTCTTGGCGGATCTCAGAGGCACACGTGGGCAAGTGGAATCAAGAAAATGTGTTTTAAGCCTTGGTGTACGTTTCATGTTTGCTACCATTCCACTGGCCAAAGCAAGTCACATGGTCACATGTCCAAGCCCCCTAGCAGAGGGTGAGGAAAGTTCCTCTTTCATAGCTGAAGGCTCTGCAGTTTTATAAAGGATGTAGTTGTTATAAAGGAGTGAAGAAATGACAACAATAATCCAATCCATCACATAAAGCTGACAGTAAACCGTACCAAATGCTTATAAGAAAAATCAGTATCTCCCCATACCAATCCTGTTCCCGAGAGGCAAATACTTTCTATTTCTTTTGGTGTTGACCTTCGTCTATCTGTCTGTCTATCTATCCATTAGTAAATAATACTATAATTATATTTAGTATAAATTGGTATTAATACATATTTATCAGTTTTAGACATTATCAAATTCCTGTAACACTAGATGAGTTTGGCATTGTTGCATACTCACCCGTATTTTCCCTTCTCCCATTATATCAATATAATATTATCACAATTTGGGGCTTTAATCTGTTACCAGTATTTACATATGCTATAGATATAATTCAGTGCTTACATAATATTTTTAATTTCCTACACTTAACAATTCTATTTCTGCTTAAATCTCTTCATACCTATTTCCAGTTTTTAATGTTCCAAACGACCTGTCGGACACCTGTCACTAATTTTTCCCAGTATTCAAGCACAAATCCTAGCACCCTATTAATTGCATCCCCTGTCCCCCAACACACACACCTTGGACACCCCCCCCCCCATCAAAGTTTCACATCCTTCTCTCTTGTCTGGACTAATGCTTTCTGCTCCTCGTGCAAACCCATCATCCCTGGGCTCTCTTTACTTCTTTGCTTGAGATGCACACTACTAGTTCTCAATATTCTATTAGCATTCAAAGTTTCTGCTGAGAAGCCAAATTTCAGATTCTTAGTATACGATCTATTTTATTTCTCCCAGAAGTTCCTAATACATCCTTTTTATTTTTTTCTTCCAGTTTTCCGGAGATATAATTGTCATGCAGCGCTGTGTACATTTACGGCATACAGCATGATGACGTGACTTACATACATCATGAAATGACAATCACAGTAAGTTTGGCGAACATCCGTCATCTCATAGAGACGCACAATTAAAGAAACAGAAAAAAGGTTTGTGTGTGATGAGAACGCTTAGGATTTACTCTCTTAATATCTTTCATATGTAAAATACACATATCCATTTTATTTTAATTAGTGACATTTTCAAATTGAAGATCCCAGGCTTCAACTCTTTGTTTGTTCTACTTTCTGGAAGTTATTCTCTGGATTACCCTGGTCTAAGTCACCATTGTCTCTTGCCTTGATGAATATAATACCCTCTGAAATAACTTTCCTGCTCTTAACTTTGCTTTATTGTGGTTCAGGCTCAAAAGAGCAACCACAGGGACCCTTTAGATATTGTCAGAATAAATGTCCTCTGCTCTAAACTTTGCAGTGGTTTGTATCCTGTATTTCAGAGTAGGAGCTAACAGAATCTTTATAACAGCCTACAGGGCCATACTGATCTAGAACATCATTAGCCCCGTGCTCTGAATTCTTACTTTCTTCCTTTTCCTCATTCTCTCCTGGACACACCAGCTGCTTTGCTAATTCCTTAATATAGTCCTTGTCTTTGGAAATAAAATGTGAGCCACAGATGGAAGCCACATGCATGATTTCAAAGATTTTAGTAGACATTTAAAAAAAAAAAGAAATAAAAAACTGATTGAAATTAATTGTAATAATATATTTAACAGAACTCAATATGTTTAGAATTTATCATTTTAATATGCAGTCAAAAAATTTTAACTTATAGACTTTGAAAACAAACTGATGTTTACTAAAGGGGAAAGATTGGGGGGAGGGAGAAATTAGGAGATTGGGATTAACGTACATACACTACTATATATAACATAGATGATCAACAAGGACCTACTGTACAGCACAGGGAACTCTGCTCAATATCCTGTAATAATTTATATGGGAAAAGAATCTGAAAAAGAATGGATATATGTATATGGATAACTGAATCACTTTGCTGGACACCTGAAACTAATGCAACATTGTAAATCCACTGTACTCCAATATAAAATAAAAATTAAATTTAAAAAAATTTTAATTAATGAGACACTTTACACTCAGTCTTTGAAGACTGTTTTTTTTTTTAAACATCTTTATTGGAGTATAATTGCTTTACAGTGTTGTGTTAGTTTGTTAGTTTCTGCTGTATAACAAAGTGAATCAGCTATATGCATACGTATATCTCCATATCTCCTCCCTCTTGCGTCTCCCTCCCACCCTCCCTATCCCACCCCTCTGGGTGATCACAAAGCACCGGGCTGATCTCCCTGTGCTATGCGGCTGCTTTCCATTAGTTATCTATTTTACGTTTGGTAGTGTATATATGTCCATGCTACTCTCTTACTTCGTCCCAGCTTACCTGTCCCCCTCCCCATCTGTGTCTTTATTCCTGTCCTGCCCCTAGGTTCATCAGAACCATTTGTTTTTTTAGATTCCATAAGACTGGTGTGTTTTTTACATTTATACAACATCTCAATCAGACTAACTTTTGATCTATAACTACCCTTCAAAAATATCCCAAATGGAGGGAAGGGACCAGGCCCTACACTGGCCAATCACTGCGTATGGACCACACCGGACGAGAGGGTACAGCTTCCTTCCATGGAGAGCAATGCCTGGGAAGAGACAGCTGTCAGTAGTCAGCCTGTAATAGAAATGAGCCATCAAAGTCTTTGACTCTAGAGGGAGGGTCTGAGCCATGTACCAGAGCACCTAAGATAGAAATTAAAATGTAACAAAAGTTAAAAGTAAAGATGCAGTAGGCAGACCTTTTAAAAACATGCATTTATTTATAACCAACACTTCTTGTCTGGGGCATACTCTTAATTAAAAAAACAATGATTGCTCCATATTATCAAGGGTCAAGAGTTTTTAGTAAGTCAGTAATTTGAGCAAAGTGTCTAAATGATGCCAGCTTCAAAACCTAGATTGAAACATCAAAAGAAATCGTACATATATATATTATTATATATGGAAAAACTCTGCTTTAGTGAGAAATCGAAAACAAGATCCTATCCACATGCTAAAAATTTCTCAAGTGTTTTTTTTATAAAGTTATGATGAGATTAAAGCAAGATATTAACTTTTCCTTCTAATAAAGCAGTTTAAGAGAAATTAAATGGAAGAAATCCTGGTAAAAATCCTCCTAACACGCAAAACGCAGCATAAATGAGTCTGAGACTTTGGGCCGATTAAGACCTGGGGTTGACAGCGAATGATCCAAAAGGGTTTCCTTTTGTGTCGTGGACCAGAAACATTTGGGAGAATCTGTGAAAGAGATACATCAGGCAGAAAATCCAGGGGACAATGAAGTTTCTTCTTGATCAGGCAGAGCTTGTCAGTGATATTTCAGACAGCGGCACCAGAAAGGGTATCAGACATAGACACATTCATTGTGTGGGGAGTGAAGGCAGGCAGAGCAGAACGGGGCTTCTTGATAGCTGTCCCCAGTGAGGCAGCTTCCCCAAGCACGCAGAGATAAATGCCACTGCTGGAAATACTAACCTGTCATACACTTTCTATTGCTGAAGTGGTGATGACGATGTACATCTACTTCATCTGTTCACATTAGGTCTGGCTGCCCTAGCAGAACGTCCACGTAAGAATGGCTTAAATGAGATTATTAAGTAAGTGTTACAAAGAGTACAGAAGGGTAGATAGAATCAGAGATGACTGAAGTTCCAGAAGAAGAGAAATACGGAGCAGAAGTAATCATCAAAAATAGAATAATATAAGCTCCTTGAGTAAAAGACCTGAATCTGGAGGATGTATAAGTGGAATACACTGGAAAAAATTAATTGAAATAGACCAATATATGCCGCCTGACCCTAAAATGATGAAAAATGAAACCCAAAGTGTTAAGTAAACAATATAAATAAAATAAAATTTGTTATTAGAAAAGAAGAAGAAATGAGGTTGCCCTCAGATTTCTCTTCCTCAGCCTTAGACACAGAAATACAAAGGGGATATGATCACAAACTTGGAAGGAAATGGGTTATTATTCATGATTTGTATTACCAAACAGGGTATGATTCAAAGATAAAGACGCACATGTTTTCCCTAAAAGCCCTCATTGAAGACATTCTTTAGTTAACTGAATCAAAATAAAGCTCTCAAAAGTGGGCAGTTTCTATAATAACATAAAAGAGAAAAAGCACAAAAAGACATTTAAACTGGTTATGAAAAGACAAGCATTGTAAATGTGATTATCAAACAAAATGTAAACTAATTATCATAAGAAGAGATGCATGATATAAAATAATTATCACAAGCAGGTTCTAAATACCTCATCGTATCCCCAAAAGTGAGAGGCTGGGGTGTACAGGAGGAAATGAACATGTGCTAATTTCCTTGTCTTAAATAGGGAGGGGGGTCAACAAAGATTACCTTCTGGTTGATATTGGTAAAGAGAAATTAGGTTGCAGTGTTTTCCCCCCAAAATAAAGTTATTATTTATAAGATTAAATGAGTTAGTTGTTAAATAACTCAAGGTAAATAAATTATAACCTATGATGGAAAATTAACAAACCCAAAAACCCCCATAAGAATGGAAATAATAAAACTTGATAGCCAAATTTATTAGTGATGACAAAAAATACAAATGAATTAGAACTTTGCTATGATGCAGGACAAGAGTTTGGATTTATAAAATCTCCTCTCCAAAAATAATAAAATAAGATTTATGAAGTAAATATAACCAGGAATGTACAGTCACCAGTGAAACAAGCTAAGGGCCCTTAGACAAACATAAATAGTAAAAAGTATTTTTTTTTACTATTTTTTATGTTTCACATAAAACTATAGAAGAAACTGGGACAAACTGAAAAAAATTAAAAATAGCAAGGAATCCACAATGACACCCCCCCCTTAAAAAAGAGCAGAATAATGATGATTCATAAATTTTACTACTCTCCCTACAGCCAGAAGTGGAGGTATATGCGGTATTTTGGAAAAAAAAAAAAAGAAGAATGTTCTCCTTTGAGTCTCTCTTCCTCCTTCTAGAAAAACAATATAAAAGCACATTACTAGGGCTGGAAAAATCAGTCAAAATTAGCCTCTCAACCCAATCCCACCACCCTCTGGCAAAATGGTAACCTCAAAGAGACCAGAGTATAATCTCCTACCTCTAATTGTTTAGCAGGAAACAAAAAGTTGTGGAATTAAAGGAAAAAAATTGCTCAGCCACTCCAAGCAACAAATTTCAATCCACAAGGCTTCCTAACCTCTGAAGCAAGAAGGCTGAAGGTTAATCCCCGTGGGAATGGCCAGTGGGTTGTGAGGTCCTCAGAAGAGGGGACCTCAGTGCAAGGCGCTCAGGACAACTCCAGGCAAGGAACGTGGCTGTAGCTTCACACACAACCAGAGCACCTGCCCATCTCTATTTCGTTTTCCCTTCAGTTGACTAAGCATCTAACATGTTCATACTCATCCTTCAACTTGCTATGCTAGAAGCATGTTATCTGTGTCCAGGTTAAAGGAAACAATAAAAATCAAAAATTCAACACAATTTGAAAAATAAACTGGTGAAAAGTGTTAGGGAAGCTTAGGTCAGGGGAAAGATGGTTAAATATTACAGAGATACGGTAAGTAAAATATTGATGCTATGGAAGAAGCGGCATATTGACTAGTATGATGGAAAATAAATTTCCCCCAAAAGATTACAAACGGTATATATAAAACCTTAGTTTTCTTCTTTCTTTTTAAATAAGGATGGCCTCCCAAATCTTTTGTTTATTCAATAGTCACAATTAGTAACTTACTTATGGGAAAAAAATAGTTTGAAGCCGATTTCATATCATATATCAAAATAAGTTTCAGATGGATGAAAGAATAGGTAATTTGTGAAAATTTTAGAATCAACTATTGGTGAATATTATCTAATTTTGATGAGGGAAAAGACTTTCCATGCAAAAATAGGGAAAATAAATCATAATAGAAAGGATGAATCTTTTTGAATATATAAAATTTTTTAAAAATTGTATTTCAAAAAAATACCAAAAAACAAACAAACAATACCACAAACAAACAATTGTGAACAATAAGCTGGGAAACAATTCCTCAGATAAGAGAGAAAAAATATTTATGCATATTCTTTTGTACCAAAAAACACGTTCACTTAAAATGGCACATGTGATCTGAATTCTGTGAAGAGTTGTGGGTCCTGGTTGCTTCCTAAACATGTATTTCCTCAAGCGCCTGTCTGAGGGAGTATGGAAATTTTGTAGCACACGTTTTTCAAGTAGCCATGCCTAACTGCTTCCTAATTTGTTTATGAAATTTGTGGCAATGACTTGAACACAATAGCAGGATGAACTTATAAAAGTACAGATTTTGGAGTTTGACAAATCATGTTAGAATCCTACTTCAAATATTTCCTGGCCCCTTTGCCAGATGGAGTCACTCAATTCCTTTGAGTTTCAATTTGAAATGGTGAAATTTGAGTACATTGCTCTTTGTCAGTATGCAGTGAATATTTGTTTTCTTTCCTCCTTGTATCCCAAAGTTTTGTAGATCCCAGGTTTCTAAGTAATATATTATAAAGCGAATTCCCTAAACCTGGATTTGCAAACCATTGTCTGCAGCCCAAATTAGCCTGGATCTTTTTGTAAATAAAGCTTTATTGAAACAGAGCCATACCCATTTTATTTTCACGTGTTGTCTATGGCTACTTTCACAGTGGAACAGCAAATTTGAGTCACTGGATTGGGATTGTCTGGCCAGCAAATCCTAAAATATCATATGGCCCTTTAAAGAAAAACTTTATCTACCCCTGGAGGAATCTATATTTTTGCTTTTATCACTTGAAAGAAGACATCACTGTACTTGTGAAATATAGGTACCTGGTGAAAGCAGCATTTTACTCAAAAAGTATTAAAATGAATATTCTGCAGAATCAAAAAAAAAAAAAAGAGAGTCAAACTCATATAGAGAGTAGTAAGTCATTGCCAGGGACTTGGGGTGGGAGGGTAGGGAGAAGTTGGTAAAAGGATACAAACTTTCAGCTATAAGATGAATAAGGTTCTGAGGATCTAACATAAAACGTGGTGACTAATGTTGGTAACACTGTATTTTGTTGAGAGAGTAGAACTTAAATGTTCTCATCAAAAAAATAAGAGAGAGAAAGATAAATATGTGAGGTAATGAAGGTTTAGTTAACTAGATGGAGAGGATCCTTTCACAACGTATACGTATATCAAAACACCGAGATGGGGACTTCCCTGGTGGCGCAGTGGTTAAGAATCTGCTGGCCAATGTAGGGGACAGGGGTTCGAGCCCTGGTCCGGGAAGATCCCACATGCTGCGGAGTAACTAAGCCCGTGCGCCACAGCTACTGAGCCCACTTGCCACAACTACTGAAGCCCACACGCCTAGAGCCCGTGCTCGGCAACAAGAGAAGCCACCGCAGTGAGAAGCCCGTGCACCGCAACAAAGAGGAGCCCCCGCTCGCTGCAAGTAGAGAAAGCCTGCGCACAGCAACGAAGACCCAACGCAGCCAAAAAAAAAAAAAAAAAAACCGCGAAGATGTACACTTTAAATATCCTAGAATTTTATGTCAATTATACCTCAGTAAAGCTGAAACAAAAAAAAAAGATTCTAAGATTCATATTTAGTATGATTTTCATGTGTTCTAAATCATTTTAGCCAAATAGTGTTTTAAAATGTTTTATGTATTTTATGCCTTTCTTTTCCTCTTCTTTTCTATTCTCTTTCTTTATTCCTCTTTCTTTACCAGAAAATCTAATGAGTTCTTTCTAAGCTGGAAAGTCACTGAACGTGATCCTGTCCTCATTATACCCCCTTTGATCTTGCTACAATACGAAATATAGTTAAGCAGTTCTATTCATTTAGGACTCTGGCTAAGGTGCAATAACTGATTGCCATAAATCAGACAGAGAAGTCTGGACCTGGTATCTTTGCTTTGATTCAATTATGTCTTGTGCTAATCCTGCCCTTGCTGAATCTGAATTTATCTGTACGTCTTTGGCCTGGAGGTCAAATGGGGAGTTTATTGGTATACTATCTCTCGTGAACTTATGAGTATTTCCTCTTTTATTCAATTTAAGGACAACCCAAGATGACACTGTCTTTATGGATTACTGCCCTGCCATTTTAGAAATGAAGAGCTGTTCATCATTTGGGCAAGTTTAGATAATCCCACATACCCATTTGTTAAAATAAATCGGAAAATTAGGAGACGGTAGTTGTATATAATTTGTATTTATGAAACAGAGAAACCAAGAGAACATATTGTCAGGATGTTTCACTCCTTCTGCTCAGACCACAATTCTTGTTTTATTTTTTATCACCTTAATTTCCTCTATTTTAACATGATTTGTTTCCTATTCCTTCATAGTGTTTATATAATTTAAATAGCTGCAGATAGCTATCATACTTTTGAGTCATTGCTTGGACCAGAAAAGCCTGTGGGCTAGCTTCTCCTGGTTTTTTTCTTTTTCCTCAGGGATCCAGCTGGTCCATATTTTATCACTTTTGTTTTTGTAAATACGCTCTTTATTCGATTTTTCTAAATGAGTCTGAACCAAAATGCTTTTTCCTTCTGGATATGTGTATCCAGAAACTGACACTTCCTGTGCTGAGAAAGACATGGTGGACATGGTAGCCAGATTTGGGTTTAGAACTTGCTTCTACTTTTTTTTTTTACTAGTTTTATGATCAAAGACAATCTTATAACTTTCCTCAACCTCGATTTCCTCAAATTAAAATACCTATCTCCAGCAGTTTTACTGGTACAGACAATCGAGGCGTACCAATCTGGCAAAAGCAGTATTTTTTTCAAGTTTCAATGGATTTGTCCTTCGTATACATGCTTTGTATATCTGTTATTTATATACTTATCTACCTATATGACTCACTTCTTTTTTAGAAGCAAGAAAAAACACTAAAAAAATTTTTTTAAGGAAATTTCAGGCTCCAAACTATACTATAATACTACATTAAGTCAACTATTTTGCCACTGGTTCTGGGAAAGAGAGACGGATGAAAGAGAAAAGAGTCTGCAGATAGACCTACTGGTAAATGTTAAGATTTTACAAATGAGAAATATGCAATTTCAATTCATCTGGGAGAAGTTATATGTCAATATAATTTCTGGAAAAATTATCAAAAATAAATCCCATCTTGCAAAAATCCTAAATTTTAACATTTTTAGATATAACTAAGAAATGGCAAAAAGAAATAGTAAATAGCAATGTGAATAATTTACCTTCAGCCTATAATATTTGAATAATGAAGACCCTATCAAGAAAATATATCTTAATTGTTCAGATCTTTCAGGAGGTCATTTTAAGCGTGCTTTTGCAAGGTTAAAAATAAAACATACATGATTTAACCCAGCAGTCCTTCTTTTAGGAACTTATAGTCGGAAGGTAATAAAATATAGTTAACTATGGACAAAAATGTAGATCAAAATAGCTTATCAAAGTTTTATTTATACTGTTAATGTATTAGAAGCAATACAATGTCTAACAAAAGTAGATTGATTAAATAAAATTATTGTTAAATTCATACAACAGAATACTTCTTTACTACTACTGTTTTTTAAATTTATGTGTTTGTGTGTGTGTTTACATTTAAATTGTTTTGAAGAACAACAGTAACAAATTGCTAAGAATTTTGGATTACTGGTTTCAAAGCTGGGCTTATATATTTTAAAAAAATTCCAGAAAGTTCCAAAAAGCAAAACTTGAATTTGCTCTGCACAGGCAACTGTTTACATAACATTTTCATTGTATTTACATTATTTACATAGCATTGCCATTGAATTATGTGTTATAAATAATCTAGGGATGGTTTAAATTATACAAGAGGATGTGCATAAGTTATATACAAATACTATGCCATTTTATGTAGGGAACTTGGGCATCCTTGGAGTTTGGTATCCTTGGGGGTCCTGGAACCAATCCCTGTGGATACCTAGGGACAACTGTAGTCAAATGAATTTTGAGTCAGTTGAGTGAGAGTTCTGTCACATTTCGTATGACTACTTTGGCAATCATTTTCTCTCTATAAGCGAATACTAAAATTCAAAGCTTCAAACCAGACTCTGTAACAAGAAGTTTTCTCTAAATCAAAGAGTGAAGAAAAATAAATATCTACAATTAATTGCCTGATGCATGATAATGAGTTTTATTCATGATTGAAATTTTATACATGGATTCATTTGGCAGGTCTGTGATTCGAAGGTGGCTCTGGCTACAGGACTTTTATTAAAATCTTTCCATTGCACTTGACACAGGGAGATCCCATATCCATTTGTCAAAAGTTTTAATTTTTGGTGCAACACTGAGATATCTAAGTGGTCAGCCTGCTGATTTGATGATAATTTTACATCCTTGAAGTCAGGTTTTATGATCTTACCATCCAGAGTTAGTGGCATAATCTGAGACGTCAAAACAAAGGAGGCACCAGAGTATGGCAGTCACTTGATATATTTCTTCTCTCATTTTTGTTTTTTGTTCAGGTTGATGGAAAAATGTAAATGTAGGTTTGGATATCAGGATGTTAGCAGAACCCTAGGGGGAAAGGAGAGTTTTCTTTGTAACTTGGAAGGCCTGGAACGGCCGCTTCTGACATCATGGGTATTTTTAATGAAATATTAATGACTCTGATTTTAATAGGAATTTCAGCACAACCTAAATTAAGCCATTGGAAAAGGGACGTGGTCCCGTTAAGAACAGTAAAACCGTAAGCCCCCTTCCTGAAGAGTAGCTGTGAGCAGTTAAAGTGACAATCAATTTAACCAGGCCATATTGCTCTGTACGTCTCAGAAGTGTGAAGTCCCAGCATGCCTGATGTATTTCATTTTAATTTCCTTTTGGACAGAGCTATGGTTAGTGGGGACCCTCACACACAAAAAGAAAAAGAAATGTGCAGAAGAGGAGGAAATTATTTAACCCTTTCCAAAAAGCTATGCAGTGCATTTAGCTAAAGTAAGAAAAATATGCAAGATTAGATTTCTCCTTTGGTTTTTAGAGAAAAATCAAAGTGGAGTAAGTGTAGTAAATAATGATGACTTACAGATGATTCCTATTGGAAGCCCTAAAATGCCCTCTGGGCACTTAGTCTGAGTATTTTTTAGAGAGAAACTGGATGGTTCTCAAATAAATCTTCCTTTGCTCTTTCTATATGGGAATATTACAATCATCTAATTTCACATGATTTTCCATCTGTCATTGGGATTAGATTTCTAAATGGTGAGCTGCTGATTTGTTGACTGTTTTGCACTCTAGAAGTCAGGCTTCAAGACATGGCTTTTGGTGGCAGCTCAGCCTGGATGTTTTTAAGATGGTGGCCTTGTCAACTTTTACAAAACTGAAATGCCAGATAAATCTGAAGGACTTTTCTTAAATTATTAACATTTCTTTCTTACACACAGGATGTCAACTACCTACAGAAGTTTTCCTGAGACTGTTTTTGTTCCAGAGCAGCGGGAGAGAAGACAGCAATTGTGTAGTGGAATGTTGAAGGCTGATTTTGGACTCAGGAGTCAGGAGAGCTAAACGTGACTTTTATTGGCTTTGACATAAATTTATAATTTGATATTGTTAAAGTCGTTTGCTGTTCCTAGGTTTCATTTCTGATTCTCTTCGTGAAATACTGGGATGCACACTGAACTCAAAACACCTTTTGAGATTTTTATGTGTTCCAGCACCCACTTTAATTTAAATAAAATATGACCTGTTCAAAAAAGCAACTATTGCTAGATGTGTAATATTTTAATCTTAATACAAGTTTAAAGGTGGGCACCTATATGGAAATTAGCCACAGCAACAGTTTCACCCAAGGATTATTTGAATACAAAAAATAAAGAACACTGTTTTGGCTCCTTATGTAAAGAATGAAAAGCATGGCCACATTCTTTTAATAATAGTATATAACGCAGATATATGGAATCTAAAAAAAAAAAAAAGTTGGTACTGATGAACCTAGTGGCAGGGCAGAAATAAAGACGTAGACATAGAGAATGGACTTGAGGACATGGGGGGTGCGAGGGGAAAGCTGGGGCGAAGTGAGAGTAGTGTCGACATACATACACTTCCAGATGTAAACTAGATAGCTAGTGGGAAGCAGCTGCATAGCACAGGGAGATCAGCTCAGTGCTTTGCGATGACCTAGAGGGGTAGGGTAGGGAGGGTGGGAGGGAGACTCGGAAGGGAGGGGATGTGGGGACATGTGTATGCATATGGCTGATTTATTTTGTTGTACAACAGAAACTAGCACAGTATTGTGAAGCAATCATACGCTAATAAAGAACTATTAAAAAAAAAGTATAAATCAACACATAATTTAATAAAATTTTGTCAACTTAATGTTCCTTAAGTATACAGTTCTGACACTATTACTCACCCTGGTCAAAAATATCATCTGATGAGTTCTAAGTATGGCCAGACTTAAGACCAAATTCCTTTCTTAGGCTGATCTTCCAAGTATTCTAAGATTTGACCTTGACTCGCCTTCCCGATGTCCTATCCCAATGTTGCCAAACTGGACTCCTCGCTCCTCCCCTTTCTGGGGTTCTTGTTCCCTAATAGTGACTATCAAAACTTACCCTGCTCTCCAGGTCTAAAGCCAATGTCATCTTCTAAGCCAGTCTATCGATTACACATAGTTCCTTCTTCCTGGATTCTCATCGTAGCTGAGTTTAGTGATCATTAAGACAGACTTTAAACACTGGCCTCACTAATTTCAGGTGAGCGACCACATTTATTTCCCTGAATTATGAGTTATCCGAAAGGAAAGGAGAGTGTCTTCCACGAAGATTTTTGAGATTTAAGGATTAAATGATGAGGCATATGGCCGACTTTGCCCATAGTAGGTGTACAATTCTTCTATTTCTCCTGCTGTCCCTATTATATCACTTATTGCCTTTTGATTTACAAATATATGAAGTATATTAATATTATTATACATATTATTTATATAAACACATATAGGTATTTCATTACTAAATTGCACAGTAAACACACAGTAACTTTTCGGTACTGGCATCCGGCATGGCCTTCCCCTTTCTACAGAATTGGGAAGGACCGGAACCTCCCTCTGCCCAGCCATCCCCTGGGAGCAACATGTGAGCCCATGACCTCAGGTTTTAACCAATCCAACGCTCTTGTCCAGGATTTAAATATTGAGCAAGTAAGACAAACTGGAAGAAGAGGTTAAAATTCACACGCAGAAGCAGCAGTGTCAGCGTCCTGTAGCCATGGCATTCTGGCCAGCATGTGTCTCCTAAAAGACAGTTGCATGGCTTCCTGCTTCTTGAATGCCTGACATAGCTTCTGTCTGGTCCATTTTCCAAGTCTGTTTCTCTAACTTCGCATCAATTGTTCAGCCTCTAATCTACTTGATGCCTCTGTGCTTAAGAAAGCCAGTGTTGGTTTCATTTCTTGCAAGTGAAGGCACTTTAACTATATTCTATACATAGATCTCAAAGTTATTGAAGGCAGTAGCAAGTGGCTGATTTGATTTCCTGGTTTAATTTTTTTTAAATGAGTGGATTACTTCTATTAAAAATCTGTCAGCTATTCAGTTGCCCCAAGTCAGGATAAATGCTTAAGACTCTCTCCTCATTTACCAGTTTTCAAAATAATGCATCATTTCTCTAGCTTTCCTCAAAGATGACTTATATTTTTTAGTACCACTATAAACTCTTGGAAACAAACATATCTGAAATGTTTGTATGAATTACGGTTATTGTTCTGTTAAAGTGTCCTACCTATGTTTCTGGGGGCCTCTGCAGTTTGAGTTCCGAATCCTTTTTACAAAAACCCCGTAGTTTGAGCTAGCTTCCTTGATTTCTGTTAGGACAAAAGTTTTTTTAGGCTTATCTTACACATTTTCTGTTCAGACCTAGAATCAAACATTTCTACATTTCAACAAAGAGGCAGATTTTGCTTGGGACAATGGATAACCCTTTTAGTGGCTTTCCACTCACATGTATTACACCTTCTACTTTTTAACTTCCCTTAAAAATTAAAATCTTTATATTTTAATTCTAAATTTCTAAATATTAAAAAGATAATTGTTCTCCCAGTGGCTGTTTGCTTTGCGGTGAGCGTAATTAGATTTTATACCCAAGCTTTTTGGAGTTCAATAGCAAAAAAAAAAAAAGTCAAAAGAGAAAATCAATTCATTCAAGCAGGCGAGCTCTAAAAGTCTCCTGAAGTGATAAATGCAGAATAAAGTGAACACTTAGCCACGTGAGCTATTACGTGATGCAAAGAACTGTAGAGAAAATTGAAAACAACTTTTGTAAAGTTATATCACTTTACGGTAGGAAAAAAAAATGTTGTGTTTGAATCAGTCAAGATGCCCCAACTCAACCTGACCCTTTAAAAAATAGGAAACATCTTCCATAACTAAGATGTAAATGACGAAGTCCATTCCCAGGCCTGCCAGGTATCAGAAGCCCAGTCATGTCACCAAGACCCCATGTTCTTCAGGGTCTCAGTCTTCTGGTTTCCAGCTCCATCCTACAACCAGTTCCTTCAGCCTGGGGAGCCTGCTAGATAACCTCCACCACTCCTAGCGCTACGACAGCTCCCAGGGGTCAAGGGTGATGGAGGAAGAGGCTGCTGCTTTCACTGTTCATCTCCATTTCCTTCTCTGTGGAAACAGAAGGTTGAAGACCTCACCCACACCACCTCACTTCCCAGTCTTCTGTGCAGCCGAGAGTGGCTAAGTGATCAGGTCCTGTCCAGCAGGGATGTGAGCAAAAGCAGAGGTGTAGGAAAGGGATACACGGCTATGCTCTGAAGCCATGATCCTTTGAGAGGTCTTTTACAGCCACCTAGTCTGGCTACATACTTCACGAACACATGGATCCTTGACACAGGTGTCACCTTTACATTAAGAAAGCCTATCTCAGAAGTCCCCTGAAAATTCCCCCTGGAAACCTGAAGCCTCCTTGGCCAGGACTGGGCCACATGTCAGCCTTAAACCACCGAAATGGAGCAAGAATGAGAGTCTCATGGTGATTATCATGGATTCTTAGAGCTTTCAGGACCTGTGAACTTGAGTTGGGGACACAGCATCTTTCCAAGCAGTATGTGGAACCCTAAACAAAGTAGTTTATGAAGGAAGAAAGTAGACATTGAACTAGCAACCCTGATATAATTGCTATATTTTAAAATTGATGATGTCTTGTGTCCATGTGAATATAAGAATACATACACGCACTATTGTATACAATGTTTCAGTCATAGTGTCTCCATAGAGTTTTGTGTGTATCTATGTGTGAGACAGAGAACACCCAGATGGACACACACCCAGACCCCACATGCACACTTATAACATCGCTTCACTCATAGCTTATGTGTCGTTTTTATTCTGCTTTTCATCTAATAGTGTATGCATTTCCACGTTGCTAAAGCTTCCAGTTATGTTTCTGTTAGCACGCACATAAAAATTCATTAAGTAAAAGCACTGTAATTTCATTACATCGCCTTACCTTTGCATCACCCTACCTTTGTAAACTAGGTTGATTCTCCTTTATTTCCAAGTAACGTTGTAATCAATGCCTTCATGCCGGTAACTCTTTTTTCTTTTCGAGTGGTTAATCAGAATTCATTCCTAGAATGTTCACCAAATCACAATGATCATTATTGTTATCCTCACTGCATACTCTACCAAATTACTTTCCAAAAGGCTATACCAACTTACACTCCTCAAATAACATAGGACTATATCATAGAGGTGTAACCTTGCTTGATTGGCATTTACTTCTTTAAGTTGCCACTTTAATTATTAGTGCCATTTACCTTTATTTAAAATAATGAGACAAAATTTACTACTTATGTAATGTTTTTCACAACCTCTTATTTGATTTTCTCCCAGGATTTTAACACTTTTGTTTTTACCAAAGTTTTATTTTTAAAACAAACATAATCTCCTTTTGCCATATTGTTTGCATACATTTTTTTGAAGGCAGTCTGAAAGTTCAGAATCGATAAATATTTGGCAATGGTCATTCTTGTTTTCTTTTCCGTTTTCATTTCTTAAGCATATGTACACATGTATCATTTATCCACTTAGAATAGTCTTTGATTCTTAAAATTACTTATTTTTTCCACATGCGATTTAGTAAAAATATATGAAGTTGCAAAAAAATTCCATTGAGTTTCAAATAAAATTGCATCTAATACACAGCTTATTTTTAGGAGAACTGACACAGTTATGACATTTCATCTTCCTTTTCAAAGATATTTTCTCTATTCAAGTCTTATTTTTTTTGTCTCTCAATTCCAGAAATTATATATTCTAAAAGAATAATAAAGTTTTGTAAGGACATGCTCTTTCTTTTCTCTACCCTGGCAGAAAATTCTAAGTACACTTTTATGTAAACAGACACTGAGTAGTCAAGAACAAAGCAAATATTTGTGTGTTTTGAAATGTTCTACTTCATTGTGCTCTTACCTTTCTCCATAAACTGGATTTAAATTTCTCTGCAGAAATTTGGATCTTTTGCTGCGTAATTTCTATGATCATTTCTCAACAAAAGTGTTCTTGATAAAAATTTGAATCGATTTTCACATTATTTTATTTTTGAAACCATATTGAATTTGGCAATAAATATTATTTTCATCATTTTTGTAGCATCTGGGAAGCTTGAAGAAACTCTCGGTGAGGCAGGACGGCAGGATGGGGGATAGTCTTGGAGCCCTGCATGGGCCACGCTGATTTAAAAACAATGAATCTCTTCCAATACCCTCCTTTAATGCCTGAACTCCTAAGGCTGCAGTGACTTTCCCAAGACTCTTCCCCTGGAACCAGAACCAAGCTCTTCTGACCCCCAGTCTGGTCCTATTGCACTTGTAACAGAATAATTCTCAAGAATATAGGACATCTCTCCATTCCTTGCCTTTTTGCATTTCCACCTCAACACCAAACTATTTAGTCTGCCCAACCTTGCCAGGTCTGTCCTTTCCCTATGCTTTGCTGAAGTTGTCCTTTCTCCCGGGACGCCCCCTACCCCATGCTTCACTTGGTCAAAACCTGCCCCCAGCACAGTTGAACCAGGTACGTGGTTTTCTGTAATTGACAGTGTCTCACTTCCTCATGAGACTTTAGGTTTCTTTGATCAGGGACCATATCGATCTTGCTCATCACTGAATCCCCAACATTTAGCCTAGAGTCTGACTCGTGGTAGGTGCCAGGGGGAAAAAAATTCTGACCAACTGGATCTTTGAAAAAGATTCACACCGAGTGCCATATTTTCTGGGAAGATTTCCCTACCTAACCACGTGTCTAAGTCTGTCATAACAACACATACGGAATCCTATCCTTCTAATGATCACTTTCCCAACTGTACTGAGAACTACTCCAGGCAAATTTTTTTTGCTTTGGAGGCATTGTTTTTTTTCTGTGTAACCTTAACAGTAAACACCATGCCTGATGCATGCATAGGTAGTAACTGCTCTCTCTCTCTCTCCCCATATATATATATATAATGTATTATTACATTATTACATTATATATATTAATAACATATAATGCATTATTACATTATTACATATATACTATATATACACACACACATAGTCTAAGTCAGTGTGATAAGCCTTAAGTTTTCTGACAGCCTTTTATATTTCCAGATATCTTAAAATGCCTGGCAAGTTGGAGCCACCGGGAAACTTCCTGTCCTGGAGGTTAAGGCTTTCTGCTCTTCGTTAAGGCCTTCGAGACACTGCTGCTCAAAGCCACTGAGCCGACACTTTCATTTTGCTGGAGGACCTGTATCTTCCTGTCTGTGATCTGCACATCGGGCTGGCACGGCACACCAGCGAGGATAAGCAAAAAGCATTTGAATACTTGAATCTTACCTGCTTATCTTCATGCTTCTTGGACAATATATCATTACTGTAACTGTTCACGTACAAAGCTTCTTTTTCATTTTGGAGGACTGTTAAGTCGAACAAGCCAGAATGGAAGTCATTCATTCTGGGATTTATCTTCATCCTGAAGGAAAAGATACACACACCTCTGAGCGTACAGCAGAGAATGACGCAAAACACTAAAATGCAGGGAACCTCCAGAAAAACAGCATCTTGAATCTGTTTTAGTCTCTGCCGTATCTCCAGGGATCTTGATCTACGCCTAAGACATAATATGTGCTTAATAAACATTTGTTGAATTCTACAGGAGTAGAGTAGAAGAAATGTCTTACGAATACTTAATTTCCTTGGGAAAAAGTTTCAGTATATTGTAAAAGAATTATTTATTTAACCTTACGCTGAATATGTCAATCTAAAATATTTTCGAAAAACATGGCCTAATGCATTTGAAATAAAATATACAATTAGAAACTAATTTTCTTAGTATGTTTTACTTTATGAATTTAACTAAATAATTATGAAATAAAGGATTCTTAATAATGACCACACAATCTGAGGTTTTGTACTTTTCTTCTTTCTTTACCCTGGACCCTGTTATTGAAATGGGAAGTTAAGCTGACGTTTTTGCAAGGTTTTTTTTTTGCTTTTTTATAGTCTAAAGGTTAATGAGCTGTGGTGTGGTTTAGCGCTGCGTGTGCTAAGCTAGCACCTAATATGTTAAGTTGGGTGTGATTCAAGCCTTCGGAGAAAAGTGGTCTCCTACATTACAGGTGGGGGAGGGGAGGACAGAAGGAAGAAGCCTGTACCATTGTGCCCCTGTTATTGCTCAAGAAAGGTGGTCCTGGTCGGCTGCATGCCCTTGGGGACTTTATATACAAGCTGTTCTCAAGGGGAACATAAATATCCCACATTCCATTTCGAGAGGTGCTGGGTTATAGGTTATTGACCAGTTTAGGGATTTATAGTTGGAGTCAGTAATTGTTAAGGAAAAATGGCTTGACAATTTTATTATAGTGGAGGCCTGCTGGAAAAGTTAAATATAGATTTACCTAAGAACTAACTCGATCTTGGTAATAATAAGTATGTCTGTGTGTGTGTGTGTGTGTGTGTGTGTGTGTGTGTGTGTGATTATGTGTAGATATTTTAGTACAGACTATGCTTTCTTTTTCATAGAGGAGAGTTATAACATGAATTCTTACATGTGTATCACATGAGTAAGTATACAACATACTGTTTCATAAGAATATACAGAGTATTGTAAATAAACACAATACTGACAAATAAATCCTTTCTGAACAATGAGAAATTGTTAATTCGTTTTCATATTTCAGAGCAGCAGCAGAAGAAAAAGAAAAGAATAGCCGTGGGGTGTACGTTACCATTTACTAATAGATTTCATGTCCCACCACTAACCTGCTCCCCCACCACCGCAAACATATACCCACACAATTGTTCACCTTTAAGATCTTAACAAATTAATCACCTATTTTTTAATCTATGGAGTTTTTTAAAAAGTAAAGATAGAGATTTAATGATCACTCTGATTCTTTATGATGCCAAATCCCAGAACTCATAGATCAAGATTTAGTATAAAGAATTAGTTTGATGGCTTGATAGAATACTAGAGAATATGGCTTGTCTTCATCCTTCAGGTCTCTGCTTAGTAGTCATTTTCACAGAAGGATCTTTCTGAATCTCTTAACTTGACCACCTTCAGTAACTTTGATTTTATCATCATCTTATGTTCTTTGTTTCATTCAAAGGTGTTTGTTAGCTACAAACCATCACTGATTCTCACTCTACCTAGACTTTTCTATAACCACGTTGTTCCTGAGGGTCTCTTAGCAACACCACACCCCGTTCCCACCCCCACTTCTTGCTCTGTCTTGGGGGTGAGGATGAAAAGTGGGCAAGTAGGGAGTAGAGTGGAGTTCTGCATCTAAATTATTTGGTGTTGCAAATCCAATCAACATAATCAAAATAAAATATGCACTTTATGGGCTCAATGGCAGAATGGAGATAACAGAGTAAAGAGTAAATGAACCTGAATAGATTGACAAATATTATTTAATATGAAAAAAGAGAGAAAAATTATTAACAGAGGAAGGCATTAACAAAGTCTTAGGAAACTGTAGGACAATACCAAAAAGACTGACATTTCCCTCTGGTTAGTAAACATATGGAAAATAGCAGAATAGTACTGTACACTTTGAATGGATATTGAAAGATAGATTATTACTTGTGTTATGAACTTGAATGAGCTGTCTGTGAAAACAATCTGTAGGACTTTTAAAATTCCAGGACCTCATACCATAATATTTAAAAAGTTAAAGATACAATCCACAATTATATTATTGTGAAGAACCAGAAAAATATCAATGACTTGCAGGGGAATAAACAGGTAACACCCATGTTGGAATTATCAGACAAGTAATTTGTAGCAACTAGCATAACAAGGCTCTAGGAAGTAAGATAAAATGCTCTTGAAATGAATGAAAAGTCTCAGCAGGGATCTAAAAGTTATAAAAAAAAAGAACCAAATAAAAACTTTGGAGCCTAAAAATAAAAGCATTGATTAAAAAACTAAAAATTTAAAAAATCAGTAGCAAATGGAGATGACAGTGGAAAGATCCAGTGAAGACAGATCAATAGAAAATATCCATTCTGAACAACAGAGAAAAAAACGTTGGAGAAAATGAACAGAGCTTCAGATATGTGTGGGGTAATTCCCAAAGTCTAAGCGTCATGACATCAGAGTTCTAGAAAGAGAAGTGAAAGAATGTGGCACAAAAATAATTGAAGAAATAATGGCTGAAAACTTCACAAATTTGGTAGAAGATGTAAATTTTCAGAATCAAGAGGGTCAGTGAATCAGAAACAGAGTTAACTAAAAAAGAAAGAAACCTACACCCTGACACATCATAATCAAACCGATAAAAATAACAAAAAGCTTTGACTGCAGCCAGAGAGGGGGAAATGAAAATGAAAAATTATTACATTTAGGGAAGCAACCATTTGAAAGACTGCAGATTTCTCATCAGATATTAAAAAAAAAAAAAACAACCAGAGAAAATGATGGATCAATATATAGCATTGCAATGAAACTATATTTTGGGGGAAACAGAGCAAACAAATGAAAATCCCCTTTGTGATAGGAAACATATAAACAAAACACCAAGTTTTTATTATTCTTTGAGATCAGCACTTGGAAATGAACATACAAAACGTGAAACTTCTGTTCTTTTCCTACTTAAGGTAAAATTTGATTTCTATGTGAAATTTGAAGACTTTAGTTTTTCCTGTCTACAACTGCATGGATTGCTATTGCATGTGCTAGTCCAATACTCTCAATGCCCACCAAACCTTAAGTAGGATTTTATCTTAAATTTGAAGACTTTATTGAGGAGGGGCGCTTTCCTATGTAGCCGTATCCTATAAGAGTTTCTAGTCAATAAGTAGGTACGTTTGCAGAGGTTTTCTAAACCACAGAAAGAATAAAAGCACCCAATAAATACATTCGTGATACAGATGACATTGCTTTTCAAGTTTCAGCATTTACTGTGGTGAAAGTAACAGTTAACACAGAAAGGAAAAAAAGGTGATCAGAGATAAGGAACTGGAAGTATAGAATTCATATTTTTCTAAATATATATATATAGCTTAAGACAGGCATAGGAAAGCAGAGTTGGTGTAAAGTCGCCTGTACCTCATAACCACATGAATAAAGATCTCCTAATCATGCCAGGAGGCTGGCAAAAACTTCCTTCAACGTGTTGCCCTATGGGAAAGTAAACCAATTTCCACGTTATTGTCCAGATTGCTATCTTTATCTGATGACGGAAGAGAAAGAATTGAAATAATTTTATCAGAAGAGAGTTTTTTTAAATGTGTAAAAAGAGAGAGATCAATGTTTTTTTTTAAAAAAATCTGTATCTTTGATTATTTCCTTACAAAAACAAATTAAGAGATGGGCATGAATATTGTGAGGAAATAGCAGAGGAAGTAGCGTGTTTTTCAAAGTCTCCTAGCCATGTGGCTACTGCTGTGTGCCTTTCGTCTCTTTGGTTTCCTGAACATGGGTGGAAAATTCTACTCTCATAATATTACTTGAGCCTTTTCTCTTCTTGGTCTTCTTTTAGGTTGGTCATTGGGGGAATCGCCAGATGGGAAGGAACCTTTCAAGTCCATTACTCCTTTCCTATCCCTTCAACACCTTCTGATGGCCAGTGGGGTTTTCACAGGTTCTAATATTACTGCAATGATTCAGCAAGCTCTTTGAATTGCACTCAGGAAGGGAATAATATTCTCTTTCTAATTCTCCTAGGAATTCACCTTTCCTTCCTGAAAATACAGACCAAAAAAGCCAAAATATTACTTCCAGTGAATTAACTCAAATAATCTTTATGGAGTTAAGCGCTATGTTTTCAAAGTCTGGTTTGGTAACCATGAAACAGGAATAGGCAAGCAGATCATCAACGGATACTGAGCTACGTGTCTTTGGTGCACAACCATGTAAATGTGGAGGAAACAAAAATTAATAGCAGGTGAAAATGATTCCAACTCTGACAGTAATCTCAGTCTTGGAGGACTGAGCATTTCGCCTGTGGGATCTGACACTAACTCCAGATGGAGAGTGTCAAAATTGAATTGTAGGACACCCAGCTGGCGTTGGGGAATTGCTTGATGTGCGGAAAACCCACGTATCTGGAGTCTGAAGTGAATTGTAGCAGGAGAGTAAAGAAAACACATTGATTTTTTTCTAGACACAGGAGCAGTTACCAACCCAATCAATAGAAATTGATCAGAGGCCAGACAAGAAATTTAGGCCAGGCTTTATTGGGGCCCCTGCTGCAGCAGTGGGGAGCAAAAACAAGTAGCAGTTCCCCTTGATTGCTCCCTGGGGGGGGGGAACTTGTTCCTTATATGGGGTGGGGGGGCAGGGGTCTGGATGGAGTAGCGGCTTAGGTGGTCTGCCCACCGCTTTAGCGGTATTCAGTGCAGGGGGCCTGCGCAGCACCCTGCTTTTGCTCCTGGTTCTTCAGAAGTGGCAGTTGGTTGGTTGGTTGGTTTTTTTGCTCTTTTTGTAACTCGTTGGCCATAATTTGCCCCAGCTGCCATGCATGTAGTTATTTTTAGTCCCTTACAGTTTCTTTGTATCTTGTTGCTCAAGGAGACCTCTGTCCAGGTGCAAGCCCTGCAGCAGAGGGTCCCAGGGCCCAGGTCCCAGCCTGTCTCAGAAGCACTAACATTATTTGAGAAATAATGGTGGTTGTCCTCCATAGGCAAGTGGCTGTCAGAGGTGATGGGAGGAGATATTGTTACAGAATTTGGCAGCCGATGGTAACTGGACTGACTGGATGTCAAAATAATAGGGGTGGGGGTGGTTTAATCACCATAGACAGGGTGGGTACAATCATTATAATGAGTGCAAAGTAAGAGTGACATCCAGGGGCCCTGTTCTACAGAGGGTTGTGCCGACGGATAAGACCACCTCCATAGGGGTATGATAGGTGGGCAGCTGAAAAAGGTATTGCTCAAAATTCAGCCACAGTTATGAAGTGTCGAGATCCCTTGCCCGGTTTTTGAACCTGAGTGACTTTTCAGATCCAGAAGCCATTGATTGAAGAAGAGTCTGGGTCCCCACGAGGGACAGTACAACACCATGTCAAATATATTATCAAACATTTGAAGGATTTCAAGAATTTTTGGACAAAAGGTTCAAGGCGACATTGGTACCCAGTCTCGAGAAGCATCATCATGGCCCCCATGTAGATGGAGTATTTGGGGCTATATAATTAAGGGAGCTCTTGCAGAAGTCTACCACCCAGTGAGTCCAAAATATCCAGGACCTACACGGTACCTATGCCATAGCTCCCAAAGGTATAATTAAATAGACAGCCTTGATATTTGACAAATTATCTAGTTTTTGGTATGTGTAGCAAGATTTATTATTGTGGGGAAGGCCTAGTGGGAGGCTTAAGATAGTAAGACCAAGACGATTTTGCATCTCATGGAGGAAGAAGAAGGAGATTTGCTCTACCCTTAATGACCTAAAGAGCTCTAAAAAAATCAGATGGTTTCTTAGGATGACGGTAAAATACCATTATTCAACCAACTAACAACTTCTGTGGTAACTGCCGTTCCATTTGCAGCATCTATGCTTGAGCAGATTAAAATGGACTCAGGTACAGGATATGCAGCCTTTGATCTGGTAAACACGTTCTCTTTCATCCCAATCAGGCAGAAGGTTCAGAAACAGCTCAAATTCAAACTGGGATCAGTAACAGCCAATATTTCTAGTCTTGCTTCACATCTGTGTTAATGCTCTTGCCCTGTTTTATAACATAGTTTGAAGAGAACTGAATTCTCTGGACTTCATAATATTCTATTGATTCACCTGATGACATCATAGAGATTGGAGCAGATGTGCAACTACTGGAAAATTCACTGGGCCAGGTGAACCAAGGCTGCACTTAGTTCACAAGTACGTTAGCTCAGTATGAAGGTATGAGACAAAAACAGATGGCTGCTGTGCCACAGCTCTACAGAGAATGGCCCTGAAAGGCAGTGATGAGAGGAAATCCAGTGGTAGAACCTCAGGCAATAGAGCTGGTCATTAACTTTGTGAGGAGAAGTTCCTTAAGTTATAGCCCGTGGTGAATGGCTTGGCTGGTTACTCATGGGCCTGGATGAAGGAATTGTGAGTAATTAGTGCACTGAATCCCCTCAAAGTTCATGTTCACCCAGACCCTCAGAATGTAATTTGGAAATAGGGTCTTTGTAGGTGTAATTAGCTAAGATGAGTTCACACTGGATTAGGGTGGGTCCTTCTCCAATGACTAAGGGTTATTAGCAGAAGAGGAGAGGACACACAGGGCTGCAAAGAGAGAATAAGCCTGTGTTACGACACAGAGACACAGAGGGAAGAATGCCCTTGACAACAGAGACTGGGACCATGCATCCACCAAGGAAGGGATGCCAAGGACTGATGGCTCCACCAGAAGCCAGGGCAGAGGGATGGAGCAGATTGTCCCAGCACACTTCCAAAGGAGCCAACCTGCCAACGCCTTGATTTCAGACTTCTGCCCTCCGGAACCGTAAGAGAATAAATTGATGGTTCTGTTTTTAAAGCCACACTGTTTATGGTAATATGTTCCAGCAGCTCTAGGAAACTAATACAACTAGGGACAAGGAAATCTGGGGAAGAAGCACATTGAAAGACCAATGGGAGAGAGCAAAAAGTTGAAACATTTTGTATTTCGCGTCCACAACTTCAAGAGAGCGTCTACTCTACAAGAGGCCTTAACAGCCTCCGAAACACGGAGTTCTGATGTCAGCCCGTGTCAGTGACAGCTAACTTCCACAATGCCTCCATAACCAGACTCCCCACTTCTTTATTATATTAACATTTTTGTTGTTCTAGCATTAGGTGACATAAATGTTCACTATAAGAAGACAATTTAAATTGCAAGTACGAAACAAACTTCAGAGTTAGATGCAAAATATAAAATCCAAAGCCTTTAAGAAGGGTAATCTATATTGCGTTATTATTTATGTCTCTCTCTGTCTCTCACACACACACACACACACACACACACAACACACACTCACACCACACACTCACATCTTTACGCGCTCTAGAGAATGAGGCAACATTGGGCGGATTTGAATTCTTGGATGTTTTGCTTTGGGTGTGGCAGCACAAGTGCGTGTAAAAATGTTCGAATCTATTTGGTGCCTACCGCTCATGAAATCAGCCAAAGGTATGGAAGCTTCATGGCTTAAGCCTGGTTTTAGAGTCATTGTTTAGCCTCCTGCTTCAAGTTAAGATTAGCTTCCTTTTCCTTCCCACATACAGGCGTGCCATTATTGCTTACAAACACAGCATTACAGTTTCATAAGTATAAATAACTAACTAAATAAAACACACTGAAAAATAAGGAAAAGGCCTATGAATAACATGGCAAGAAATCATTATGGCTACATAAGGAATTCTCTGATATGGCCAGATTTATACAAGGCAGATTTTGAAGCCCTTATAGAGGTAGAACAGTTAAGAAGATATTATCTGAAGACCATAATGACTAGATAAGCTTGATATTTTCTCGTAAGGAAAGTAGAAAGTTTGTAAAGCCACGCATACTCCATGGAACTTGGTCTCAAAGCAGTGTTGCAAGGTCTCAGTCCAAGCCACCAAAAGCAATTTCAAAATATATAAATTTACATAACAACCTGTAAATCACCCATAATTAGGACCATACTTGATTTTGAGTTTTAAGCTATTTAACCTATGTTGTAATATGTATTTCTGAATGTATCATTCATGCAGTGATATACATATATAATATAAATAATACAAGGTAAAATTTAATTTTACATTATTTTAAATTATACAACAGAGACAGGAGAAAACAATTTCATGCATACACAGTTTAATTCCTTTCAAATTTGATAAGTGTGTTCTTTGAAGCTAGTAAAATTCAAATCCTTCACCTCCGGTTTTTAAGGGAATGAACTGAACATATAATCCTCAGCAAAATGACCTACCTTCAAACTTACTTTTGCTTCAGTAACCCACTTCCCTTCCACAGTACAGCTGTCACTGCACTTTTCCCCTCCACTAAAATGAAACCTCTAGCCTTCACACCTGGAGTGCTTTCTGTTTTCATCCTTTCCCACTTCCCTCCTTTTCTCTACCACAGGGGTCCCGAATCTTCTCAAGAGGAAACAGTGGTTCAAGACAGTGTTCTCTGTCGTCGGAAGGGGAAAAGAATCCATTTAGGAACCCTCAAAGGCTAATACATTTTACCCTGTAATAGTAACCACAACAACAAAAGAACCAAGTAAGAAGGAAATAATACTTTGTATAGGCTTAGTTTGTATATTTACTATTTCAAACCATATAAATTGTCATCTTAGTTAGTCAAAAATGACTGACTATTGGCTCTTTCCTATGACTCAACCTAACACAACAAGGTCCCTAAAGAAAGAAGACGCTCTTTTCATCATTGGTCATCTACAGAAAGAAAAGAAAAACACGGGGTAAAATCAGCATCAAATCATCCAATCACTTGTCTTACATCAGTCTGTAATTCTTCGCCTTTGCATGTGCCATGTTGATACTATCTACCTGCACTGTGAAATAATTTCTTATGACCCAAGTGTTCCAGTGACTCTCCACTTAAGGTTGAAGCCACTTCTGGTGCCTGTCCTACTAAGAAATCCCATCAGAACTCTACTTAATACTCTGTAATAACCTATATGGGAAAAGAATCTGAAAAAGAATAGATACATGTATATGTATAACTGAATCACTTTGCTGTACACCTGAAACTAACACAACACTGTAAATCAACTCTACTCCAATATAAAATAAAAATTAAATTAGAAAAAGAGAAATCCAGTCAGTACGTCTTGATTGTTCTGAAACCCACATTGGCCCCCAACCAACACCTAAACTGATCTCCTTGTTCTAAACCACCCTCCTTCTAACATTTTTTACTACGCACTCTGGAACTTTTATTTGTATTATTTCCTTCCTTTTCATCATTTTTGAAAACAAGAGCTGTGCGTGTTTTGCTGTCTAAGCCAAATAGTTGATCATTTCCTATTGTGTTTTTATTTAATTTACTCCATAGAAAACATTGTGATAATGTTTTAAGGCCAATGCATGATGTCAAAGTCTAAGCTGAGAAAAGAAACAGAGTGACGTCATGAACTTTATCAGCTGGAATAAAACGGGTTGATTGTCGTGTGCAGCTTAGCACTGGTTATTAATAACAAGGGTAGTCCTTAGAAATGTGTGTACAACTCCTTTCACACGTGCCTAATAATTCTAGAGAGATTATTCCAAAGGGGGAAAAATTACCTTCATCATTGGGCTTCCAAAAAAATAAGCAGAAGTGGATTAATGTAATTGCTTAATCAACAACATTCAGCCCAAAGTATCCAAGTGTGTAGAATTAATCATCTTATTGTAAGATTCATTAAAAAGTAATGGGCACAGTGAGAATGTTGCACAGCTGGGAATAATTTTGTTCCATTAAAAATAAAAATAAATACACCTTGGAAAACCCTATTTTGACAATATTTTGCTCCATGCCTTGTCTTAGAAACAAGGATCTTGTTCACTCATGCAGTGCTTAATACCATCATCATTTTTCCAGTAAAGTGTGTGAACGACAAGCATCACAGCCACAATCCATCGTAATAGCACCCCTTCCCCTGAAACAACCTCTTAACCCTGGTTCATGATCAGTAAAAGCAAGAAAGTCTTTATTGCTCTTCTCTCTATAGGGATTATGTTTTCAGTAAACTAGTTTATTGTTTCTAGAACCCAAAATCCAGTTCGCAGTTTATGAATTGAAAGCTTGAAAACTATGTATTGAACTTATTTTCCAAGTACAATTAAATGGTTAAAAATGAAGTACTATTCACTGGGGGGGGAAAAAGGAAGGAAATTAGCAATATTAGAAGGGGGTCAGTTGTTATATCCTTTGACATTTAAATAATCCTTATTAAACAACCATTAACTCTAGCTTCCTGAAGACAATCAAGTATGAAATCATTCCTTGTGGAATGTCTTCTGGTGTTTCCAAAAATTCATCATCGTTTGGGGGTATGCGGGATAGTTGCAATCCAACATGAAATTGACAAAGACATCTGACTGTTCTAACAAATTACCTAGAGGAAATGCTTCTGTTTTATTCTCTCTTTGCTACACATGGTCATGGTCAATGGTCACTGAGTTTGAGGATCATTGGGTATTGCTAGTCATTAGATTTGATCCCCTTGAGGACTATAGTTTTAAAGAGGAGAGTTGACATTAATGTGACCACTGATGATGACTTCCAAACTAGATCTTTAAACCCGAATACATTACTGACTTTGGTTATCTACATGTGAAACCTGAGGTAATAATGGTAATAACAACAAAAATTAATAAGCTTAGTTAAAATGTAGGCACCAGTTTCAACCACTTGCCTTTACCCCTATTTTCTTTCCATTTACGACTTTTAAAAAATTCTCCTCTTTTGTCCCTAATAATTCATCTCATACCCGTAGTTTACATACCTCATTCGGCAAGACTAAAGCTTGGAATGAAGCCAAGGACCATCGTTTGTTCCTTAAACATTTCCCTTGAACATTTCCCCCACCTCTGCCAAGTGGTTTATCAAATATTCTTCCAACATGAAAGAGGACAAAAATTCTCCTGCTAAGGAAATAACATTTTTCCACATTGTTATGTTATTAATGAGTCTAGAAAGTTCATTTGAATTGTATGGCAGCGGTCTCCAGTTCTAATTAGAATCACCTGAGATGCTTTCAAAACACATTTTCCTGGGCCCCCTCCCAGACCTACAGCTTCAGGAGCTCCAAGGGTAGACCAGCAACTCTGGATGTGTCTCCTTGGTCTCAGGTAATTCTGAGAAGGCCCCAAGTTTGGAAACCACTGACTTTTGGAGCTAGCTTTATTCTATACTCATGGCCTTCCATTTACCAATATTTTACCACATGGAAAAGATACTGATGGTCTGTTTCTTCATCTTTCACTTCCAATAATTTCTGTATATACCTTAAAATGACAGACACAAAACTGAAGATAAAACAAGCATTTTTCAGCATTGCTGCACACCCTGGTGGAGATAGTTAAGGAAATCCTTATCTGTGATTTCCTGCCCCAAACCCATACTGTCTCCTTGGTAGGGTGTGTTCAATATTACACAAGCCTGAGCTGATTCTCAAGCTACTGATAAGGAAGCCATTTTATATTTAAAGTGCTGACTTCGCCATGAAAATGAACAGTCGTCCAATATACATGTCATTTTTTGATTCCTTGTAAAATGGCTAATAATAGAAAACTTTAATGAGTGTAAAGTTTGTTCAAGAATTTACATCATTTATGTGAATCTTGGGCCATAAAAACTTGGGGAAACAATCTGTTTCTGTAGAGTTAAAACGCTAAGACTCCACAATTTTTTTCAAGATAAAAATCAACGTTTTAGTCAATCATATAGTGTCATTTGATCACCTTCTTTTGATACTGAATATCTGAAAACAAATGCTGTATTTCTAAAAGTAAATTCTGTGTGCTTACCAGAAATGAGGACCCAATATTATAGCATGTTCTATAATTTATTCATAAAATATGTGTGTTTGTTGGAGTGAAATGGAATCAGATTGAAGTTTTCAGGACATATTTGTTAAATTGATGTTTTCTTGTGTTCAGATGAAAGAACCTTTGTCAGGGATTTCTATTCCATTAATTTAATGTTTCATATACGTGAATTCAAGTTCCATCTGTGTAGATGGAGACTTTGTGTTATTCAGAGTTACTGCCTTTATAACAAGCAGGATATTCATCATCCCATATCATGAACATGTTTTAATTATGATCTAATTAAGTGCATGTTTCCAGCACTTTGTGGTTTATAAAATGTTTTCATATCTATCTTATTTCCTTGATTGCAATGTTCACCTTTTATTCACATTTTAATATTTCTCAAATATTAGGATTAATCTCAAAATCGATATGCTTCGTTAGCGTGAAAAAGGTGCTCTTTACTCAAAAGTTTTCTACAAGCCTTATCATAACCCACGACACGTTAAAGTCAAGGAGACAGGGTATGATTTCCCTTGATTCTGGAGACAATTCTGTAGAGTCGACCGGGTTTCTATTCTCCTCACTTAAGCAACAAGGAAATTACGCCAGAATGAGAATTTGTTAAAGTGCACCTCCCCATGGACTGTTTGCTTGCTAAAGTGATTATATGCCAACATGTACACTTCTTTTAGCAACAGAAAGATATTCAGTCTGTCTCAGCACAAGGACATACAGGCAAAAGGACAGAGGGGTGCGCAGTACGGTTTTCTCCAGCAAGACTTTCCAAGAGGAAATCTAATATGCTTAGTTTCAAGTATCCCTTACACAAGGAGAGTCACGTGGTAAGCATCTCTGCTGGGCATGTGGCTCGGGCAAAGCAAACTCCATCCTTTCCATTTCTTTGTTTGCTGAAGAATGCTACCTACCTAATACCCCGTGATAATCTTTGGCCCGTGAAACCTGCCAAGCTCTGCCTGTTTCTCTCAACTTGGTGGTGACAGCTTCCAGCTGGACACCTGATCAATCATCCCTGTCACTGGCCTCCGTGTCTAGGGCGTGATTGCTTTTGTTTGCTTGTTTTCTTAGCTTTGCTCCGCAGCTTTATTGGCAGGCTTCCTTGCTTGTCCACTAAAAGCCAAATGTGAAAGTAGCAAACTCCGCCATCTGGGAAAAAGGGAGCGGGTCTGGCACATCTCACCGGCCTTGATTTTATCAAAGCTCCTGGAGGTTACAGGTATTTTTTTCACGGCAGACGTGTTGTGGCTGCATTTGGTAGTGATGAAGGAGGAGGGGGTGGTTTTTAGGGGTTTTTTCCCTTCCTGATCGCTTTATAATTTTAGCGCGGCTCAAATAATAAGATAAAATGTAAGACATCTTTGAGAAGCTTCCTTCTGTAACAAAATTTTTATCTACTTTGACCGTTCAAAATGAGCGCTTGAATCCCCAAGACAAGTGACTGCGAACAAGGCTTTTACAAAATGTTAGGAGCTTTCTTCGGCTCCTGGAAGGAAAGTATCACAGTTTATATTTATTTTTTCAGTGACATAAAACACTTCTCCATTTAGTCTTTCTTTTCAAAGCTTCAAAATGAGTCGTTTAACAGCAAGCAGGATCTAGAAGAACGTATCAGTTGGTACTCGGTGAAAATTATATGTAAACACAGCTATCTGTTCCTCAAACACATAGAATTTTACATTTTTAGAGCACCTTGAACAAGGGGTCCTGAAGAAGGCATTCCCACACACACCTCTCGTGCACGTCTCTTACAGTCTCATCTGTTTATATGTCAAACCAAGTTACCAACTAAAGGATGTTTCATTTCTCCAGTCCTTCTCCAGCACTCTACATGATTTGATTTCTGTAGGAGCAAAGGACAAACACCCATGTCTACACAGTACTCTTTTCATTTTGAAGGCTGCAAATGACATACCATGTGAAAATAAGGAAATCAGAAAACAGCATTTATCACGTTGCACGAGTTTACCAATCATTGCAGGGCAGATATCCATGGCGAGGGACCCAGTCCCTATGGAATCACTCTGAAGTAACAATATTCTCTATCCACCTAAATCCAATCCCCAAAATAGTGTTTTAAAATGTAGGAGGGGCAAGTATAAACCCATAAAATCTCTACATTCCAGAGAGACAAACAGAACATCCCAGAAAACACATGTCTTGGTATTGCTTCTAAGTGGTACATGTAATAGCTGTGTTGTGAAGAGGGACATTGCTGAGTGATGAAACCAGCCCAGACTGTGTCCTTTCTCTGATAACCGAAAAAAAGAAAGAAAAATGAACACTGAATCATAGGCATATGCTCGATTCTCCTCAGAGCTAGGTCAGCCTTTGAAAAAAAGAGTACTAAGCGAAGCTGCTAGAATTTCTACATTCCCCCCTCCCCAGTCACCACCACCATTTAAAAAATGTGATTCTTTTTCAGAGTTACTTCACTCTGGAACTTAAGTCAATTCAATGTAATGCTGCTATTACTTACATCATTGAGTGTATGGGTGTGAGGGAGGAGCGGCAGGTGTGCAGGTGATGAACTACCAAAATGATTAAACCGTTTGATTATTTGACAAGAGCAGGTTGCCAGTAGATTATGGCTGGAGGACATTATATCAATAGTAATACAAGGGGATGTGTTATGTTGCAATAAAAATTGGACATTTCTGAACCTATTTTTTTCTATGATAGATGCTTCGTTTACGTAAGTATAGGAGGGATATTTTCATCATTGCTATAAGAAATTGTATTTTTTTTCTTCACATGTTCCTATAGCCACCAGAATTTTCATCTAATAGGACCCGGAAATGAGACTTAAAAATATAACAAGATCATAGTTTCTTAATGTAAAATTTATACTCAAGTGGGTGGCAATAAGAGTCAATAATTTTGAGTAAGATAGTACCATAATCAGAGACTGTGGCACAGCACGTAGACAGAAGGAAGTATGGTTAATGGTGGCACAGATCTATAGAAGTCTGGGCATAGCACAAATTTTTTTAGGAACAAAGACCCGTGAAATGACCCGTGCACGAGATTTGCTCTGTGGCAGTGATAACATAATGGGATCTATCTTCCAAAACTAGCTAAGACTTATCCTAAGTGAAGCACATTATTACTGAAATTCCCTCCGGTTTCTTAGAGAAAGAATATATGAGTTTGCAGTCTCTTTCTCTAAACACATTTAGATTTTATTTTGTTTTAAAACATGACTTTCCTCTAGAAGTTCTCAGCCAGCCAAATCTGTGCTTTATCTTCTTGCTTTGGTATAATGCCTGTACAAGGCCTCTCAAAATAGTTTCCTGTCTGGCTTGTTTAAAACATACCTCTTCACTGTCTGAGATGAGCTGAAGGGAGGATATGAAGTCAACAAGTATAAGGCGAAAATAAATAACCATCCAGTTCAAACAAACCCCTTGCTCAGTCAATAGTTTCTGGTCCCTGTTCAGCTGTAACCAACCAAGTTCCTTACATATCTCATTATCACACTTCTTTATGGCTAACCCTTCAAAGATGATCTTGTTTTGAAGTTCTAAACATCGTGCATGCTAAAATGACTCAGGTATTATCATGTATTGATGATTCACGAGGTCCTTCTGGAAGATGTAAACTCAGGCGTCTAATCAATAAAATAATTTTGAGTCTTTGAACTGGTTCCAGGACAATTTTTCTTGGCAGTTTTTTGGCTTCCTGAATTATACTGACCCAAACCATGAATAATGATCTAAAATTGCACAATATACAGAAACCAGCTGTTCGAGAGGAACAAGAGGGTGATGTCATGGGGCCATTTCTAATCTCGATTTAATGTCCTGCCAGTACTGATGTCACTGGCTTGGTAACACATTGGCAGACTCCAATTTGTTAAGGATGAGTAGGTTCGAGAAGGAAATCGTATCATTGAAGGGAAAGAGACTTCTCATTTTTTCTGAATTGGGGATGGACTAACAAGAAACTGCAAGAGCTGACAGTGGGATGGCTGGTATATACTCCACTGCAATGATATACGTATTAGAGTTCACAAATGTGTCCCTGTCCTGTTTGCATTTGCCAAGAAACAAAGTTCCTAATCTTCTAAAAAGGAAGATATTGCCTAAGTTTTCATGGGAATAAAATACAATTGCACCAAAAGAAGATGGCAAGGAGTAGTCTTTGCGTAAGTGCCCAGAAGAAAATCTGGGAGTCAAACTGAATGAGTTTGTAAGATAGACTACAATGTGTAAACTACAAGTTAAGTATATCTTAGCTATCTTAGGAACTAAGGTAATCGTCCATCTGCACTCAGCCCTGACAGATTTATCCTTTTTCCGGTCCCACCACAAAAATAACAACTAAATAATACAAAGAAGTTTGAGAGAATTCAGAGGAGTACAACAAAAATGATTAAAGGGTTAGATTATCATTTCTGGGATTAAAATGTTAAGATACTTGGGGCATTGTTAGGGAAAAGAGTAGTAAAGGAACATGAATACCAACATACAGGATTCTTTCCTATAGAAATTATTGTCTATACACTAAAAAATGCTGCAGCTATAAGGAGTTAGCATAGAAAACAAAAATTAATGGTCTTTTTTTTTTTTCAGTACACAGGCCTCTCACTGTTGTGGCCTCTCCCTTTGCAGAGCACAGGCTCCGGACGCACAGGCTCAGCGGCCATGGCTCACGGGCCCAGCCGCTCCGCAGCAATGTGGGATCTTCCCAGACCAGGGCACGAACCCGTGTCCCCTGCATCAGCAGGCGGACTCTCAACCACTGCGCCGCCAGGGAAGCCCTATTGGTCTTTTTTAAGGCAGGGTTTTTATCTGAATTACTGGTGTACAGAAAATTGTATTGATAATCTACTTAAAACTGTGTCAGAGGTCTCAATTTTTAAATCTGTGTGAATGAAGTTCAGCTTCTTTATGATTTAGGGGCTTCTGTAATGAATTTTTGAAGTACATTTAATTGATAGACTAGATATGTTAAAGTGCATATTTGCTATGTGATTAAAGTAAGGTAACTTACAGAAGCCGATGTCAATTATAACTGTACTGAAATAATAAAATGACACAGCTGGCAACTGTGAGTTTTTAAGTACACCTCAGACGTGCACAAAAGCATTACTAATTTAAAATTAGCTCATGCATTGTATATTTTCTTTTAAAGTATCACATAAAATTTTTAATTTAAATTGTTCCCTTCATTTTTAAGTGCAAAAAGTTCACACTTGTACAATTACATAATTTAAGTTTAATGTTAGTTTAAGATAATGTTGTTTTCCACTAGGGCTCAGTGAAGAGAAAGAATTTGCAGGTCTGAGGAAACAGACAAACAAACAGATTCTATCCACACATCTCAAACGTTTGGGGGGAAAACATTAAATTTTATTAGTAATTATAGAATTTCCCCCCAATAAATCATATTCATATGAACTTTGGAGAGTAGAAATTGAAGGGCTTAAAACATTTTATTATGAAACCATAGAACAAAAACATATCTAGAGTGTGTACTTTATGAGATTAAGGAGAATTGCTAAACAATTGTAAACTAATACGGAGACCCAGAGGGGATAGTCAAGGAAAGAAAGCTTTCTTAATTGCAGCCTAGTTAAGCAATTTAATTAGAATGGCTGCTTTTAAAATAAGTGCAATTTTGCCAAAGGGAAGTGTGTTTTCTGGTGATAGATAGGAACATTGATGAGTCCCAGCCAGGGTACCATTACAAAGACAAAAGGTCACTGGGCTCTCCTGACAACAAGCACATGTTTTCCATTGGATGCCTCCCCGATGGAGAATTTTCTTGCCACTCATTAGAATTTATTGACACATAATTCCCCTGCAAAAGAGATTGTGGAAAATGTAGTCTTACATAATTGTTCTCTTCTTTCTTTCTACGAAGGCCTGAGTGAATGGCGTATCACAGTGGCCATTTTGGGGGTGAGGATGACGTTGTGGGGGGAGGAGAGACGGGGAGTGAGGCTGCAAAACGTCCACTTCCCATCCTGAGGCACACACAGACCTTTAAATGCTTCACTTATCTCATATTGTAAACTCCAACTGGAGGAGAAATATTCACCAGACAGGTCATAAATCATGCCCACAGACAGGTGCAATAAATACCAATGTCAAAAAGTTACAAAGTAAAATTATATTGTTTTGACAAGGCTTCCAGATGCGCTGACAACAGGGCAAGTAAATGGTCTCTTTTCTGAGAGTCCGTATTACTGGTCCAAGGGCGGGAAGAAAGACCCCAAGCCATCCTAAGAACAGTATCCCAGAATTTTAACGCTTGTCACCCTTACCATAATCAGATGACTAGTTAAGATTCCTCTGTCTATAGAGAGAAGTCATCACATGTTAAAGTGTTATCTGTGGAAAAAGCATTTAACATGGGAATTCCCTGGCCGTCCACTGGTTAGGACTCAGTGTTTTCACTGCTAAGGGCCCAGGTTTGATCCCTGGTCAGGGAACTAAACTCGCACAAACCGTGCAGTGCGGCCAAAAAAAAAAAAAAAACATTTAACACAAAATCAGGTACCACAGGGAAGATATTTGATATGTACACAATGCTCATCATGGAGAAATTGCTTATAAATCAAATTGTTTTGAATTATATATATGAATACACACACATATATATTTAAATATATTAAATATTTACTATTTAATGAAATAACCCAGTGGTCCTTTTGTAATAGTTCTTTTTTTAATCTTTGGTGTAAATCTGGATTTCGACATTCTTAAATGAAAATACTTTAATATGAATTGTGTTGTTTCTTCTACAAAACAGTTTGACTAATTAAATTTAACTTCAAATAATTTACTGCATTCTAGTATTCTTAATAGAGGTATTAGCTATAATAGGGATTTTATTAAAACGACAGACATTACATAGTTTTACATGTTAATACATATGAACACAAAAGGATGCCAGACTCTCTCTTCTTTTGGTATTTGTTTCTTTCTCAGTCAAATTTGCAATGAAAAAAAAAAAAGTTAATTATTTAGCAATTGACTGAAATTTTATTTATGGTCATGCTATAGACATATCCAGCTATTGGAAATGTATTCAGGGTTATACCTAATTAACCAACAAGTTCAACTTCCTTAAATACTTTCATCTGAAATAAAGAAAGAATTGGGGTAATTTATCAGAACTTTGAGTAATAGTAATAACAGTTTAAACTATATGTCCCGGTGTATGGAAATGTTGAGCTTGTTCCTGAGTGATTCAATTGTACAGCTAGTTCTGTTTTAATAACAATTTCTATTTGTTAGGTCAATTTGTCTAAATCGATCCTACTATTCCGATATTTACTACAAATCAGGCGGTGCTGAATTCAACAATTGTCCAAATGCATAATAACTGAGTTCCACATTTGTATTAGACCTGAAGAAAGTGAAGAGTAAGTAAGACATCATCTTAAAAATTTTTACTCAGATACCTTTAAATTGACAGGGAATCTTACTTCCATCCCCTAATCCCCTTGACACCTTAGAATCATACGAGACTGAGATTGGAAGTTTCAAAACAGTTTAGAAACTTCCAACTTCTGACCGTTTCAAAGAGTCAACTCAAAGTCATTTATGTAATCCCTCAAGAAATGACTCCACAATGGTAATTCAGCTATTTATCCCTAGGTTAAAATGTTACTTTTTCTCACTCTCTTTTAGGAAAGAAACAAATCAGGAACATATTTCTTAATAGGCTTGATATTCCAAAGGGAGGTGTCGGTTATATAATTTTGTATTTATTCCTTGGGGTTTGGGTGAACTGCATACCTCTACCGAAAAATGAATTATTTTGCTGAGTTGTGTTGGTGAGTTAGAATGATGACCTAGGGAAGCACAAGTCAGGAGTGGAAGGCCTGGTAGCAGCATCCTGTAAACCAGGCCAATGTGTTGCCCTAGAAAGGAATGTGCTGCCATAAATGAAGGCACCTGGAGGTCAAAGGTCATGGTATGTAATTAGCACAGGCCATTTAAGGAAGAATAAGAAAATAATGTTTTACAAGCTGGTAGAAAGAGAAGCAAATAATCATTTAAATGTTCCAATCGTGAGTTCCGTCAGTGTGTGTGGTTTATTTTATAAGCAACTTTCTTTATTAGTAAAGAAGAGGTAAGGCAATACTGAAAAACAGTACTCATTGGGACCTTGCAATGTGTACTCCCTGGCCCTCTCTTCGAGCTCGCCTGTATGAGGTTTGCTTCCAGCGCTTCGTTTATTTTTTCTCTTACTCTAAAACTCATTCTGGCATTGGAGAGATGATAAGTGGAATAAAATAAAATAAGGAAATCTCTTTAGACTATGGGAGATATTTTTGGCCAGTTTCTGGAAGGAAAGGTGCACTGGATTCTGGTTTATAAAAGTGAGGCTTTCACAAAGGAAGCTGGAAAGTTTTTCTCTGGGCAGCCCAGCCACCTAATGCTTAAGTGACCCATTAATGTCACTCGTGGGACTATCTAGTTGCCCATTTCATTTAAAATAAATGAAATGAATTTTAGTATTGCAACTGACTTATTGTTTTGTATAGGAACTGACTTCTGTGTAAGCAGAGGTGACTTAAAGGTCATGGCAAGTGAATGTTATGCCTCCAGTGCACATTTATAATTGCATTTATTGCTTTTTACACAGAAAAATAGACACATTAAATTAAACCTTTCTCTTTTTTTATTGTCATTAAGATATTGGGGCAGTGAAACTTCCCTACATATATGTAAACTGAAAGTAAAATATGGCAACTAAGCTATTAAAGACACTTATCTACTTACAGCGGATTGCTGAGTACAAGTACTATCATTCCCTTGGTCAACCTATAGTTGTTTCTATTCCAGGGGCAAGTTAAATTTTATTGTTTTAGTTTGAAACATATCTTTTGGGCATCATTATCAGTTGATAAAAAAAACTGATGATGGAAGAATATCTTACTGGTAAGGATGCCATGAGTTTGTCAAGATGTAAATCTGAGAACTGGTTTCCATTCTTTGTTTCCTATAGTGGGCAGTAAAAAGAACAAATTAATGGAGTGAAACATGATCTCTTGCCTGCTAAATTCCAAGGAACCAATGTGATATTTAATTACTTACAGATATTGAGGCTTTTTTCTCTAATCTTTATTTTGTCTCTATTTTTTCTCATTATTCATTCAGTTTTTTTGTTTCGTTCTGTTTTTAAGTTAGAACTTGCATGAAGACAATATATAATCATAGGACCTGAGGGCATAATACAGAAGAGTCACTTATAAAGGACATTCTTTGCACTGGGTCACAGCATTCCTATCATGGATACAAATAAATCACCAAACGTCTGACAGTGGGTTGTGCTTAAATTGACTCTAATCTGAGATTGAATTCTTATTTCATTTAATATTTTATTTTCATTGGAATTCCTGAATATGTGCTGAATGATGTAATTGGATGTTTTTATTTTAATTTCCTAACATCTAAAATTGAATAGAAGATGCACATATTTCATGTCCATGTCTTAAAGAACTTAATTTGAGCGGCACTAACTACAATGTAATAAACTTCATTGTGGCTTTACTGTATTTGTTCTTGTTAATTAATTCCACAAGATCCCTGCCACTCTCTTAAGTTTTAACTTCATACGAGAAGAGGAATAAATTCAGAAAACTGACCATACAACTGATTAGGACCACACAAATTGTCCATTAATTATTCTGTAAATACTTCAAATAGTAAGTCTGTTTTCTCCAGCAAGATAGTAAACTCCTCGAGGACAAGAATTATAAACTTCTAAAATTCCTAGCCATGTCTACAGTCAAAACTGAATCTATCACAGTATTTATTAATATTTTTAACTTAGTAGTTAAGGCTTAGTGTCTCAGTAGTGGAAAATCCCCAAAAGAAGAAGGAAACATGAGTGTGGAATCCAATACCATATGCTTCTTCAGACACTATAAAATATGCCAGATCTCGATAAATTCAATACGTTTTTTCTTTTGTGTCTAGAAATAAATTTAAACAGCTTTGCTCCAATTTTAATAATCATTGCTTCATTATAAAAGCAATGTATATTCTTTGAGAAAAAAATTTAAATAAAAACATATAGCAAGAAAAATGAAAATTATCTGTACATGCAACACCAGATAAATAGGCCAATTAATCTGTGTATATTCATCTATATGTAATTAGTAGATTTTATAAATGGGCACTCTCATTGGATATGTAGTTTTTTTAAAATTTTTATTGGGGAATAATTGATTTATAATGTTGTGTTAGTTTCAGCTGTACAGCAAAGTGAATGTGTTACACAAATACATATAACCACTCTTTTTTAGAGGGATATGTAGTTTTAGTATCTTGCTCTGTTCACATACATGAATTCATTGATAATTTTCTCAGTTAATTAAATACTCTATAAAATATTTTAAGTGGATTTATCTTCTATAGTAAATGAATATGATCATTATTTATTATAAAAATTATATATAGTTTTTACTTTTAATACTACTATTTCAATAAGGAATAAAGTGTCATAACTACAAAAGACGTTATCTGTGCTTTTCTGATCTTCCATTTTGGTAAAATTCAAGAAGTAGGATAACTCAAAATGATGATCATTTTTATTAGCTTGGGTACGTTATACAAATTGTTTTAAGTGATATCTATTTCGGAAGACCTTAATAAGTAAAGTATACGTCTTTGATGATCTTCTCTTCCCTTTACTGTTCCACGTATTCACACAGCCTAATCATTATCTTCTGCTATTTAATACCAAAGAAATGTCTGCAAGGGATCTTTCTTAGCTAATTCTTGCCCTCTGCAGTTTTTTCTTTTGTTTTTTTTTTTTTTTTTTAAGATTTAATCATCTAGAACACCAGGTCCCTACAGAGAACTTGAACATTTGCTTTTAATCAAAAGACAAAGTTTATATTAAATTCAGTAAACAAAATCAGGGACTTGTATAAATAACAATTTGCGCATATCATTTTCATTTTTGCTAACACTTTTGACTCTGGTATTGATCTTTCGCCAGGTTGTGAAACTCAGAGGGCAAAGTGCAGAGTTCAAAAGTGGCTATTTGCCTCAAGGTTTATTGAAAATAAAACATCAACGGAAGTCCGCTGAAGTAATTTGAGGAAACTTTTTTTTCCCTTTTAGGAAGGATATCATTATTCGGTTTCTAAGGTTAAATCTGCTTAGAGAAAAATAATAGAGTGAAAACAGGCTTGAAACTCTAGAAAGCTGGCAGAGAACATCTACATAATTATGTGACTTAATGCAGGCATGTAAAATTTCCAAGGAACCACTTTTCTCATTCTATTCTCAACATCCCTTTATCTGTTCATCATCCAGCTATTGGAGCTATAACTCCAGGTTGCCAATCACACAACCTGTGGACACACAGCACAGTTGTCAATTGAGTGAATAAAGAAAGGGAAGATGTTTAAAATGTTATTTTGAATGGACTTTAATAATAAGGTGGATTTTTAAAAATCATCACAACTGATGGACTGTCATTATGCAGGTAAAGACAAAGTTGATTTTTTTATTCGCACTTCCCAAATTATTATTTTGCATTCATGCAAGCACTTGCTGGGAGCGTTTTCACATTCAAACAAAACAAGTACAGTGTAGGCAGAGCTGTTTTTTATTTTGAAAGGTAACTGAAAACATACAGAAGAGTTCTCCAGTGCTGGCTTGAAATTGTTGTGTCTTAAGATTCTCAAGGCATTTATTAGAAAGTGTCCATCCGACTTACGAGAATTTTAACAGTCTCCCTTAGGCCAGACTGCAATTTAAGCCAGGAGTCAAGAACTTCAGTAATCTTTTACCAGCGTCATGCAATAGATCCTGGTTATTTTCAACCAAATTAGACATCATTTTGGATGTTTATTCTCCCAATTAGCTGCTTTTTTTTCCTAATCCTTCTAAGTTTCTTTATGATTTATTTTAAAATTCCCTTAGTTTCTGATTACTACAGCAACTTAAGTGTGGTCTATTGGAAATCTTCAAAGGTGTAGAGGAGAGACACAAAATCATTTATGTAATAAGACTCCAGCTAACAGGCACCCTTAAGCAATCTGAATGCTTATGGAATAGCATGAAAATAGATCCAGAAAATTAAGCTAAAAGCTGGAGAAAAAACAAACTACATAAAGCTGTGCTTTCACAAGACTCATATGTCTAAGTATATAAGGTCTTAGCTTTTCTGGAGCTGACATTCTAACAGTGGAAAACGTATAATAAGTAAGTAATCGAATAACTAGAAAAGAAAATTTCAGATGCCTTGAGCCAATAAAGCAGTGTTATGAGAGGTGATGAGGGGTCCTTTAGAAAGGAGTGTTAGGAGAGACATCACTTAGGGGCTGGTAGCTGAGGTCCCTAGAAGAAGGTGACTATATAAACGTCTTTGGCAAGAGAGGACAGAGAAGAAGAATAGGAAGCATCAGGTCCTAAAGTGAGGGTAAGATTTTTACTTTTGTTTTTCTCCCTGTGGAACAGAAAGAAGATCTGGATTGCTGGGATATGGTTAAGAACAGAGTAGAAGGGTATGACGTGGATAGAACGTAGGCAGGGACTAGATAATACATCAGTGCAGTGAAAGCCGTAACAGCCATTGGACAGCAGAACTCACTGATTTATGCTTGGCACACCATTCCAGCTGCAGTGTTGAATGTGAGTTACTGGGGAAACTAGCGGGGACCCTATCATTAAAATGGCGATTGTGATGCAAGTAGAAGAGAATTAAAAGTAGTAGTTGCTTAATGAGATTTTAAAATCTCATTTTCTTTTATGTAATAGTAAGCAGTGTAGTGCTGATATGGTATATCCTTTCATATTGAACCTAGGCTGCTCCCAGATTTCCATTCTGCCATCCCTAATGAGTGCAAGAAGGATGGAGGGAAATAGAAAAAAGGTCCCTTCTGAAAGCTGCATACGTCACCTTCCCCTACCCGTGGTCAGAAATGAGCCGCATGTCTAAGATGGCTGTCAGGGAGCTTGTGGACCCTGTCATGTATCAGGCTGATGTTCCAGCCAACATAACAAGCTACGAAGACAAGACTGGGAACGAAAAGAAATATGCTAAGAGTGGCAAAGTAAAAGTATGGACATCCTTGAGTTACTGAATTAACATCCTCGAGTTACTGAGCTACCCAACCAGCGACACATCCTCTCCTGGGAATTCTTATCATGTAAGAGATAATAAGCACTTTATATTTCACCCATTATGAGCTGGGTCTTCTGTAGCTTGCGGCCAATAGACTGCTGTGATAAATTTCTGGTGAAGCAGAGGGAAGGTGCAGCAGCTATCCTCTCCAGTTAGTCTGTCCAAGGGACGCACTTTTATTTTCACTCTTAGGGTACTTAGAGACTAGTCCCTTTGCAAAGTTGATGTCATTTTTAACCCTCAAATCGTGAGATAACAGCAGTTGTGCCTTCATGGAGCCAAGCAGAAAGCTGAGGGAAATCTGTAGAATCCACGTCCAGATCTGCAAATTCAGAGACTGGGGTCTGAACTACATACTTTGCCCACACATACGTAGAAATGGCTGTGATGTTCCTAGGTTGGCAGGGTCTCCATTTTGGTTTTGCCCTGAAAATTCTCCTATATGGTGTCCTAGCTCAGTAACGGGAATTCTACAGACAAGGACTTCAATTCCAGTTCTGCGTAGTATTTCACGTGTGATTTAATCTCACTGAGATTCAGCTGTTCCTGTGAAATACAAGGATGGATAAGACTACCTATTTCACTGCATTATAATAAGATTAACTGTTTTACATTTATGGAGGTTGGGACCGACATTGTTGCAAGAGATTGACAAACGTTAACTCCTCAAGAGGGAGGTATACGTATGACTCCCCTTGCACAGGTGAGGAAAAAAGACAAAAACGAATAGAGTAACTTGCTTCAGCCCATCAGCCAGCAAGAGCTAGAGCTAGGGTTTGACGCTCCGTCTTCTGGCTCTGTAGCGTTTGTTCTCTGCCCCCTCTCTGTGTAAATGAAATATTGCCTGCAGACTGTTTGGCCCATACACATGCCATAAATGTCACTTATTATTTTTATTTTGCATTTTCCTATCACTTTATTTTGACTTCAATGTGGGGGAGGTGATTCTCCAAAGATGCGAATTACCCGAGGATCGTGATCACCAGAAGCAGAGGGAATAGTAGATTCTTCCAAGTGGGAGTAGGGTTAAAGAGTCCCAGCGCTTGAACCACTCCAAAGCAAGAAACAAATGTCCAGAAGCCTTCCCGCTCCACATCTGTTTTTATTTTTCAGTTTATCAGCCTGCTGTTTCATGACAGGATTTTGCAATATTCAGCTCCCCTGGTGACTTATAGGGTATCAAGGGAAGAGAGAATAAAGAAGCGCTTTTAGCCAACTTCAGCTTTTCCTTCCGTAAAACTGAAGATAAGCTCTGGCTGGACACCATGAGGTTAGTTGAAAAGGCTGATTCATGCACCTCCCTGTTATCGGCTGCAGAGGGGAAGGCTGGCTTTCCCAGTGCCCAGCGCTGTCGATGGTCCCCTTCCCCCCAGGGTCAGGACGGTGGTGTGTGAAGATGAGACCAGCTGGTAGCTGAGCGCTGCCCAGGTAAAGCGCAGCCTACTCTCCTGGGGAGCAGGTGTGGGCGCCTTTGGGAGACGATATCTGTGTCTTCACATCAAGGCTGGGGTTTGCTGAGAACGTGAAGAGGAGGAAAGGTACATAACTGTTGGGTTGATCTCCGGCAAAAGCAGCCACTCTTTCATCAACTACCGGTAGGGAATGGCCTCTGGCCTGTGATTTCTTATAAACCATATTCCATTCATATAAACCAGAGCAAACCCTACGCCAGTGCATCCAACAGTCTACAAGCTCTCATTAGGGCGAGACGACCCACTTTCGGGGAAGGGTGGAGGAGGGGAAGGGATACTTAGAGAGATTGGGATTGACATGTACACGCTGCTGTATTTAAAACAGATAACCAACAAGGACCTACTGTACAAAAATAAATAAATGAATAAAATAAAGAAGAAGCCCAACATGCATTTTTGTCCTAGCAGAGGACAATTTGTAATATTGTAAATACTTGCAATAAATAGTCGTGGGGCAAAGACACAGTAAGAGATGATCTCAGTACTGCATATGGCTATCCACATGTAAGTACGAATTTGTCTCTGTGACTTTAAAAAACTTTTCCTACTTACCAACGTAAAGAAATATATATTTAATAATAAACCTGTCTGTATTTCTATCTATACCTCTATACATCCATCTTCACAGATATACATATATATGTGCATGTATACATGTGGGTGTGAACATATGTACCTGCATACAAAAAAAAACTCTTCAGGCAAATTTGAGAGGTAATGCTCATCCTTCATTAAACTTTTATGAACGGCTGCCCATTGCTGACAACTGCTCTTTCCTAAACGGGGAAAGATCAACTCCAGATGTTTACCTTCTCCTGGAGGAGACCAGAGCAGTGTCTCTCCTACCAGAAAAGCCACCAGAGTGAAATAAGAAGTGACCCTAGCAACTGTTCTCCTGAATTGCTTCCGGAGTTCAAAAGTACAATTGTCTCGCTCCCACCCCCCTTTCCTGTCTTTCATTCAGCTGCTTTACATAGTTTCTCCCAGGAGATATAAGCAGAGATTTTAAAGAAAGGAAAACGTTCAGGTGTCTCAAAACAACCCATGCAGGGAGTGGTGGTTTGGAAAGAGATTACTAAAAAACACCGTCAAGACTGAGGCCAGGTTTAGATGCGTCATGTGTTGCGTGAAAGAAGAACCCGGGTTACTCTACCCACAAAACACAAGTTTGCCTAAATAACCTGGATGTTTTTTAGATGCATGAGGTCAATTTGAATACAAAATGGTCAAAACGTTTGCTCGGTTCTCTTTATTTAGCAGGTAAGTAGGAAGATGAGTGTTACACAGTGGGATTCACAATCAACAGAGAAACTTTATTATAAACCAGATTTAGCACCATGGAAAAAATGTGCATTTTTTCACAAGAATAAGCATTCAGCTTACAAAAATGTCTATTTCTAAACCATTCAGCTTTGTTACCACTCAACTTTTTTCTGATTTTCTCATTTTATGACATTAAATTAGATTCAACATTCCTAACATTTCTCTTTTGCTTGAAACTATCATTTAGAGCAACATTTTTAATACCGTAAATTAAGACTCTAATGGATTTTTAGCTACTCTAAAAGAAAAGCAGAATCATGTTTGGGATGTTTCTGTTTCTCTCATTTTCTCTTTGTCTGAAAAACGTCTTCATTTCACCATCATGTTTGAGGATTTTTTTTTTTTTTTTTTGGTAATAATTCTAGATATTGCAGAGAGGTGTTTTGTTTGATTGTTTTTTTCCTACAACACTTTAACGATGTTATCCCATTGTCTTGCTGCTTTCATTCTGTCTGTTGAGGAGCTAGTGGTGAATATTATGCTTGTTTCCTTGAATGCAATGTGCTCGTTTTATTGTTCTTTCTTCGAGGATTATTTTTTCAGCCATTCTACCATGGACCTAGGTGTTTTTGTTTTTATTTTTGTATTATGCTTGGAATTCACCAAGCTTCTTGGATCTTTGGGTTGAAGACTTTAATCAGCTTTGGAAAATTCTTACCCAAGTCAATTTAACAATAGCTCTTGCTTCCTTTTCTTTCTAGTTTCCTTTGTATATTCAATTGCATATCTATTGGACTTTTTATTATTATCCTATGTTTTGCACATTTGGTTCTGTTTTTTAATTTGTTTATATGTTTTTTCTTTATACGTTTTCCCCTGTTCTTCAGTTTGATCATTTCTATCTACCTGTGTTTAAGTTCACTGATCCTTTCTTATGCAGTGTCTAGTCTGTTCAAAGTTTATTCAATAAACTTAAGAATTGCATTTCCCAGCTCTAGAGTTTCCATCTGATGCTCTTTTAAATGATTCCTTTTCTCTTTTGAAACGCTCCATCCAACGTTTTCTTCATTTTATGCACGCTTTTTCTCTGTTGTCTTTAACGTACTTATACTAGCTACTGCAAGGTCCTGCTACAGTCAACGCACGGCAGCTTCTCTTAACTGTTTTTCTCTTTTTCACATGGTTTTATACTATGCACGGAGATTTCTCTATGCCTTTCTAGCTGAAGCCCAGCCTTACCCTCCACTCTCTCCATTGCACACTTAGAGAAATCTTATGGTTGAAAGCCAGTGGGTAGAGAGAAGCCGCTTTGATTTTAGGACTTCTCTAGATTCAAACAGGTCACGCCAGCCTGCCTGACTGTTAAAATTTCTATTGGTTTCTCCTTTACTCTAATAGGGAGCTCTCTCTGCCTTTGGCCAGCACAATACTCTTCTAGCATGTGCCTAGTCATGGACAATGGCCCCAGGGAGGAAGCAGCTTCTGATAACTGCTCACCTAGGAAGTGAGCTTCCTGTGGGCTTTAGTTTCTTCATAATCCTGTACATTTACAGACAGATGCCTGAGGTTTATCTTATCTATAGTTTACAGGTAGAATATATCTTTTTTATTATTGCAGCGCTTGTTGTAGTGGCAGGTAAATTGCATGTGTGAACCTCCATACCAGGAGGTGGCCAACTACAGTCCAACAACGCTGGGCCACATCTGGCCTGCAGCGTGTTTCTGTATAGCATGCAAGCAAAGAATGACTTTTTATTTTTAAAGATTGTACAAGTAATCCAACCACCAAACACAGGAGAATATGCAACAGAAGATACATGACTTGAAAATTCTAACATAGTCACTGTCTAACCTTTCGCAGAAAAAGTTTACTGCTCTCACTCTATCTTAATCAAAATGCTAACATTCTCTGTTTTATTACTTCCCATTCTTTTATGCAGCAGAATCTAACTGACACAAACTTGCTGCCGGCATTCTGGGAGTAGAGGGGTAGAAAGTTGGGAATCTAAGCATTTACAATGTAAACTTGTAATCAGCACCTGTTTTCCACATGAAGCCCTCAGTTCACTGATGTCTCCCAGGCCAGAGGTTTACTCACTCCAGAGAAAGCGCCACCAATATTTACCTGCAGGGACAATCTCCTGGCTATGCAAAATGACAAGAGGATCCGGCTGTCTAACTATTTCTTCTTTTTCCAACCACTGACCAATTCCTCTGTGGTACGTTCCTTTACCCTCATTTTAAGAACTCCTTTTGTTACCAGCTCCAGATCTGGGGGTGCTGGGGAGGTCTGCAATACACATGAGGTTGCTTCATAGATTTTCCCAATATCAAATTAGAATTCACTTTTTTGATTATCACTACTCTATCTTACTTTTATACCCTAACAGTGTAACAGTGTTTTCTCGTGACACATTCTCTTTACTTTTGTGAGATTTATTTTTTTCTCCTATATTCCTTTAAATTATTATACTGGGGCTTCTGGAAAGAAATATAGTCTATGCACGTGTTCTTCCCTCCGTCTTTAACCAGATTTAGCCTCCAGTTGTAACGGGGTTCATGCAGAGGCAAATTACAGGGGCAGAAACATTTGAAATCTGAACCAGAGGGCAGACATAGGCCATGGCAGAGCAATAATAGCTGTATTTCTCATGCAGATACTTGTGTAGGCAGTCTTTAAGTCAAGTAAGATAGCTATAAACAAAAGGCACCCTGTCAAAACAATAATGCAAACCACATTTTCATTAAAATAAAATGACAATGGTAATTATACACTCCTTTGCTATGTTGATTTTATCCCAAATTGTAGATGATAGTTACATTGAAGTCAAATTAAATGTTGGCATTCATTCAGAAGTGGTGTTAGTAGAGGGAAAGAAACACTGGTTTACTGTTTCTGCACTAACTACCCCTCCCTGATAGCAGGCAAGACACGAAGCTTTCTGGGGCTCCCCTAATGAAAATAATTAAATTCTCTTATTTCCTATCTTCAAGGACAATCCCAGCTTTGCACATTTATCATTTGTCAAAAGAAAATCTGAGCTTGTCTCAATGTGTCAGTATAAAGGAATCATCGGCCTTGGCAATAGAATCATTGCCAAGTTTTACATCTCTATATAACAACGTATATATAGTGTTAAAAATGTTTCTTGTGCAGATACAAATCTTCTTTATACAGTTAGGTAGAAAAAGAAATGTTAATCTGTCCATTATATCAATTCAGGCAATTCACCAAATGAAATCAACAAGAATCACAGGGATTCAAAATACCAGCAATTCTAACCCTGTAATAATACTCTGATGGTAGAATGATCAAGTTTTACTTTTCTTTAAATAATTGTTACAGATGCAGCTATTGGATAATCCTAGCGAACAAAACTACAAATCCTACTAAAGGAGTTTTTTGGTACACAATTCTGGATAAGAAATGCCGGATTAAATTCTCTCTGACAGAGCTAAGTTGATTGATAGTAGATTTGCAAGTTTTTGAAATAAGAGAATGGAGGGAGGAAGGAAGTAATTTAAGGACATGATTTCTAATTTGTAAAGCCCATTTATAATATTCTTAGGGGTAATTTGCTGATGACAGTAAAGCTTAAGGAGATAGATCAAGCTAATTCATTAACTGCTCTATCTTCTTGGAAAGAATTAGAGATGGGGGAGAAATTGGTCTGTAGAATTTCAAGTACCAGGGGATTTTTGCAGACTCAGTCTGTGGACAGAACTAACAAACCAAACTGATAGATCCTTTGGCTGAATCATATCTTTCAGTCTCAGTAGGGTAATCACAGTCACCATTCCCGGAACAAAAATTTTTCAGAGTAATAATAATAACAATAATAATAATAATAACCACTGACTTGCATTAATCACTTGCCATGTGCTAGTTTATTTCATGGGTGTTTTAGAGGTTTTATCTCATTTCATCTTTACTACAACCTAAGAGAACAACCGTATTATTTCCCTGCCTTTTATGAGAAAATTGAGGTACAGAGAGGTTAAGTAATTTGGTCACATGTTAGAAGGCAAAGTCATGATTCAAATCTAACCTGACCTCAGAACAAAATCTCATTTTCATTTATAAGCATACTGCCTAGTTAAATGTTTTGTTTCCTCTATTCCTACTCTGTCAAGAAATAGAAAATATTTCTTTCTCTATAAAGACCAAAGAGTTACTTTGTAACACAAAGCCGTGTTAGTGAAGCTGGACAAAATAAAATAGGAAATAAAAAGAAAACTGGACTATAAATTTAAAATAGTTTAAGAGGCACAGACCCTTATTACTACAACAAGGGTGATTCAAACCATTTTCCTTTTTTGTCAGTTTGGCCCACAAGCAAGTTATTTAAGCTCTTTATTATTTTATTTTTTATTTCACCTTTTTAAACTCAAGTTTCCTCATCTCTATTCTCATAAGAATTGTAAAGATCAATGTCATAATGGAGGTAAATAAGCCTAATACAGAGACTACTCAGTGATCAATAGAAGACGGTGATTGAATTATCAATGATAGGATTAGAACTTTCTCTCAAATCAACTGGATATAAATTATGAAAAATAATCACGTGTCCTTTTTTGGGAAATTTGCTCTTGAAATCTCACCAACTATGCTAGAGGCATCTGTAGTCTTCCTGCAGGATGACTGGTCTGTGGAGTGGCAGAGTAGCAGCAGGTCTGGGAGCTCCTGAGCAATGCAGACGCTCTGTCCACACCTCTGACCCACCAAATCAGAATCTGCTACTGAGCAAAGCCCCCTGTTGGGTCATAAGCACTTTGAGAAGTACTGTTCGTACAACTAGATAATTAATTGATGGCTTGGATTTTAAAAAGCAGAGGAATTGAGTGAGAATGCTGGATTTCTAGTTCAAATAATTGGAAGACCAGAGAGTTCAAGAAAACATTTTTTCACCATGTGTTTCGTGGTTTTGTTTTGTTTTATTTTTTAAGCCTGGAGAAGCAGAAGGGCCAGGAAGAGGAGAGATTGTTCGGGAATGGGACATTCCATGAGTGGAACTGGGTCCCCTGAAGTCTGTAACTCAGAAGGAAATGGCGCGAAAAGCAAGGGTGCGTCTGATGTTGCAGAGGGAGCCCCCTCCTTCCAAGGTCAGGGAGAAGGGACAAAGATGCAATCCATTTTGTGGGTAGCGGGGCCGGGAGCTGAAGTTCATGAGCCAATGGCAGGATACCTAGTGAGACAGGTGGAGAGAGCCGGCTTGCGGAAGGTGGGGAAGGTTTAAGGGAGCTGGAATGCAGGAAGGGGAGGTGATTGCAGGGACACGGACGGCCTGACGACTAGGGAGGACCAGGACACTTGGCCACAGTGCTTCTCAGTCCCACGGACTGTAAGGTCTCGAAGAACGGTGAGCCTGAGGGAAGTATCTTTCTACAAAAGCTTGAAGATCCGGGGCAATGGTGATCAATGGAATGGGGGTTCCAAAGCGTGCGGTGCAACGGTAGGATGTGAGGTGCGTGAGTGGGTGCCGTAAAAAGGAACCTGATGGAAGAAATTAGTTATATATATATCTCAAAATAGGGAAGTGAGCAAAGGAGGTAAGAGACGGCCAAAGGCAGAGTGCATTGGGCTCATGACTTAGGACAGCAGCTATACAAGTTATCTGGCTGAACACCCAGAGGCTATGGAGATTCAAACCGTCATGGGCATTTGGTACAATCTAGCTTTGAAACTAAAGAACATGGAAGAATTAAAGAGAGGAGGCCTAATTGCTTTCTGCGATAAAACATCAGGTTCTAAGGGCGAGAAAGTGGACCCTGAAAAGTCACATGTGGTTTCATACTAGTTAGGAATCCACGTTCCAGTCATGGGGCAACTTGCTCAGTTGACTCCTGCCAGACACCTGGTGTCTGCAGCCAACACATAAGGGCAGTAATACTGCCCCTCTCTTTTCAAAATTCTCTTTGTTCCCTTTTTATAATGAAACAATATTATAAGGCTCATGGCATCAAAGCAGGAAGCTGATAGAACGGGAGAAATTGATCTGTGGCAAAATAATCCTTCTGAAAAGGAAAAGAGCTAGAGGAAAGGAAAAAATCAAAATCGATAACAAAAACTAAAAACAAAGAATCAAAGCCTCTCTTACTTCTTTCCATCAGGGCTTTCAGAGATGAGGCAGAATATATCAAGCTCAGAAACTCCCCTCCCACCATGAAAATAAACCATCTCCTCTAGCTTAAGTTTCTATCAATTAAATATAAAAAAATTCTTAAATATATAAAAATATTATTATATATTTATAAATATTCTTATATATTTATAAATATCCTTATATATCTCTATATACTTATTTTTAAATTTTATTTTATATAAAATAAAATAAAATTCCAGCTGAGGAATGGAATTGACATAATATGTATACATTACACATATATATTTTAATTTTCAAAAAGCATGCTTTCTCTCTGCCAATGGCTTTCAGTCCCCTGTTTCTTCACCCCAGATAAAATCACTATTTACAAGTTTTTATGTAAAAATCTATAGATAGTATGGACATATGCCAAAATTTGTATAACTTCCCTTTTCCATACACTATTGCATTTGTCACACATTATTGAATTCACTATTTGAATTTTATGCACATTATTTTTCCCTTTGCGTGTTTTACCTTATCCTGAAAGCCGGTCCACATTGTTACATATGGGTCCTCCTCATTCTTTTCCAACAGCTCTAGCTCCAAATTTTTTAATTTAATGGTGTTACCATTATTTATCGATCCTCTATTGCTGTATTTTCACGTTGTTTCTTAGGCTTTTGCCTTCGTAAGCAATGTCTCATATATACTGTTGTACCTAAGTTTTCACACACATCTAATCTATAACCAAGTTTGTAAGAATGGAATTCTCTCTTTTTTTTTTAAAAACTGATATCTAGTTGATTTACAATGTGTTAATTTCTGCCGTACAGCAAAGTGACTCAGTTTTACATATATATACATTCTTTTTCATATTCTTTTCCATTATGGTTTATCCCAGGACATTGAATATAGCTCCCTGTGCTACATATTAGGACCTTGTTGTCCACCTGAGGAATGGAATTCTTTATCAAAACATCCCTCTTTAAAATTTGATAACTTTTGACAAATTGTACTTCATACAAGTTTATACTTCCTCATGATATGTGTGTGAGTGTAGTTTCCACATTCTCCTTAATACTACACTTTCTGGTCCTTACTAAGCTAATTTATTTTAAATAAAAAATTTTTGTAGTTTTAATTTTAATTTTGAACATTCTCACGTTTAAATTTCATATGTCTTTGAACCTCTGGGAGTTAATCTGTTCCTGTCCAACCTTGTTCATATACTTTTTATTTGCTCCCACTCAGGCTGAAACTTCTAACAAGTCTTTCCAGAATGTTCGAAGACAAACCAAAGCAGGCACGGCACGGAGAGTAGTGTACACCTCTTACTGGATGGGAACATGGTGGGGAATCTGCTTCTGGGTGTCTCACATTACACCTCCAGTCCTACTCCAAGTCAATGCCATGCTTTGAGAGCCAACAAGTTTTCACGATGGGAAAGTCATCCCCTCACACTCTCGTCTCATACAGAGTGTGGATATACATATGCATATACATACACATGTATGTAGGGCTTAAGTCCTCTTCCAGCTTAATTGCAAAAGTAAAGGGGCTTTGACCACATTTTCTCCAAGCAGGGTTTCTAAGCATGCCTAAGTGAATCACCAGATACAATGTTGACTACATCACTGATTATGAAAACCTGACCTGGAGTGAAAGCAGAGAGAATGCAAAAGAAAGGATTCATCCGAGGGACAATATTTATAAATAACTGGCAATGTCCAGGGATGATCGGGTAAAGCACAGGGGTAGAGGAAGGGGGGGTCCTGCGTGGCCCCAGGGTGGGAGCACTGAAGTACCACAGAGGCAGAGCTAAGGCTTCTAGAAAGATGAAGATCACAGACCGTGAGGGAGGCAGAAGCAAATTTTTCACATAAAATCCCCTTGTTGCTTAATTATGTGCTCATTTTTGTACACAGTTTCCTTAAGTTATGTATTGAAAAACTAAGAAAAATAAACATGTAGGCGGCAACTTAACCAGAACTATACGGAAGGATTATTTTGCAACAAGTCATAGTAGCCGTGTTTCAATAGTGTTGAGAACCCTTATCTAATTGGATCAATTCATGAGGCCAAGTGATGGTGCTCTGATGATGTGAAAGCCAGATACCGTTTGGTTGCCTAGCCAAGTAGTTTGCGCCAGCTGTTGAGACCTGGCGAGACAGAGAAGGCAGAGCTCACAGCTGTTGGGAGACCCCTGTGTTGCCAGCTTTCTGCGAGCTCTGACTGGCTGGGACCCTTTATTTCTGCGGAATTGTTCTGTGGCTGGGAAGAAACGCTGCCTCAGCGAGGCTCTGGGAAGCCCATGTTTTTGGGACAGTTGCCAGAGAGGGAATGGAAACCTAAGAAGAGCAATATGGAGCCTCTGACGTTTCGGATTTTGACACAGAGCATTTCTGAAGGCAGTATGCCATTAGCTAGAACATGCAGCAAATCACCTGGACTGAGCCACTGACCAGTAAAACCAATGAATAATGGACGGGAACGCACATAATGATGGGGCATGAGGGAAACATCTTTATGGTGCAATCTGGCTAATGAGTTAGCATTCATGAAATTTCAACAGGACAGCTATCTTGGGGTTTCGGGTGCTCACAGTTTGCCCAGCCTCTAATTCATTGCTTTGATAGGAAATATCACAGTGTCTAGTCTCCCATGTATACACTTGCAACTTATGAGCCTCCCAAATGGCCATTAATCTCTGTAGTTGATGAGCCTAACTCTTTGTGTCCATGATTATGGATTGTGGGAACAAACATATTCTCCAGCGAACATGCAAGAGTGAATGAGTGTGTCAGGATCTATTTGAGAACGCATGTATCAGACAATCATCTATGGTTATTTATTTAAAAACTATCTGAGTTATAACTCTAAAGTGAGTCCATATAAAAATAATAACATTTTTTACAAGCTCAGCCATTTTATCGCCCTTCAACAATGCTGTACACAATTTCTCAGTTCAGAAAGAGGAAGTGAACTTCTTATTGGTCTGATTGTTCGGCTCCCCAGCCATGGTTTCACGATTTAATTTTATTCAAAGGCATTTCACAAAAATATCTACTTACCCATTGCATCTGAAATGATGCCTGGAGCTATATATGATTAAATTAGAAATGAGATCAGGGTTAGAGCTGTAAAAAATGTGGGTAATATTCTATGCTGAACTCCCCTACCCTGAGGTCCCCAATCCCTTGATACATACAGTAGAATTCCTATTTTACTCTGAGTGTCATGCTCCATTAATCCTTGGACCTCGAAGTGTATCTGACAAGGGTGATGTTGCACATTATAAAATAAAATTTCTCAAACTCTGCCCATCTGTTAGTGATACAGTCAATCTAAGTGTCCTATATATAGAACATACATACACTTCCTGCATTGCATAGTCTTTCAAATATTTGCTCTTGGCATTGGAAGGTGTCCTACTGTCATAACAGACAAGTCATTCATTAAGCTGTCAGCACCTTGCTACCCTGCTCCCATAGAGGGCCCATTTCTATATTTTCTATTTCTCATTGGATGAACTGTTCACTCATCATAAGCTGAGCAGTTACTCTCATATGGGTGCAACTGAGTTGTTCATGTCAACATATGTAAACCAAAGCTCTGCTTCTTCGTTTCTGCTGGTCCAACACTTGCCTGGTGGAGGGTACTAATGGGTTGGAAAACCAGCTTAGACTCATGAGAGTTACTTCGGTGTCAATAAGATGCAGTTCTTGGCTAGACATCTAAGGAAGGGGCATTAAAAGCAAAGGAGTAGAACAAACAAGTAACAGTGAAAAAATGTGATTAATTATAAACATTGTTTGAAAATCTGAAGGGGAGTTAAGAAAGGCAGTTAGATACCCAGACCTGTATGTTATAACTATTTGGAACAGATTATGTGGGAGATTACAAAAATATATTTAACCTAAAATGAAAGCATCTACTATGACATATATACATGGGACATAAAAGATGATGAAGTAAAGTCCTGAAAAATTAGAGCTAAGCTCCATTGATTTTTATCTTTGATTTTATTGTTTCTATTATAAGAGGGCTTGTGTTTATGACACGTTGGATATTCACTCAAGAATTAAGAAAACAATTCATTTGCTTTTCAAGATCTTAGAGTAGTTTTTGAAATATCCAAGCCCTTCCCCTGCTCTTCTTCTTGACCTGTTGTCTAGTTCATGATTAACTGTATTCTAGAGAGCAGGAAATGGACAAAAGGAGGGGAAACTTAAATTGGCTAATTTCACTCCTAATTAACAACTTTGATTCAAGCATCACAGAAAGTAAATTAAAATCTTTAACTTCAGTGAGCTCCATTGATAATCTGTACTTTCCAGTTAAATATGCACTCTGCATAATCAGTTATAATAGAACTTAAAAGATTGGTGATAAAATATGAGACAAACACTCTCACATCATTGTTATTATGGGATAGAGATGTTAATACATTACGATACACAGGATTTATTATTCTGAGTTTACTATGGCATCGAGCTAGACAAGACCACCTCACTCATCAATTAAGTCATTGCATATTTTGCGATGTACACATTGCCCTACTCACTTGAAGTTTAGTGCTCCTGAGGGTTAAATGTTCTCTTCCCCAGGCCTACAGAGTAGGCATGGAGAGAAAAAGCTAATTTCCCCACCACGACAGAAATATCAGATGGAGTCACTCCATCCTCGAAACACAAATGAAAACGGCGAGAGACTCAAATGAAATTGTTATACTAATTTACCTTACTAGTATTGCCTTTCCATAGAATAACACAGCTAGAATATTTTATGGTCCACATAAAAATTCCATTTTTTTCTCCACCATTTTCCAAGAGAAACTGTTTCATTTTTTTTGGACCAAGATAGGACAAAATCACTGTTCCATTGTCTTATTATGTACAGATGGTCCCCAAATTACAATGGTTTGACTTACAATTTTCTGACTTTACAAGAGTGAGAAAGCAATACGCATTCAGTAGAAACCATATTTCAAGTTTTGAATTTTGATCTTTTCCCAGCCCAGCGATCTGCGGTAAGATACTCTCGTGATGCTGGCTAGCAACAGTTACCTGCAGCAACTGGTCAGTTATAGCCACGTGATCACGACGGTGAACAACCTATACACTTACAGCCATTCTGTACCCAGACAACCACTCTGTTTTTCACTTTCAGTACAGTAATCAATGAATTCAAATTGCGTGAGATATTCAACACTTCACTATAAAATAGGCTTTGTGCTAGATAATGTTGCTCAACTGTAGGCTACTGTGGGTGTTCTGAGCACCTTTAAGGCAGGTTAGGCTAAGCTATGATGTCTGGTAGGTTAGGTGTGTCACACGCATCTTCAAGTTATGGCATTTTCAATGTACAGTGGTTTTATCAGGATGTAACCACATCATAAGTTGAGGAAGATCTGCATTGTCTCTATTTTATTTTGTAACTTTAAGAAGATTAACTTTACACAGCAGTTGATCACCATCGTGTATGTGTGTGTGTGTGTGTGTGTGTGTGTGAGTGTGTGGGTAAAAATATTTTCTACCAGTCTGGTTAACTTGTATTCTGTATTTAAGTTGAAATGTACATCCCTTTGATCAAATATGTTAATTCTGTTATCTCTTGATTTATATGGTGGTCAGAAATTTTATATGTAGGCAGTATTTGGTTGAACCAAGACCTTGGAATAACTTGCTCCATAGGAATGGTGTTCAATTCTTCTATCATGCAGCTGATGATTTTTAGAGCTTGGATGAAGAAAAGAGCAAGAGTAATAGAGGTATTATATCATTTAAGAAATATGAGTTCCAGTTGGTATTTAAATAACAATGGTTAAGAGAAAAGCACTGGTGAAAAATTACTTGTTTGGGGCAGACTGAAAAAAAATCTAAGGAAAAGGAAAAGAGGAAGACCAGAAAATGCTAGCTGTAGACTTTATCAGTCTGTGTCACCTCAGTTCATCCCTACAGATACCAACAGAATGGTGAGTGTTTTATGTTGCTAGACCAGAGAGACCCAAAATCGACCTATGGCGGCAGATCCAGTCTCTTATCCAAGAGGAATTTGAAACAGCATTTTCTTCTGTTTGATCAAATTCTTAGCATATTATTATTATTTTTTAAATCTGCAGTACAATTTTACATCTGACAGAATTATACTCTTTAACATATGTATTATTTCTGATGTAAACTGCTAAGTCCCAGTTATTGCCTTCTACAATTTAACTCTCTCACATCCAATAAATCATCTTAAAAAACTTACAATTTCATGATAGGTATGGAATTCAGAGATTATTTCCATCCATTTTTTTCCAATAAGAAATTCAGAATGAGAGATTTTTAATGACACATATGAAGTCAGTGCCTTCTTTAGGGAAAGAATGGTGTCTGTTTTATCCCTCACCAAACCTCTAGTACTTAGCTAATTACATAAAACCTGGTAGGTACACCCTAACTATTTGATTAGATGAATTATTTAAAAAAAGGAAAAGCAAGAGTTTTAGGTATTTCTACAGATCAAAAATTATTTAAAAAAATTACTTTTTGTTCTAACATTGAATCTACATTAAACATTAGTTCTTCCAGGAGATATAGCTTCTATCACCAGATTCCAAGCAGAAACCAATGCTAATAATATGATGGTTGACAATCTGTTGGTCAATCAATTGCTCTGTTCTCTCTGACTAAACCCTGTAATTATGGTGAGTATATGGTATAGATTTCCCAACAAATTCCAGTTTCGGAATCCTTCCTATTGTTCCCAGAAATATACCTATGGTTGCCAAACATTGTAAGTTGTAAATGCCTTTTCTTTTTAGTTCAGAAAATATGACAACTGTCTCAAAAAAAAGTTTGCACGCCAAAATATGATCTAAAAACACTTTCAAAGCTGTGCTTATCTCGTGGAAATTAGGATAATTCCAAGAAGATATGATAAATAACACCAAGGAATAAGAATTAAAATAGTAATTTAGGGGCTTCCCTCGTGGTGCAGTGGCAGAGAATCTGCCTGCTAATGCAGGGGACACGGGTTCGAGCCCTGGTCTGGGAGGATCCCACATGCCGCGGAGCAACTAGCCCGTGAGCCACAACTACTGAGCCTGCGCGTCTGGAGCCTGTGCTCCGCAACAAGAGAGGCTGCGATAGTGAGAGGCCCGTGCATCGCGATGAACAGTGGCCCCCGCTTGCCACAACTAGAGAAAGCCCTCGCACAGAAACGAAGACCCAGCACAGCCAAAATAAAAAAAAATAATAATAATAATTAAAAAATATATAGTAATTTAGTCAAGGTAGTTAATGAGAGTGAAAGTTCATATAGGAGACAAACTTTAAATATAATTATTACAAAGGGGATAGATAAACGCTATTCTATTTGAACAGAAAGTGTGAAGGTACATATAGATGAATTAGCAATTTTTCTGTATAAATGAGAAAGCAGAATAGCATGTTAACCTTATCTAATAGGGATCTGATTGAAGACACTCACACAAAATAATATAATGAGTACAGCACTGACACAGAAAATATTAGTGAAACGGGTAAATAAATTAATGGAGTTTTCAAAACCCCAAATCTGTTTCAATCATTTTCATTACCAGTAAACATTTGCAATTATATTCATTCAGAAATAAATCTGTTCAGTCCTGTTCAATTCAGTTTCAGAGATGGATTTCTGTAAGCCTGCGTATGTCACAATAGGTATAAGTTAAGGGGTTCTTTATAATGTTGAAACAAATTATAAAAAAGTTGGAATTTATTTTATAATCACTCTAATTTCCATGATGGTTTTGTTGTTCCGGTTAATTACGGTGTTGTTTTTAGTCAACTTTATATGTAGTTGTTTTCTTTTTTTTCTTTCTGGGCCGCACCATCTGGCTGGTGGGATCCTGCGGGATCCCTGACCAGGGATCGAACTCAGGCCCTCAACAGTGAAAGCACAGAGTCCTAACCATTGGACCTCCAGGGAATTCCTGATTGATTTTTATATATACATCTAAATTACTCTCTGAATTTGGTTGGACTCATGAATCCACCAGCATTCGTTTGTCTTCCTGAAAACGGTCGAGTTTCTAAGAGTCAGATTTTCACAAATAATAAATCTATTTTCTCAGGCTTATCGGCTTGCAACTGGGGAAGTACCGGTAGCAGAACTGCTAAGCAGCCTCTGCTCAACAGTCAGGAATCCACACGCGATCACTTATTTAAATGCATATGTTGGAATTATTGGGGGGTCTGATTTCTTTTAGGGTTAAGTGTCTCATGAACGTTTCGTACAAATGTTTTTTTTTCTGTAAAGTTGCCTGGGTAGTTTGATAAGTATAGGGTCAATATAAACAGCATTCCAAAGAAACCTGACAAATAACATTTTGCAAAATCAAAATTTTGTAAAATATAACATCATCATAAGGAACAGCCAGCCACACACAAAAATGAGTCCCTGATCAGTGACAGATTTAGAGACTAAGAACTGCACAAGTTCAAAATATCTATTTTGGAATTTTTATGTTTCAGCCAGGGAGATAGATTTATCTCTATACACCCACTCCCTTCCTCAAAACAACAGAAAAAAGGAAAGAAAAAAAATATAATCCAGAGACGTGCAAATATTTAGTAATATTCCTTGTGCTACAAAAGTCTTATATCTACAATATTCAAAATTCTTAAACAAAAATAATACCCAACTATCACCACTGACATCTTGGAGTTTGTTTTCATTTGGGGGTCACAAGTCACTTACCCCAAAAAAGAAAACTCCATGAGAGGGTAACTTGTGTTCTGGAAACCTTAGAATTCTTAGTTTAAAATTCTATGTGCTTCTTATTCAATAACATACTGTATTTACTTAAGGAGAAGTTATTCCTGGATAATGTTCACATCCAAATTTTTAGGTTGAATGAAAACAAGCGCGAAATAAACTTGGCAATTAGGTGAACAAAGTTTCTGGTTTAAAAATGGCCTCTGTCTAGAAGGGCTGTACAAAGCTTCTCCCAAACCCCTGCTAAAATGAACTATGTAAAGACAGAAAAGATTTCATTGTCTGACCTCATAAACTAAGATTGACAGACAAGCTAAGGCCTGGATCTGGAAGGAATTTTCAATAATTGGAAGTCAGACAGACTTGAGTGTGTTGACCAGTTGGTGCCCTGTGTGTGTCATCTTATGAAACAGACCATGGGACAGAATGAGAGATGGTGGGAAGATACAAACCTGATTCACACCTCCCCTCCCCCCCCGGGCTCAGGCACAGAAGCAGGGTCTACACTGTCCAAGACTCTCTTTCAGTTGTGCTCTTCTCCACTCCCTCCTCAGCCCCATTCATTCTGAATGTTCTTCTAGAAACTGAAAGTCCAAGAACTATCTACATAAAAAGAGAGAGGGGAACAAGAGAAGCAGGGGCTGGCAGTGCAGTGCTAAATCCTTGGCAGTGCAGAACCACAAACAAAACACAGCTCAAGGTGGATTGTAATTGTTCATAGAGATATGCTAGGAGCGCTGTACATCCCCTAGTTCTTCAGCTGCAGATCTGAAGACAAGTTTTGCTCAGCAAACCAATGGTGAGCAAAAGGTCTATCAGTAACTCTGAACATTACATTTGGGTACCTTCTTGTTCATTGGATGATTAATAAAAGTAATGATGATAATAATTATAAGAGCAGTTACTAAAAACTTACTATGTGACAGGTATTACTCTGGCACTTAGAAAATGTTAATCATTCAATCCTCAGAAAATCCTATGAGGTGGGTATGATTATCCCCATTTCTCTGATGAGACAACAAAGGCAAAGAGAATTCCAGTTAGAGTAAATTTGCCCAGAGTTATATGGTAGTAAGTGATGAAGCTACGGTTTCAACCTGGGCATGTCTTGCAGTGTTCCAGTGTGTTCTTTCCATCAAATAGAGTTAAAATCTTCATAGCAGGAACCACCGGATGGAGCCGGAGATGGGATTCATGTTATTTCCTAATATTCTTTGCATGAATATTTTCTTCAGTGGTGTAAGGTGTTAAGGAGATTTTAGGAACCATTCCTCTACTCCTTTTTCATGAGCTCAAACTAAGTGTTGAGAAAATACGGTTCTGAAGAGCCACAGAATTCAAATCAAAATCCCCCGGGGAACTGTCTAAGTCTCCACTTCGCTTTATCTTTAATTTTGAGTCTAATGTGGATTTCCTGAAAGTGTTGCCAGTTTATAATATTTTTTTCTTCTGTGCCTTTTGAAAAATGATATGTGTGACTTACCCGAACCTGAGTGAATATGACAGCAAATCCAAAGAGATTGAGATGCTGAAACCAAAGCTGCCTGAAAAGCTTCTTCATTTCTTTACCAAAGAGGGAAGGGGTGAAGGAAAAGACAGACGTCCCCTCGACAGTCTCCTTCCCTTTTTCTTTCCTCTTCTGTGACTTCTGTCCACTAACTTGCCACTGGCTCTTAGCATAGATTGCCTGCCCCTTTCCTGTTCCTACTCATGGAAGTATGTGCAGCCAATGCTGGTCCCTGAAGCAACAGTCTAGATCCCGAAGGCATCTTAGAAGATGATGTGCGCACTAATCCTACTGATTAAAAGCAAACAAAAAGCAACAGAAGGGCTTCCCTGGTGGCGCAGGGGTTGAGAGTCCGCCTGCCGATTCAGGGGACACGGGTTCGTGCCCCGGTCCGGGAAGATCCCACATGCCGCGGAGCGGCTGGGCCCGTGAGCCATGGCCGCTGAACCTGCATGTCCGGAGCCTGTGCTCCGCAACGGGAGAGGCCACAACAGAGAGAGGCCTGCGTACCGCAACAAAAAAAAGCAACAGGAATACAACGTCACAACAAAACAACTGTCCAGGAGACTGAACCATCGCTTCTATGTTGTAAGAGCCATCAATCCTAAATTTAAATAAACTAAGTGATCAGGGGAAAAAAGTGAAAGAAGATGAAGACGAAAAAATAATATACAGACACTAAACTCTGAGTTTTCTGGGCAAAGTGTGAGAAGCAAACATTAATTGACAACTATGTGTGATACTGTCAGGAAGGGTCTGTATTTTTGACATACAGAGGAGACAGAAGTAAGAAAGTAATGAGTAGGAAGACTGAAGCCAAACTTGACATTTGAGTAAAGCTTTGTACTCCCCCTGCCTTGTGCTTGCAGTGTTCAGTACCTATTTATTTTTTGGCCAAGTCCTTTCCTCACCCTCTTCCTTTATAATACGAGAGACTTCTGTAGAATCCTTTAGGGAAAATGGAGAGAACACAGATTAGGTGTAGAGACAAGCCCAGATTTACACCCTCACTCCCTGATGTTTCTAAATCCCATAGTTTAATAATAATATATATTTTAGGGAGTTGCTGAACGCAGATAATGCATGGGAAGGAAGCAGTACATAAGAGGCATTGAGTAAATGCTTACTATTATTATTAGTGGTGATAGTAGTAGTTGCAGTATCAGATGAGCTACCATGAGAAGCTCTTACAGATACAGAACGTTAACTCTCACAAATTTAGGCAAAGAGGCTCAGAATGAAAAGGTGGAAGGGATTCAAGAATGTGAAGTTAATTTGGACTAGATATCACTTTATTCCCTTTACTTTTTTTAAAGATCTGTCGGAGTTGATCAGCTAGCAAATTGGAGTAACTCAATGAATCAGGGTCAACTGTGTCACTGGTCTGAGATAATAAAAAAGTCATAATAATTTTATACACTTGCAGAGGTGCTCTGAAGGAGAAGAGTGGTGCGATAGGTTGTTATAATCATGACTCCCGACAAAGCTCGCCATTTTGTGTCCAGCACCTTTGTAATGGGTGATGGTCGCTCCTCACGTCAAGAAGTGGGGTCTACTTTACCACCTGTTTCTCTTGCCTTTTCAGTTGCTTTGCCTGTTCTCACGGGCAGAAAGAAAGCTGTGTGAATTCTGAAGCCCAGTGCTTCACAGATTGTGTAGCTTTGGCCCTTGCTGTCTTGCAACCCGGAAACCACTACAGGGTGAGTAAGTTCAGTCAAGTCCAGTGGAGCCTGAGAGGTCAACTGGAGGAAAACCAAGAAGCCCCAGCTTATAGCCAAAGTAGCAAGGCCTGTGGGTGATGCCATTTTGGAAACTCCAGCCCTAATCTAGCCATCAGATGACTGTAGCCACACGAGTGATCCCAGGGAAGACCAACAGAAGAACTTCTCATGTCGCCAAGGCAGAGAATCATGAGAAACAATAAATGCTTTTAAGCCACTCAGTCTTGAGCTGGTGTGTTATAGTGCAACAGATAACTGAAAGAGAAACTGGTTAGCTGGGAGTGAGCTGATGCCGTTACAAAAAGCTCAAATGTTTGGCATTATCTTTGGGCGCATGTGGCTACAGTCAGCTGCTGTCCTCTGACACCTGTGAGGCACTGGTTTGGGAGTACTGCGGATCCAGCTATAAACAAAACACAGCCTTTACAGTTAAGATATGACGCACTCTCTCATCAAGAAGCTCTAACGAGAAGGCAGTATAAAATCACTGCTATGGAAGAATCACAAACAAGTCTACGATAACATAAAAGAGAGGAAAGAGGGGTTGTGGGAAACTTCATGAAAGACCAGGCAATTGAGTGGGACTCAGAGAACAGTCAGGACGGCAACAGACGAAAGATGGGGTTGATGAGCGCTCCAGCTGTAGGCGTATCCTGAGCAAAGGCACAGAGGTGAAAAAGCACAGGGGAGGTTCTGGAGGTGTGAACGGCCCAGCTTGACAGGTGTACGATGTGCAGGAGAAGAGGCAGACTTGGAGGAGCAGGAACTGTCTTGGAGGTAGAGTGCCAGGCTCTGAGGTCAGGCTAGTAGATTGGACTTCCAGGCCCGAGAAGAACTGGGAGAGCGTGAGTCAACCTGACGTTATCAATAACACTTGAGGAGCTAGCTCCCCAAAGGGCTCAGGATCCTGTATGCACAATTACCAAATTTTCCTGACTTTTCTGGATTCAAGACACTTTCTCTTTTTAATATAAACGTATTTATTTTATTTATTATTTTTGGCTGCATTGGGTCTTCGTTGCTGTGTGCGGGCTCTCTCTAGTTGTGGCGAGCGGGGGCTCCTCTTCGTTGCGGTGCGCGAGCTTCTCATTGCGGTGGCTTCTCTTGTTGTGGAGCACAGGTTCTAGGGGCGCGGGCTTCAGTAGTTGTGGCACATGGGCTCAGTAGTTGTGGCGCGCAGGCTCAGCAGTTGTGGTGCATGGGCTTAGTTACTCCACGGCATGTGGGATCTTCCCAGACCAGGGATCGAATCCGTGTCCCCTGCATTGGCAGGCGGATTCCCAACCACTGCGCCCCCAGGGAAGCCCCAAGACACTTTCTGATGTTATATGTGCTTCCCTTATACTATTTTTTAAAACAAAGTATTCTGAAATACACATTTGTTTTCCTCTAAAACAACAGTAAGCAATATAAACAATGCTGTGGCGCAGAGAACTATAGGATATTTTTGTTTGTGCACATTTATTCTGTCCAAAATTAAGGAGATATTTACATGAAGTGAAAAAAACTAGAGGAATGCTTTATAGTCTTAATTATATCAGACCATTCTCTGATGTAATTGTCTGATTTTTCTTTAACTGAATTGCTTAAATCTACTTGTTGCTCAGACTGAACCACGATTATTTCTTAATCGAAGTCGACCAAATGTCATTTGATGTACTCCACTTAGTCTCTTTGGCCCTCACTTCTATTGTCAGATATTATCCTGTGTGTACATGCTTCTACTGATAACATTCATATTTAAAAATAAACTAGAACAGAACAGTTGATCGCATCACTTCAGTTGAGATATTAGCAAACTAAACATACATAAAGGGTTAGATTCACCAGTACAAGGGGCAAACAGTCTCATCGAGGCTTCCTATTGTGATTTCACCAAATACTAGGCTGACCTTAGAAATCAACATGATTCCAATAAAAGACGACACATATCCCCTGTGTGATCAGCGGTTTACTATCTAACACATGATTTAAAATTCTACATTCAGACACCACCAAGAACAGGCCTCCCATTGTCCCTCACAACATTGTGTGCTAACATGCAATATTCCTTTAAAATCTCCAAAAGAAAAGAGGCAAACACCAGCTCCAGGCCAGACAAGAAGCCTGTGAAACTTCAGACAGTTTTCATCACAGCTGGCCAGGCCTGGGCAGTTTCAGACAAAGGACTTCCGCCTTTATCTGGCCCTTATTTTGATGTCTCATTCAGCTGAAGATAAAAGGAAAGATGTGCTTTGAAATTTAACCATTAGGGTGGCAAAGAAATCCTCATGCAAATGTCGCCCATACATGAATTCGAGATGAAGTCCACGTTTGTCATCGCGAACTTAGAGCTTGTGAGTATTTTTTTCCTCCCAAAGCAGTCGGATGCAAAACTGTGGATGAAATATGAGTGCTGGACTTAGTCCAGTTGGAATTCTTCAACTTACACATCTTATTTACAAAATACTCAGACAGAGGGAAAAAAAATATATGGAAAGACTATGAGAAGGGATCAAATAAAAAATGGAGAATGGGATATTATGATACACTTTAGGTTTAGGTAATCCAGGAGGCTAGGGAGACTCCGTATCTGTCTTTGAAAATCTTATCAATTTGTATTATGAAAATGAGCTAGCTTCTTGGAAAGAGCGACGTACAGTTCTAAAGAAGCTTGCACGTTTACAGAAGGTGACTGGCTTGAGAGATACGGACAAGGTGAGGATTTGCTCTCTACATGTCGAGAGAGAAAATTTTGCAAAGTGCAAAATGTTCATTGGATTCATTTTCAAACTTAGAATAATTGAGCATGTATCTTCTGTGTATAGTTTCTCGTTCTCCTGATGCAGAAGTAATTTTCCAAAGTTGTGATTCCAGATAGTTTGTGTGGTTTTATGAGAAATTTATGTGTGTTCCTCTATTTTTGCCGTTAAAAACTCCAAAGAAAATGACTTCTCACCCCCCCCAGTTCTCAACATACAAATCCATAGTTGAATGAAGTGGGTGATTGAGTCTGGAAAGGATCTGAAGAAGTTTGTTTTGGAACAGAAGATTGGACGTTAGGAAAACTCACGATGGTTGTGATAAAATAACTGGAGGACTCTCAAATAAAAGATGAACATGACTTGATCTAAGGCAGAGCTAGGAACAATATGATAATTGCAGTGAAGAAAAATATGTTGCTATAATTTAACGGAGCCAAAAATGAGTGGTATATCTTATAAGCTAGGGAGGCTGGAAGATTATCCTCCTGCATTTATGCCTTCTGAACAGATTTTTGGGATGTAAACTTTGGAGGAGAATTTGGGAATACAAGGATATAATTTCTGCCTTAAGGATTAACAGTTTCTTGGAGGCAAAGTGAATAAAAAGTATCGTCAGTTATGGTGGGTACAGCAGAAAAGCTCATAAATGAGTCATTTAAGTCCACTCAAGATAAGTATATGTTGAGAAGGCGTCTTGGAATTCTTCCAGAGTGGAACACTTCAGTTGAATTTTGAAGGAAAAGCAGGAGATAGCCCAGGTTGAAAAAATATTCTATGATTATTTTAAAAGGAATTTAATTGTTAGTTCAAATATTATACCAAATGATATTTAAATCCAATCCATTTCTGAATTAAGTGATTTCAGATGTCAATTTAAATTCATGATTTAAAAGTTTTGACCTTATACCACATACAAAAATTAAGTCAAAATGAATCAAAGACTTAAGTGTAGGACTGAAAAAAAATTGGGGATGTACGAGATATATATGTGTGTATATATGTATATACGTTCATATATACATATATATATATATATATATATATATATATATATATATAGTGCAGCTGCTATAGAAAGCAGCAGTGGCGATTCCTCTAAAAATTAAAACTAGAATTAGCTTATGATTCAGCAATTCCACTTTTGGAATTTATATACGCAAAAGAACTGAAATTGAAAGCAGGGTCTTGACTAGATATTTGTACACCCATGTTTATTAATAGCATTATTCACAATGGCCAAAATGTGGAAGCAACTCAAGTTTCCATCAAGGAATAAATGTATGAAAAAAATGTGGTATCTACGTACAGTGGAAGAGCATTCAGCTTTAAAGAGGAAGGGAGTTTTGACACGTTATACGGCATTAATAAACCTGGAGGATATTATACTAAGCGAAATAAATAATAAGCCAGTCCAAAAAAGGATGAATCCTGTATTTTTCCACTTATATGATGTACTTAGAATAGTCAAATTCACAAAGACAGAAGAGTGGTGGTTGTGAGGAGATGGGGTGAAGGGAACTGGGTACCCTTATTGTTCAATGGGTACCAAGTTTCAGTATGGCAAGACAACAAGAGTCCCGGGGACGGATGGTGGTGTTGGTTACACAGCAATGTGAATGAACTCAGTGCCACTGAGCTGTATATTTTAAAATGGTTAATATGGTAAATGTTGTTATGTGCATTTTACTACAATTTTAAAAAACTTTAGAGAAACGTTTATAGTTAAAATATAATGTATTGAGGTGCTTTCCAACTTTTGAGAAGTTTTTTTTTTCCTCTTTTTTTCGAATTAGTGAAAAAAATGTCTTGGGAAGTAAGTAAGGGGTAATCGTTCTGCAGGATAATCTACGGCTAAAATCTACGTTGAAAGGCTTTATATGACCGTTTTTTCTACTTAGTTTGCCTCCCCAGCTGCATTTTGTACACAAGAAAGTCGTAGTAGTTAACTACAGATTTGCCCTCACAGGACCTTTACTGTCACACGCTTAAATCCTCATAGTATTTCAATGTGGTTTGGGGAAGAGAAAGGGATCATCTTAACATACATGCTCTGCCTGAGGCTTCAGCATCCAAGAAGATGATCTAGTCCAGTTATGATACTTAATAACACAAATCATTCTTATTATCATAACATTTAGTTTACTGAGTCCTGCCCAAGTGTCAATAACTGTGCTAAGTGCTTTCCATGCACTACCATATTTAATTGTAAGTTGTTTTCCCCTGTGTACTCTAAGAAGAGTATCTTAAAAATATTACACAGCTTCAATACCCTTTTGTTTGAAAAAAAAATTGTTTAATATATGTATTTCCTTCCAATGAGGAAAATAGAAACTCTAAACTTCTCATTAGTCTGAAAGACCACTCTAGGTCCACATCATGGCTTATAATAAGGTTGAGATTCCTTTTAAGGAAATGAATTGTATCTGAATTCAGATGCTTTAGGAATTGATGGGAAAATCTGAGTGTGGCTGACAAAGGCAATGAAAAACAAAACAAAACACTAGGCATATTTAAGTTTTTATGTAATGGGAGCCTTATTATGGGAAACTTAGCATATGTAAAACCTCAAGCCTGAGACAACAGAAAAATGAGTTAAAAGCATAACGTCTATTTTGAGATCGTTCATGTAAGGAATAAACCTTCAGTTACCCTTTGGGGACCTACAATTTTTTATTGCCTATTGAATACTCACACATTAAACAATGTCCAAATAAAATATTGAATGGAATAACAAAGGAGAACTTGTTAGTGGCTAGCTGGTTATAATCAGATGAAATTACACTGTTTATTTTCAAGGAATCTAAGACGGAGGGGACAATGGACAAATTATACCAAGCTTGAAATATCCTGGGCAAACAGTACCTGTATCCTGGTGGCAAGAGGATTTTAACTTTATAACAGCACAGCTTGACTGTCTGAGCATTGAGCGTTATTCTTCCTAAGTCTCCCTAAAGCACTCGACACCAGTGATCAGTTTGCCTCTGACACAAAAAACATCTGTGACCTGAAAATTATACAACTTTATTTTACAGGCATAACTGAATTGAAATCAAAAGCCCTCTCCCTGATTTTTTTAAAAATCAGAAATATCTACCACTCAGAAGATGAGAATGGGTATTTCTTCACTCAGTGTGGCAGGAACGGCTCTTGACCCCAGTTTATAGCGCAGAGTCATTACTGAGCGCAACTGCAGAGGCAACAACTACATTTGTCAATTCCCTTTGCATCTAAGTAGAGTCAACCAACTCTTTCTCACCAAGGAAATGTGAGCGAAAGTGGTGTAAGTCACTTTGGGGCTGAAGTTTCTAAGAAGTGGGAGTGCATTCTTTTTTTTTCTTTCCCTATTTCGTAGCTGAACGTTGGTGCCCCGAAATAACTTTGTAAACTACGTTTTGAAAATGGTAGGGCTTCTCTCCATCCGGTCCATGAATGGCTGGGACCGAAGGCACCTCCCAAACCTAAGCCCGCCCCTCTCCACTGCCGACTGCACTTTCCACTAGCAGGTATTCATCTTCTCACATGTTATGATCCTTAGCAACTAGCGCCGCTCTAAATGGTATTCTCACCCCTACATCAAATCCAAAGTCTAGATCCTATTGCTCTGATGTGTACGAAATCTGCCCATTTTTTCCATGTGCACTAATGAGACTGTGGTATAAACCACCATGATTTTCAAGCAAGTAGAGATTAAGGATGTCTTATGAATATCGTTGCTTTCTACTTTTTTATTCTCTCTGGTCCATTCTAAACACTGTTTCCACGGTAAACATTAAAAATGAGAATCTCATGCCCCTGTTCAAAGTCTTCCAAGGCCTCTTGTACTAAAATTATATATTTTTAAAAAACTTACCTCCGCCTAAAAATCTTTGAATCACTTGGCCCCAGCCTGCCTCTCTCCACCCAACTCCCCCGGCCCGTCCACTCCTCCAGCAGCAAGCTCTGTCTGTATCCCCACCGCTTCCTTGCTGGAATGGGCCAAGCCTATTCATTCGCTGAAAATTATCATCGCTGTGGCATTTCTTTGATCGCTGGGCTCTGAGATCTTCTCCTGGCTGGTTCATATTTACCCTCCTTAGAAAAGCCTTCTCTTACTATTCTATCCTCAGTTAGTCTCCCTCATTTGTCCTCTAGTATATTCTTTTATTTGTGCCACTTATAGTTCTTTCCACACTCTGTAGTTATCTTACCTGTTGCTAAGTTGATGCTTGGTGTTCCCAGATAAACTATAAATTCAATGTGTTTGTGGATACCCGTCTAGGAGTTGACACTGAGCCTGTTCATACACAGATAACCAATGCATATTTCTTTTTTAAAGAATTGTTGAATGGCTATTCATTTTATTTTGTGTGATTTCTCCTTTATGGATAAGAAATCGATTCTAGTTACTGATACACAGATAAAAACTATGAGATTTTATTGAATCTCTTTTGAGTCTTTAGAATTCTGTGTCTAATTAGGATTGTTTGAAACCATAAAGATGACCCTGTCTAAACATGCTTAAATCTTTTATAATTCCTTTTTTTTTTTTGAGAGTGCACTCGTGGTCTCACGAAGCATAGCAAGCCAGTCTGTTTTGTGATAAATACCCAACAATTGCAGAATTAACCCCAGCAGTACTTCATTTCATCACCGTTTGGTTCGGCCCTCAGCAGACTCTTGATACTACCAAGGAATCATCAGCAGACTCTTATACATCTCTAAGAAGTTTTGTCTAATGACAACAAAGTTATGACTAAGTTAAATATATATATAGGTACATACATATATACGCATATATAAGTATTCTAAGCTTCACTGTAGTTTTAATGGAGACACTATGGAAAACTAGAACCTGTATGTTAAAAAGAAATGAATGAGTATTCTTATCATAAGAATCATGGTATGGTCCCTTTTCTCCATCCTGCTATACATACCAGTCTGTTCTAAAAACCCATGTGTTCTACTAACGAAGCCTCTTCAGATCATCACTTTGAGAAATACCACCCTCATTTACTCATTCTTGAAAAATCTCAGTGGCCTTAATCCAAAAAGCTATGTAAACACTCTTTTTGAAAAGGATACCAAAAGGCTCTTTAGGAGGTAAGGAATCAACAGTGACCTCAGGACAATGTCAAGGTCTTTTTTTTTTTTTTTTTTTAATATCAGGGAGTCTTCCTTAATTGTGAAGTTTGCCTTAGCGATCACTTCTTGTCTGGTTCCGCCTCAAAAGCAGGATCCAGACCCTACCCACTGAAGTTGGTAATAACTTAATTAAAACCAAGTTCTAGAAACTGTGAGGTCTGGCGTGCAGGGGGGAGGGCTGTCTACCATTTTGCTATGGACTCTGATAATCTACGCCAGACACATATACATATATGTGTGTGTGTGTGTGTGTGTGTGTGTGTGTGTGTGTGTGTGTATGTATATATATATATATGGTTCTGGGATAACCCTCACTATAAAAATTCTAGTCTACAAAACCAGCAGAAAGCTTGTCAAAATAAATCTTAACTTCTGACCGTGGTAGAAGACCTACTACGAGGTATTAACAGAGTCAGAACTGTCAATCACGGCCTGGTCTCAATGTTTGTGTTATGAATTCCAACTCTGGTGGCATGAACTTGGGATAAAAACCATTGTAGGCTGCGTGAGTCCAAAAAATACAAACCCAGAGTGAAATGTATTTGGGGCTGAAATGACGTTACCGATGTCTCAGATGGGTTTTCTTTCTTGCCCTCCCCGCCCACCTTCCCTTTTGAAAGGTGATGCTTTTATTAGATTATTTCCACTGCCAAAAGACACAGCTACTGTCTGGCTGAATTTGCTGGTTTTCTCTTGAATTAAAATAAATAAATAAAAGAAAAAAATTCTAAATCTTTTAAACAAAACAAGTGGGAATGTTTTCTTTCTCCCCCCAGCCCCCTGCCAAGTCTGGGTCCCGTAATAGATGATACATACTTGTGTTTGCACGTATAATGTGCATATAATGACAGGAGGGGCTTCTTAAAATCAACAAGTATTGTCTACGCGTATATAGATGAATGGGAAATAGCACTTTGCTGCAATACGAGAGTCAGCAGCTAGTCTTGACTGACAGCTGCTAGATGCTCACCTCGGCAGTAGACAGGCTCCTAGCCCATCTGTATCATTCCGCTTCATCATTCACTGTCCAGATCCTTGAAAATGCAGTTGTATCTCGGTACTCAATGAGAATTTAGATAATTTAGATAATTCGCTCATTTCGCTTACTTTAAAGGTAAAGAAAGCGAGGACTTGGGCCATTAAATCACCATTTCATCCATATTCCAAGCCCTACAGCTAATTAACGGCCTTGCTAGGAATCTCCGTATTTGCATATTAAACACACTGTGTCAAAGACACTGTCAGCACTTTCCTGACCTAGCCACGGGGTCACTTAAGGTCATCCCAGCCCTTCCTTTTAAATATAACTGAGAGGAAAGACATTTTATACTGGGGGCAAACCTCTCCTAACTAAGTCTGCAGATTCTTAGGGAGGGCAGAGGAGTGGAGGGTGGGTGGTCCTCATGTTTTTCCCATTGCCTTGGCCTTGTCTTTGCTAATTTCCTGGGATTTCTTGAAATGTCCCTTTTACACTAATATCTTCTCTCTGCTTTGCACGGATTCCTACATTTGTCCTTGACTTTCCACCACTGAAAAGGAACTTTGCATTGAATTTCAGTTTATGTTGCATTGTAACTTTCTTCTTATTTGTGTGAAAAACGGTTAGTATTTTGGGCCTAGCATGTGCCAGGTACACTCATAGGCACTTGCCGTAAGTCTATCTAATCTTTAAAATGTCTCTGTGATTAGGTGACTGCTCGGATGGCAGAGCTGAAAAATAAACCTGGGATTCATCAGTTCCAAAGACAGTTCTCTCTCCACTAAGCTACGTTGCTTCTTATATTTTAAAGGGCTCTTGTTTGGGAAGCAGAAATTATGTCATTAACCCACCCGGTAAAGCACAACCTTCCAGCTGGGACTCACTGGCATTCATCTTCCTCCCTCTTACGACCAAGGAGAATGGTCCGCCCAGGTTCAAGGTGCCTGCCCTCTGTGTCCTGGAATAGATTCTTTCCTATGAGGAAAGTGAATTATCCTCCAAAAAGATGAATGAATGCAGATTATAGCTTTATTCTCATAGACTTTAAGATCTTTTGTTACCTACATAACGCCAAGTGTCCCCCCAAAACTTCTTTTCAGCACTTAGTTACCTTACAAATAAGACTGAGATAAAGTTTCATGGATTCAAATAGTTATGTTGACCTTGGAGTTGCTTAGAATGAGGAAAGGATTTGTACTTTATTCAGTTTTTCACCCCATCTCAGCTCTTCCATTCCTGGGTAATATAGTCATGCTATTTGCCATGTGGAACCAGCACGAACAGTAGGTTCTATAATGATGAGAGGCACGCAGGGTGGGATAGATTTAATCTGAGACAGACCACAGAGAAAAATCCAAAGCAACCATCATTTGCCAACCCTCAATCCCTTGAGGAATTGTCGGCTGACTAATACTGTCCTGCTGTGGTCTGGGAGAGAATGGGGCTATCATTCCCAATAATCCACATCACAGACCAAAACTCTTGAAGGAGATTTTCTCTTTCCTTCTCTTCTTTTTTCCTTCCTTCCTTCTTTCCTTTCTCCCTCCATCCTGTCTCTCCATCTCTCCCCCTCCTTCTTTCTTCCTCTGTCTCTGTCTTTCTCTCTCTCTCTCTCTCTCTCTCTCTCACACACACACACACACACACACACACACACACACACAGTCTCAGACTTATTACAGTCTTCAGTATATTCCAGTTGGCTCTAGGCACTTATGAATTACATGTTTATTTTGTCTTCTTGACTGATATTTCCTTATGTCTGAGTATTGTGCCTCTAGGAAGGAAAACTTATACATATATATATATATATATATGTTTTTTTTTTTTCTTAAGGAGAGGTTTTCTAAAATTCTTGCCAAAAGTAAAGTGGCTTAAAAGGAAAGTACATAGGACTCTTCCTTTGAAAAGCGAGTAATTTCAAATAACGTTATAACAATTTCTATTTTCAAGCATGTTTTTTGAGGAAGCTATGAGACCTAAATTGAATAAAATCAGAGAAGACAAATTGAAATAATGGTGCCCAGTGAGTGTGTAGTTGAGTGAATACTTTGGTACCACTGGACTTACAGACATCATTATTCTACCAGGCTTTCATCATAATTTTTCCATACCTGCAGCAAGTTGGAATATGAATGGCTGTCTCCTTGCTGACTCATCTCCTGTGCCCCTCCCCTTCTTTCAGCCATGCAGGGTTATGGACAGGTGCTAAATGCACAGCCCTCTGACTTCCACGTCTGCCGGCCATCGTGTACCTGGGTCACCTGGCTTGGATGCCTGTCCCTGCCTTCACCCCTCCTCCAGACCAGGTAAAGGCACTTCAGCTCTGAAATCTGACCTCATTTCCTCCCCACAAGAAGAGTTCATCCATCCTCCCTCAAACACATCCTGATTCTAGTCTGTCTATCAATGCGGTATAATTCTTTGCTTATAAATCTGTCTGCTTTCCTCTACTGGTCCAATCACAGAGTCAATGGTCACTTTCTATAGATAATTGTAGAAATTTTTTCTCCTCCACTAAATGAAAAACTGCTTTAAATTATGTATAAAATTGGATAAAATTTTTATTGTAACAACTTGTATGGGAACACAAAAGACCCCAAATAGCTAAAGCAATCTTGAGAAAGAAAATCGGAGCTGGAGGAGTCAGGCTCCCTGACTTCAGACTATACGACAAAGCTACAGTAATCAAGACAGTATGGTACTGGCACAAAAACAGAAATATAGATCAATGGAACAGGATAGAAAGCCCAGAGATAAACCCACACACCTATGGTCACCTTATCTTTGATAAAGGAGACAAGAATGTACAATGGGGAAAAGACAGCCTCTTCAATAAATGGTGCTGGGAAGACTGGACAGCTACATGTAAAAGAATGAAATTAGAACATTCCCTAACATCATACACAAAAATAAATTCAAAATGGATTAAAGACCTAAATTTAAGGCCAGACACTATAAAACTCTTCTAGGAAAACATAGGCAGGACACTCTTTGACATAAATCACAGCAAGATCTTTTTTGACCCACCTCCTAGAGTAATGAAAATAAAAATAAACAAATGGGACCTAATTAAACTTAAAAGCTCTTGCACAGCAAAGGAAACCATAAACAAAATGAAACGACAACCCTCAGAATGGGAGAAAATATTTGCAAATGAAGGCAACCGACAAGGGATTAATCTCCAAAATATAAAAACAGTTCATGCAGCTCAATATCAAAAAAACAAACAATCCAATCCAAAAATGGGCAGAAGACCTAAACAGACATTTCTCCAAAGAAGACATACAGATGGTCAACAAACACATGAAAAGATGCTCAGCATCACTAATTATCAGAGAAATGGAAATCAAAACTACAATGAGGTACCACCTAACACGGGTCAGAATGGCCATCATCAAAAAATCTACAAACAGTAAATGCTGGAGAGGATGTGGAGAAAAGGGAACCCTCTAACACTGTTGGTGGGAATGTAAATTGGTACAGCCACTATGGAGAGCAGTATGAAGTTTCCTCAAGAAACTAAAAATAGAATTACCATATGACCCAGCAATCCCACTCCTGGGCATATACCCGGAAAAAACCATAATTCCAAGTGCACCCCAATGTCATTGCAGCACTATTCACAATAGCCAGGACATGGAAGCAACCTAAATGTCCATCAACAGAGGAATAGATAAAGAAGATATGGTACATATACACAATGAAATATTACTCAGCTATAAAAAGGAATGAAATAGTGCCATTTGCAGAGACATGGATAGACCTAGAGACTGTCATACAGAGTGAAGAAAGTCAGAAAGAGAAAAACAAAGATCGTACAATATCGCTTACATGTGGAATCTAGAATAATAGTACAGATGAAATTATTTGCAAAGCAGAAACAGAAACACAGATTTAGAGAACAAATTTATGGATACCAAGGGGGGAAGGGGGTGGGATGAATTGGGAGATTGGGATTGACATATATACACTACTATGCATAAAACAGATAACTAATGAGAACCCACTGTATAGCACAGGGAACTCTACCCAGTGCTCTGTGGTGACCTGAATGGGAAGGAAATCTAGAAAAGACAGGATATATGTATATGAATAACCAATTCACTTTGCTGTACAGCAGAAACTAACACAAGATTGCAAAGCAACTATACTCAAATAGAAATAAAAATTTTTGCTGTATAAGATTCTGCTTCTCATACTGCAGAGCACAGTAGTTTGCAAAGCCTGAGCACTGGATGAATGAAAGAAATATTAGGATATTGGCTCTAAGTTATTTGCCTTGGGGCAAACAATAATTAAGTCTTTAAGGACTTAATATGTGGTATACACTGTTTTAAGCATTTTAATGTGTGATCTCATTTGATCCACAGAACTATGAAAAAATGTGCTATTATTATCCCCAATTTATAAACATGCAGAGAGAAGATAAGTTGCTCCAAGTCGCAGAGTTGTGCACGGTGGCACCAGAATTTGGAAAGCCCATGAGTCTAACCATCACTCAGCAGCCTTGATCAACAGAGTATTAAATATGGGTAAAGATGCTGCAAGAAGTTTTACCTAAGTGGCAATCAACACCTGCACTGGGGAAGAACACCAGGAAAGGTGAGAGGAATCATACGTTAAATTACGTCTTATGTGTCCATGGCCCAAAGGTCAGGTGACTGCTTCTTCTTATGCTACCACTTTAGACCCCTAAATGGTATTTGCTTTATTCACATTTATTCACCTTTCAAAAAATGTGTGTGCCCATCGCATCGTGCTCATAGTAATGTTGCTTTTTTGAACTAAAATGTAAGTGTGGTGAAAACTTACTAGTTTTTCACTCATTTGGAATTCAATATTATGCAAATGGATTGGATTGGGTTTCGGGTCATCTTAAAACTAGATATGTTTATGGCATAAAAAGTTTAGATAATTAAAAAAGAAAACTCAAGCATTCTTAAAACCAACTTTACCCACGTGTAGCTGATATGCTCTATTTTATTTAAAATGATGTTTTAAGCGTGTCAGGTGATGTTCCTGCTTGGGGGTAAACGGCCAGATGTTTGTACCTGTTATTGCATGTTCCTAAAAGTAATAAAACATCCATTTGAAAATGGTTTATGATTGAGATTTCCAGTTACTTCTCCCTCTTTAATTTCCCCCATACTTGAGTAGGTTTTTTACCTAATTTCTTTTCAGAGTTCCATCTGATCTATAGTTCAGTTCTTTTTCTAAAATCATTGAATCCAAGGGAAACTAGTTTCAGAAGTTTTAGAAGCAGGCTATTTAGGGAGCACCAACTGATGAGTAATCATAAATATCAGTGAAATTTTGTTGGAGTCTGTCTTCTGTGAACACTTGGAAAATGTCAGTTTTTCTTCTGCATTTTTGTTACATTAGACATTGTGGCTTGAACTTGATTCCAGGCAATAGGGCTATTAAATAGTGTGGGAAATAGAGCTTTTGAAAGGAGAGGTGTCAAGAAATTTGGGTCCTGAAAAATTGTAATGGATTACATAGACCATGAATTTGAAATGTAAATTCATCTTGACCTGCACCTGCATCTTCTCTTTGATGACATAACTATATGTCTTCTGCAATTTGCTTTCAGCTTTTTGATAGAGCAATCACAACTACAAAAAAAAAAAAAAGAAGACAATGCCCTTATTAGCAGATCAATGCTTTTTAAATATGAATATTTTCGGGGTTTCCCTGGTGGCACAGTGGTTAAGAATCTGCTGGCCAATGCAGGGGACACGGGTTTAAGCCCTGGTCCGGGAAGATCCCACATGTCGCGGAGCATCTAAGCCCGTGTGCCACAACTACTGAGCCTGTGCTCTAGAGCCTGCGAGCTACAACTACTGAGCCCATGTGTCACAACTACTGAAGCCTGCGTGCCTAGAGCCTGTGCTCCGCCACAAGAGAAGCCACCGCAATGAGAAGCCCGCGCACCACAACAAAGAGTAGCCCCCGTTCGCTGCAACTAAAGAAAGCCCGCGTGCAGCAACGAGACCCAATGCAGCCAAAAATAAATAAATAAATAGATTAATTAATTAAAAAATTAAAAAAAATTAAATATGAATGTCTTCTGAAGCTCTTCTGGGTAGATCCATGTCTATCTATCTTTTTTAAGATAAAGTTTATCTTTCAGCAAGGTAACAAATTCTGAGGACGTGGCTATATATATTTTGCTTTATCAACAACCTTCATCTTTTTTTACAATGGAGAATACAGTTCATTGAAATGGACTTCCCCATTTCCTTTAGGCATGTTGACCGACACAGATTTCTGCTTCAAGCTGTAGCAATGTCATTTAATAGTACAATCCCCACGGTCAGCCTTGAGTGCAGAACATTTAGTGAATAAGTCAAAGAATCTAGTATAGACTGATGGGTGGAGCTTCATAGTTCCCAGAGCAGTCAGGAAAAAAACCAACCTACGTCAGACTCTAATATTTATTGGGAACATGACACCTATGTGGTCAGTTTTGTTTGTTTACTGTTGAAATACAGTTTTTCTAAAATTCGAAGTTACTAAATTTCTTTTACATGGCTAGTCACAAAGGTGAAAGGGAAAATAGAGCCTGGAATGAAAAGGCAGCAGGAACATGGAGAAAATAAATTAAAAGTGCAAAAGTATATAAACAACAGTTTTAGAATTTATTTTTATTTAGGTAACTTGGTTTATAACATTGTGTAAGTTTCCCGTGTACCACATTATATTTCTACTTCTGTATTGCCCTACAGTATGCTCACCACCAGAAGTTTAGTTCCTATCTTTCACCAAAGAGTTGATCACTTTTACCCATTTCGACCTCCCACCACCCCTTCCCCTCTGGTAACTACTACCCTGTTCTCTGTATCTAGGGGTTTGTTTTTATATAAACGGCATTTCATTAGTCCTCCTGTCTCTACATTCTCTTATGAAGTAGAGAATTCCTTACTCTCTGAGTTTCAAGAGAGTGCTTAGATGGTGCAAATAAGATCCACACAGCTGGGTCAAACAGACACACAAACCAACAAAAACCCAACAACTCTGTTCAGATATCAACTGTCAGGGAGTTTTGGACTCTGTCAACCTGGTGTGAGAGGGAATCTCTCACGGTTTCTCAAATCTATGTAAATTCAATAGAAACGCTTTTTCACACTGTATACATGTGGAATGCCAAGCTCAAATAACTCAGTCAGTGGAAGGATCGATGCATGGATTAGCTCCTGGAGAGGGTTTTAAGATGACAACGTGCTGTCATTTGGTAAGCAGATAGGATAAGGGGCCCCCAGAGAAAGAGAACCAGGCATGGCTTTCTTGACATGAGAACCCATTTTGGCCTAAGCCATTTTGTGACCTAAGCTTGGCCACAGTGCTTGCCTTTGAACAGGTCTCAGTAATCCATGATTTCAAGGGAACAAAGGAATGTAGGAACAGAGAAAAGGCAGTCAAACAAGAGTGCAGTGATGCAGCAGAGTCCTAGTTCCTCCTCAAGGGAGATACGTAATAACATCTTTGAGTTCTGCAAGAACTAAGGCCCCAATGTTGACCCTCCTGACTTCAATCAATTAGAGCTTGGACTCTGTCAACCTTTGCCCCAATTCTATGCTGAGTTCTCCTCGGCTCAAGCCCCTTCATGAATATGCACGTACCCTTAGCTTAAAACTCCCCCGATTTTGCTGTTGGGAAGACACTGCTTTGGGAAGGATCCCCCAGTGCTCTCCTTAATTGCTGCAAGTAATAATAAATCCTATAGTAATAATAAATCCTAGTAAAAATAAATCCTAGAAATAATTAATAAATCCTAGTCATAATAAACCCTTTGTTCGCCTGATCTCCGGCTTGCTTGTGTCTTTTGGCTTGACACCCACCAAGAGGCGAACCCAGTTTTCAGGTAACAATTAATCCTGTGATACGGCTTTCAGAAGCTAATGTGACTTAGACTATCCTTTAGTAGAAGGGTAATACCTAGAGGCAGGAGATATAACCCTTGAGATTTATTCTGTATTGGTCTAATAACATGGTGTGATTAGACCAAAACTCCCTCTTTCAGATAGAAGAATACACTCTGAGAGAGAGAGAGAGAGAGAGAGAGAGAGAGAGAGAGAGCACAGCCACTGAGTCCCTATGAGTAATGAGAAAACAGTGATATTTTGCCCAGAGAAGCAAAGAGCAACAAAGCCATGAGAGCGTAAACCAGTATGGACATGCTCTTATGTAACCAGTATGGACATGCTCTTATGTAAAAGAAACTTGAGGTTTATTATTTACTAAAGACTAAACCAAAAGAAGCAGAAAAGTTATTGGCTGAGGATATTTTAATCCAGCAGAAAAAATTTTAATAGGTAGAATGGGGTCTTCTAGTGGTAAAAACAACAAGACCATTACTATTCAATTCTAATTGCTAGCCAATTAATATTCCAATTGCTAGACTATTCAAGCATTAATTACAATACAAATTGGTGTGTATGTTACCAGGAGGATTCAAGCACTGGGTAGGAAATTGGGCTAAATAATAACAACAGGCATTATTTAATAAGAACATATTTTGTGTTACATCTTGTGGTGATAATACCTACTGTCATTGGTACCCCTCAGAAGAATTTCACAGAGTTTGCGGTATTCATCCCATCCCATAGATGAAAAAAGAAAAGGTCAAGAATGCTATGTGGCTTCCAGATTCCTGGGGAAAATATTGGCAGATGACAAAACCAGTGTTCCATCCAAATATTTATGCCTACTAAGTTTCTGTTTTACCCTGATACTCTGATGCTAATAAAATCTGGCCTATGGGCAGTATCTTTTTCACCAACTAAGCTGTTTCTTCCCCCTTATGCTATGCCTTAAAACCTGTCCATATTCTCTTAGATATGCTAAAGACCATCCTTAATTCAACTTCAGAATGATCGTGGAAGCAGCCTCTGCTCACCACCTACCACCCTTCTTAGTCTGCTCTCAGCCTGGCCTTCTCGACCATCCACTTTGGTGGTTTGGCTTATCTGCTTCTAACCAATCGTTTTGTTTTCAACTCAGGAATTGTTTTCTCTGTCCTTGTTAGTTATGCTTCATTTGCTATATGTTGACAGCCATATCTGTTAATACGGCTTTTTAAAATTTTTCTCCTTGACTTTGGGACCATCTTTTGTGAAATGCTCCCTCTGGGAAGGGTCTTGCTTCCTGGACGAGCTCCTCTCTTGACTCACATCTTGAAGAACTGGAGACTGCAGAGAATACTATTTTTTTCTCTGTGTTTCTATTGTTAAGAATTCAACCAGGCAACAAATTACAGAGTCTCCTGTACAGTGTTTCTATTTCTCTCATTTTTCCCTATCATCCTAATAAAAGTATAACTTCTTTAGAGAAAGGGTTAAATCTGTAAACATATTTATTATTCAAAAATTGGGCTTACAATGGAACTTAAAAATGTTATTTTTTATCTCTTTTAATTAATTAACTTATTTATTTATTTATTTTTGGCTGCGTTGGGTCTTTGTTGCTGTGTGTGGGCTTTCTCTAGTTGCGGCGAGAGGGGGCTACTCTTCGTTGTGGCGCGCGGGCTTCTCATTGCAGTGGCTTCTCTTGTTGTGGATCACGGGCTCTAGGCGCGCGGGCTTCAGTAGTTGTGGCTCGCAGGCTCTAGAGCGCAGCCTCAGTAGTTGTGGCACACGGGCTTAGTTGCTCCGCGGCATGTGGGATCTTCCTGGACCAGGGCTCGAACCTGTGTCCCATTGCATTGGCAGGCGGATTCTTAACCACTGTGCCACCAGGGAAGTCCCCAAAATGTTATTTTTTGACTTTTATTTATCTAATTGGGGCTTATATTTCATGCAAATAACCTCATAGGTGTATTTTGTTGCTCTAAATTTATGGAAATACCATCAGCTGACTGTTTTTCTCCTAATAAAATCCAATATAGATTTATATTTACATGACTGACTATATGGAAGGAATTGACTAATTCCAGATTTTCTTCTAGCAAAGAACAGATTTATCTCTAAGTGGGAGAATCTTCTTTATTTGTCTTTTATTACCCCAAATCAGCAAACACACAGTAAAACTGAAAAAAGAACAAAACAAAAACCACCAAATATTTAAGGCTGGGAAAAATAAAAACAACAGACACAATGTATTGAGAATTTATTATGTGCTCGATTCTAACCACCCATGGCACGTGTCTCTAAGGACTGGCTTTCTAGCACATCTATACAAACCTTTAGTCAGCACAGGTTAGTTCAAGATGTTTAACACGATGAAAAATCTTCCCAACTTTAGGAACGCTTCGGCTTACAGCCTTGCATCATGTTTCCCCTACAGTTAAAACAATATGTATCCAAACTGTAACCCTATTTTTCAGGGAATCTTGCTTTTTCTCTGGTCTATTTCGATACTTGCAAAAGCTCAAACAGTGCAGGTGCACACACACATAGGTACATAATGAATAGTAAAACGAAACACATTTTTTTGATATTTCCTGGCTTCTGTATTTTGCTCATAACCTAGGATTAGTAGAAGCCATGGAAACCTTTCTCGTATTTGGCTTCATTTTGGGTACAAGGCACATTTACTGACATTTAAGGAGAATATGTCTCAGTCACTGGGCTGCATGCAGCCCGCAGCTCATGCAGGCTCAACATGAACGTGGAAAGAACCACTGTAGTAAGAGCCGTCGCAAATCTACCCTTGACTTCAGATGGCCTACGTGCTCTCCAAGTAGAAATACTGCTGAGGGTCTGCCAAACACGCAAAGGCCGTGGATTTCACCGTTTTGCAAGCAAAGGAAACAGCATTTGAACCTCCTTTGAAAACTTTTTTTCACATTAAGAGGCGTCACACGAACAGAACGTGACATAAATAACATGTGCTAACATTTTCCAAACAACTGGACATCAATTAATGCTAATTCATGAGGGAACTTCTTTGGAAGAGCACAGTCCAGACTCATAACTACTGAAAAGACTCATTAATATAAATGTTAAGGGAGTTTTCTTAAAGGGAGGAGGGACTAAAGTAAATGTGTATCGTTACACTGAAAGCTCATAATTTACTGAAAATTCAGTGGAAAGCAAACTTTACACTGTGTGTTTCCAAAGGTAATGTTTTAGCACATTAATCAAGAAAATAAAATAAGAATGAGGATGTGATATTAAGAAACACATGCAATGAAAATTCAGCTTACGGATACCTAACATTTATCGAATAGGTGCTACATGCCAGACATTATACATACGCTACCTTGTTTATTTTTTCCAAAGATTACTGTGGGCCAGAACATGTTATTTTTTCCATTTTACAATTGAGAAGACTAAAAAAACAAGCAGTTTGTGTTACGTGCTAAAAGTGCCAAACTGACAACTGGTGAAACTCAGATGCAGAACCCCATCTTAAACTACATGCACTACTTCATAATACTGCCTTTGACGACTGTCAGATAAATGTGTGGACAAATTTAAGTAGACTTGTGTAATGCTTTATCCTACAGGACCTTTAAAAATAAAATCAAATTATTTTTCCATAATTAAACCATATATTCCTACACACGCATTAATTTGTGTGTACTAACTTGACCAATTTTAAGTTTGAGGCAATGACTTATTTCTACTTTTAGATCTTAACCATGTGACAAAATAATTAGCAGTCCCTACCTTTTTCTGAATTTCTCTCTCTAACATTTTGAGTGGCCCAGGTAATATTCATGAGTTGGCTAGAAAATGGAATTTCTACTCTTGAGGTAGTTGATTATCTTAGGTCATGTCTTTGCTGAAATGAAAGTGGAAAAAGTCATCTTTATTTGATTTCTTTAGGAAGTGTGTGTGTGTGTGTGTGTGTGTGTGTGTGTGCGTGCGCGCGCATACGCACCTGTAGGTATACTTTGGTAGAGGAAAGATGGGGGATAGGGGAGAATGAGGGAAAGCCAGAAGAATATTTTATTCTTGAGATTGGTTATCTATTGCTTAATAATAAATGTTTTCTGTTAGATCTCCAGGAGATCTCTTCGCCTTTAATTCACATTTCCTCTCCAACTTGCCACAGATTCTGTAACTGGGAAAAGATCCTAGTGGGATAACAAAGCTCATCATCTCAGTAGCCAGGAAAATGTATGGATCCTTCTAGAACAGTCGTTCTCAAACTTGATCATGCCTCAGAATCATCAGGAAGGCTTGTTAAAGCACGGACTAGTGGGTTCTCCGATTTCCTTTCAGTAGGTCTGGAGTAGGACCTGCGAGTTTGCATTTCTGACAAGTTTCTAAGAGATGCTCCTGGTGATGCTCTAGGGACCCCACTTTGAGAACCACTGCAGCAGAGGGGACAGTAGTAATGAAATATATGTAGGCCCATGATGTACGCTGGTAATGACAGTTCATGTTCAAAAAATAACGTTGTCTGTTGTACCATCAATGAATAAAACATATATTAAGTAGTTCCTAAATGATCTATAAATAATTGCTACATCCAGGTCTCAAACTAAAAGATTAATATTGAATAATGATTTTAAAATAATTGTTGAATAACTTCAGACTTTCTAAATCTTTCTGTAGCTACCAGCCACCTAATCAGGCACTCAGTGTAACTTTGAGTTAAAAAATGAGAAAAGAATTAACCCTTAGGGCTACTCATTCCTGAATTTTCCATAGGAATTGAGAAGCTTCCTATTTGTTTAAATTGAAACAGGGAATCTCATTAAAAACCTACCGCAGTCAGCATACAAAATTAAAGGAGGTATATTTGAATGATTAAATATTTACAGCTTATCAGTGAGAAAATACTGATGTGATTCTAGGATAAGCAAAGAACGTTCACCAAGGACGTGGAAGGAAAAAACAGAGATGAAATGGAGCAAAAGATGTCATTTCAAATTGTGAAAGAGGAAATCTTGTCTAGGTTTTCTCAGTAACTCACTTTTAGAAAAACCTTTCTTCATGAGTTTCTTTAGTGATAGACTGTTGTTGGCAAAATTAAGTCTAAAATACCTCCAAAGTGTACCTAACAGTGGTTTCTAAAAAGAAACACCATATCCTCCGAGTTCCTGATTCTAAGGGAAACATTTGTGTATCAGTCATGTAAAGTCCTCTATAACTAAAGAAGGGAGTATGAGTTTAACATGCAAAATTCAGTGCATGTTTCACTGTGTGAAATGTTTCAATTATTTCTATAACATTTAACATGTTCTAGATATTGTGCATTAAGCACACAGCCAAGAAACGTTCCAAGCCTATGCTGTTTTTCATTTGGTTGTATTGTAAGTGTATGAAACACATGTTAGGAATATATTTCATATTCTGCATTTGTAAAATATCAAATTTATATCAGCAGAAACCACAAAGGCAGCCCAGGAGCTGCCCCCAGAGCAAGGCCATTTTGCAATCACACTTTTAACACCACATTATCATTTTAAAGAACAAATCCCCGGATTGAAATGAAGAAAATGATTTTCACAACTTATGGCAATTTTCTTTATGTATTTATTACACAGGATTCAAATCATATACTCAACAAGAGTTTGTCTCAAGCTTCTACTTTGTGCAATATGCACCATGCTGAAAGTACATATTACAAATAAAATGAATTCAACTCGGTTATCTTACTCCATTTTATAGCAGAGATATATTTTTGTGAGACTCTTGAAGTTTATTCCAAGATATCTACATGCTATGATTCTTCATATTATTCTATGCTAAAAAGCTATCAAGGAAGAAAATTATTCTTCTCATGAGCTACCTAAATGTTTTTGCAAACATCATTCTTCAGTCCCAGATGAAATGTTGATAAAATATTTTCTGAGAAATCTATTTATGCTACAGAATTTACCTTGTATACCTAAATATGAAGCCTTTCCTCCCACGTCTTATTATATAAGTATAGGTCATATTATACCAACAATTATATTTTATTAGAGTTATAGATGACATGGATTTGGGTTGCACCAGCATAATTTGTCTTATTTTGAATTCTTCTCTAATAACAATTACTTTTAAGTAAGAGGAACTGGGTTCTACTATCATATGGTCACGTTTATAAATCCTTCACTATGTATTCACTTCCTTGACCTGACAAATATGGTCAGTTTAGAGTTCATTTCAGATGAGTTGATTTCAAAATAGTACCTAAAATATCAGTCTAAACTCATACTACCCTGGTCTGTGTACAACTATCTGTAGGCATGAATCTCACCTTGGGGTTAAGCCACAAAAAAGGAACTGTTTGATGAATGTGTCCCTGTGGTTCCTAAACAGAGCAAGTAAGCTCCGTAACTTCTGTCCCTCAGTTTTCTCACATGGCAAATAGGGATGGTAGTAATACCTACCTCATCGTTTTGTGTGAGGATGTAATGAATTACTATCTGTAGTGTGCTGAAAATAACATATAGCTCATGGCAACCCCTACATAGGTGATCGCTGGTATCATCACTCACTGATGTTTCCTCTGTGCCTGCCTAAAAGGAATATGTAGCTAATAAATGAAAAGTGAATTAATAAATAAAATAACAAAGCCTCTCCTTTAAGTCCATCACAGCCTTTTGTTTGGACCTCTCTAATAAGATATACTGTATTCTGTATCATATTAAAATATTTATCCTCGCCTTATGTTTCCCCTACGTTACTTGAGGGCAGGGAGTATGTCTTATTATATTTGTATCCCTGCAGTGACAAGGACTGTGTCTGAAACACAGGATGTGTCTATTCCTAGCATGTGTGGAATGAATGAATAACTAGAACAGAGCCCAAAGAAATGTGAGATACTGCGCCTATCAATCACTGATTTTTTAATATTAATTTGTTACATATTTCTAGAGTAACTAGTCTGTGGATGACATTTTGCTGAATGTAATACAAAAATGTATCACAGTCCCTCACTTCAAGAAAACTGCAAATTAATAGGGAAGGCAAAATAACCCAAAATACTTATACGTGGGTACCATCTGACTCACAGAAGAGTATTATGTGAAAGGCTAGGAGATTCCAGGGGAAGAAGACATCACTCCCAGCGTCATGCAGAGCCAGGAAGGCATCATGAAATCGTGCAGTTGGTTCCCTGCTGTGCCACCTTTCAGCAGACAACATGCATGACAGCATTTTCCCCACTGGATTGGTCAGATTGATACGTATTTTGATTTACCATGAATTAAACTTGTGGCCATTTCTACCCAGACCCACTAAATGACCTGCGAATTCAATCAAACTGGTGGACTGAATTAAACAAAATTCACGGGCTTTTTGGGGATTCTTGCAGGTATGGCTTGGTTACTAATATCTGTTTGTTGGCTTTTAGACTACGTATTAGGAAGTCAAGAAATTAGTGCAACTGTTTAACCTCATCAGCACATTAGCATTTAATAAAGTGTTCCCAGCTATCAGTAAGCAAGGCTCTGTGTTCCACGGCAAACACTGACCACAGGGAAAGCATATTTGATGAACAGCCAGGAGCAAGTATCGCCGAATACTACATCTCCCACGAAGAACGGCTTGATCGTTTTAAGTGTCCTGATCTGTTAAAAAAAGCTAATCAGGTAGGCTTGCGTAGACTCAGCGTTGGCTACCAGAACCTACTTCGGGGTGTGTGTGTGTGTGTGTGTGTGTGTGTGTGTGTGTGTGTTTCCATTATACCTCTCCACTTCTTTTTACTTGGTAGAAACGGCTTGACCCAACTGTGAATGTAACCTGGCAAGACGTGTTATAGTTCACAAATTTCTAATCAGAGTGGAGGATCCAGAGCCTCCTGCCAGCTCGGGCCTGAGGCATCCTGCAATTAACATTGTCAAGTGTTCCCTGCCTGTAAACAGTTACCTCACATTACCTCAGAGCACGGGCCGTGTTTGCACAGGACAGCCAGCCGCCGCAGTATGGCTTAGCTAAAACTCTGACTGCTGGAAGTCATTTTCTACCACGTGCACGTTTCAGTAAATCTGCAAAATAACTTAACCAAAGAGACCCAGGGTGATTTTTCTTCTTTCACTTTTCTCCCCACCCCCGCCCAACCAAGCTGTAGAACTAAGTCCCCTTTATCACCAAAGTCTCCACTATATAATCCAATTGACTTTCAGAGCTTGCTTTCACATATTTCTGTCTCTTCCTATGTCACTAAATCGTATCAGCTGCTCTGGATTTGGGTCTGATGGTGATGGCTGAGGTGGGAGAGACAGTGGCTGCGTTTGTTGGCTACTTTTTCACTAAACGTAGGGATCAGGCAGTGCAGTTTTTGGCATTAGTGGACTTTACTAGATATATAGGTTATTTCGTTAGTTTTTTTTTTTTTAAATTCGGTCTTTAGTCAGTTTTCCTAAGATAAAAATCTTCAGACCTAGACTTTATTGTACTTTTTGTTTCATACTACTTATACATAAAAATATGATATCATGTATACCATTATACGCATATATACGTATAACCATACGTAACATATTTATATATAAATTAAATATATACATAACTGTAATGTCCATTGTATATAGTAAAAATGTATATAATACGTTATTCTAAGAATGAAATTACTGAGTAGGTATGTTAAAATGGAAACAGTATTGTTTAAACTAAATAGTATGTGTGTTAATGTTTTATGATGACTGTAAATCTTCTGAAGTCAGTAAGTATCTTACGTATATGTGTGTGTGTGTGTGTGTGTGTGTGTGTGTGTGTGTGTCTGTGCCACTTTTAATAGAGCCGACACATGAGATAATATGGCCAACCAGAGTCTTACATGGATTCAGAAGGAAGAATTACAATTAAGTCTTTAAGAAGAGCTTTGATTTAACTTTCCCCAAATGACCCTTCTTTCAAACAGCTTTCTTTGGTTGTATACAGTATAAACTGGAGGTACTAGGAGAAATCTTAAGGAACCTAGATTTTAATCCTAACCATATGGCTAATTAGCTGTGTGACTGGCTAAGTCATTGAGTCTTTCTGGGTCTATCTTTCAGTCAAATGGAGAATACCATAGTTGTCTTACTTCTTCACAATATTTTTTTTTGCCAAATAAAGTAATGTATGTGCTATATTTTGAAAATGCCAGTAGTATTAAACTGAAAGAGATACTGCTAACATTATTGTAATTATAATGTAGTGACTGTTATTGTTTTCCTTTCTCTGTTCCTCTTCTTGGTTTCCCTTTATTCTTTTCCACATCTTTATTAATATATCTCTAACTATTCATATTCTTGCTCTAAGCTAGAGGTTGGTAAATTTTTCTGTGATAAGCTAGATAGTAAATATTCGAGCTTTGAGAGCCATAGTCTCTGTCGCAAGCGCTCAACTCTGCCATCACAGCATGAAAGCAGCCAGAGATAACAGTAAAAAACGGGTGTGGCTGTGTTCCTATAAAACTGTACTTGTGGACACTGAAATTTTAGTATCGTGTACATTTCACGTGTAATGAAATATTCTTCTTTCAATGTCTTTTCAACCATTTAAAAACACAGAGGAGACCATTCTTAGCTTTGGGTCTTGCAGAAACAGATTATAGGAGGCAGATTCCTCCTGAGCCAGTTCACTGGCTCCTGATCTAAGGAGACACCTAACTTCGTCCCCATTCCCTAGGTGAGAAGGTTGGTTTTTGGCGTAGAGGAATCGTACTAGTAGCTGGAGCTATATTAGGAGAGAGGGCATCTCAATTTCAAATTTCACCCCTAGTTTGAATTCCAGGGAGAAAAACGAAATCAATGTCTTGAAAACATAACCAATAATGTATATTTCTTTCGAATCCTCACCTTCAGACAGTAAGAGCGCAAACTGCTATTTTCCACTCCTTTACATTCAGCTCGGTGTAACAGCCAACTCTTGTACTACTGATGCTATAATGTTTTAGGTGAAAAGGTAAGTGAGAAGCCACTTAAGTCGTCTCTCTCGTTTCATACATAAGGAAGCTGCTGTTCCACTGAAGTAGAATAATTGGCTCAAAATTAGTGCAGAGCCAAACGAGAGCTCGTAAGACCGAAGAAGGGTCTCTTTTCACTATACATTTATAGTTTTACTATAATTGTCAAGGTTTACTGTAATTGTTCCTGAAAGTTCATCCAAAACAAAAACAGAACCGAAGAAACAGACTCTTGGACGCTTCAATACTTCTAGGTTAAGATGATGACCCCGTTGTTATTTCTCCCTCCTTTGAGAAATACATGGCAATGAGAGAGATGCGAATAAATGCCAGCGGTGTGCTGAGTAGCCCCTGCTTGCAGGTAAAGTTTTAGGGCAAAGCCGTTGTTGGCTAGCGGCTGGATTTGACTGCTCTCTGTGTTTACATCACATGTACTGTCCATCTTTAGGTGATTATCCTCAGAAAATTTGCTCCAGTAGACATGGCAACATGGGAGTTTCTTTTCTGATTTGGCCAGGGGGATCCATCCACAATAGACTTTCCAGTCAAACCTGGGGCCAGGTCCCTCCAAAGAGTTCACAGCTTCGCCATCACCTGGGGCCACATTTAAAATCCCGCCGTCCTTCTTTCTCATGCAAACAGACACCAGAATGGAAAGGTGGTGCATATATTATCCACATCTGTCTGCTACAAATCCTGCTCAGTTTCATGCTTTTAGGACAAATTCCAGGCAGAGGGCCACTGGGAGAGGCTCCATTTCTCAGTACCCCATGCCCAACTCTGTCAGTTAGGCGGCAGCATAATTTCTTTCATAAGGTCTGTCCTAGCCAAAGAAAACATACCCATGCCCTGTGGCAGGGGATCTCTGAAGGGAAAGGACTGTGTTCTGAATTACACTCCAAGGGGAGCTGACCCTAGATCAGATGCCTTAAGACCTGGAAAGCAGTGAGACAGGAATATATCAAAGATGGACTTTATCATTTGGTATGGTTAGAAAATCAATTTTCTATATCTGTAACCGTGGCAAGGATAAAATCCACCTCTCTCATACTCCAGCTCTCTTTTCCCCATGGTATAAATTAGAAGGACTGCATTCGTATTTGGGTATCAACACTGAAGAAACAAGCATCTCAGAGTTGGAGCCAATCACTGAAAAGGATGGAAAAACAAGCCTCCTTTAGAAAAGAAATGGAAAGATGTCATTTATATGCACAGATTAAATTAGCAAAAAATATAGGCTCATGCAAGGTCCCTGCTGTGCTTCCTTATGCATCTAATGGAAAAACTGTTCCTGATCCAGGGTTTTATTATTATTGTTATTATTTGAAATGCCACCTTAGGAAAAAAACTTTCCATTTGATACCCACCTTACTAGGAGAGGCTCAGTACAAAAATAAATAGTTGAAAATGTGCTGTGACTGAAATAGCGTTAGCCAAATTAATGCTAAATTCCCATCTGGACTTCAGCACGCTACCACCCAGAAATATTTTCTGGATCTCATTTCTATCTAGCTTTTTTTCCTTCTTTTTTCTTTATTTCTTTTTTTCTTGAGATTCTCTCCCTTTGGCTATCTTCTGCTGTAAAAGGGTTGGAGGATTGTTATAAGGCCAATTGCTTCTGCCGTAGCATCATTAGGCAGACCTCTCATCTCTAGGAGGCAGATATATTATCATGTGATCCCACTTGAAGGGCACCCCTCTAAAGGTGGTCTTTCCCCCCAGGTGGCTGCTATACATTTTAGCAGATTCATCCTTGGCTGGGACATAAGGAAGCAGTGCTTCGGACGTCAGGGGACATTTCTCTTTGCATCTTCTCATCATGCTTTACACACTGTCTTGATTCTAATTTTAATGAATAAACACCTAGGGAACCAAATACTGCCTCAAATGGAAAGTCTGGACAAAACAGGTAGCGAAACTGTAGAATATTTTCGTATTTTAAAATATTCTTATTTTTGACAGTTCCCAAAAGCCTTGGTACATTGAACAATTCACGTCAATCCCAAGCTTCTTTGGAATGAATTAAATTCTTACTATTTCCGGGGGTGGGGATAAAAACAGAGGAGAAATCCCAAAGTCTAGGCCCTCTTCCAAGTTTAATTACTAACTCACTCTATGACCTTGCACAAGTCATACAACTATCTGGGTCTCTAGTTCTTTATTAAAAAAAAAAGAACACAAGTAATAATAGCTGTCCTGCCAACTTCTTGGTTATATTGAAGCCGATTCTTGAATAGTTGCAAATAACCTTTGGAAGCATTAAAAATGCTCTATGATCACAGCACTTCTTTTTGCCAGGAAGCTCAGCACAGATTATTTTATAGCTTAAAATAATTGTCATTTGAAAATTCAAACTAAAATTCATTGGGCCTCTCTTCTGTGCTAGGCACCATGCTAGGCACGTGATAAATATCTTGAACCCTCATAAAATCCTTGGAAGTTATGTAGTTTTATTCTAAGTTTATCAAAGGAATAGGCAAATCTCAGAGAGCTGAACTAACTTGTCTATGACTGCATTCCCGAGAAATGGTGAAGGGGTGTGAGATCCCAAGACTGGCAGATCCAACACTAGGTGCTAAGCACACAGTATATGAACATATTGTTGGAACAAAAACTTCTTGTTTCAGCTCATGTCAGGGTAGTTTAAGAGTTTCATGCAAAGCTCGTAGGATGGAGGAGGCTGTATCTATTAGACTTGAAGTAATGCATAGTATTACTGGTACGCAGAGTATCTGGAATTGGGGTCTCAGGACCTGACCACTGTGGTTCTTAGCTACGTAGTCTAGAATGAGTGCTTATGGGGTGTGTAGTGTGTGTGTGTGTGTGTGTGTGTGTGTATGTGTGTGTGTGTTGTTGGTAGATAAAGAAAGTAAAGTGCTAAAAGTATATTCATCTTCTCTACTTACAAGTTTTTTAATTTATTGGTGATAGCTACAGCGACTGTCTTTCTTCTTACTAAATGTTAGGTTTTACACTAGGTGCTGGGGAGCAAACCAAACTTGGCCTCACTTCTCACAGAGTTGAGAGTCCAGGTGATGGACAGGTGATAGGAGTGTTTTTGGTTATTCAGAAGACAGACTGTAGCATGGTCTAGGATAATAATGAGGGATTTGGGAAGAAGTGGATACCTGCAAGAGCTATTTAGAAGGCAAAACCCAGTAAGTATTGCTTATGGATTCAATATAGTGGAGAGGGCACAAGGGAAGGGAGAGGGGTGTCCAAGACGACTGCCAAATGTTAAGGCTTGTAACTCAGAAGGAGGCCTCCAGAGTATGGTGGCAATTCCTCTATCATCGGAGAGTAGTGAGGATCATGGTAATGAAATGGGGAGGTTTATGCAAAATCGGTGACATGTATGGGAATTCCATATAGGCATTCAATTAAGTGCTAGATCACTTCTCCCATAGACCGTTTATCATCAACCAACCGACCAACCAACAAACAAAGCTTCCTATTTACCCCAGAATAAAAGTCACACTTGCATGTGCTTATTGGAAACTGTTTCCCCCTTCTCCAACACCCTGCCCTCCATGCTACATTAGCAGGAGAAGGAACAGCTGAGTTGAGCTTCATTCTCTGACCCTTCCCATTGGGTTAAGGTTCAGTCAAAGGTGCTAATGAGCAGAGAAATGGTCAGGAAGCAAGGAAAAGAAAAGGAGGAGAAATCAAATACTCTAGGTCTCACTGCTTACTTAGGATTTACATTTTGCCTGTATTCATAAGGATTTAAAATAAAATTTTTAAAAAGAAGCTTGACAAAAATAAATAAAAATTTATAAAAGAAGGTTGCTATTATGGTGCAGAGTATAACGGATTCTTACCAAAGCTATCAACTTCCCTCCTAGCCTGTCCCTTGCAATACCAGTTTTTACTAATATTACCTCGCTTGTGTTTATTATTAGACACAGATCTTAGTGACTGATGGCTGGAACCGTGGCAGATTTGTGGAAGAGGATATCATTTTAAGGATGTAAGATTTCATCAGAAAATATACTATAAAGCTCTTGACTTCCAGAAGTAAGACAGGACAACGGAGGAGAAATTCCGAGCTCCGGCAATAAACACTGAAGTGCTACAACTGAGTGGACTAAATAAATGGTAACTAAAGGGGCGAATTAAATCAGTTAGCTCTGAAAATCTGTTAACTTCTAACGAGACTTCCTCTCAATGAAAAATAATAGAACATCAAACTAAAATAGATTTTATCAATTTGAATTCCAGTGATGAAAACATTAGTCATAGGTTAAGATATAAGTATCTGGAATAAATGAATCATACTAAAGGAAGATTCAAAATGAACAAACTTGAATTTAAGGTTCACAGAAATTGTCTACCAATCATATTCTTTTCCACCCTTCACTATCTTATTTTTTATTTGTATTTATTTTATTTATTATTATTAACTTATATCTTTAGTTACTAGCTTTAGTTTCTATCTTTATTCTTTCATTAGTTCTCTTACGTGCAAAAGCAAAAGTTAATAATTCAAAATTAAATCTGAATTATGTCTCCTTTGAACCAGTATTTACCTTTTGACGCACATTAGTGAGGCTTTGCTGTTTAGGGGAGGACTCTGTTTTACATTTCCAGGGTGGTTCAAGAATAATTTAGATGACTGATCGAGTTGAGAAAGAAATACGATTTTTCTTTACAGAATTTCAGTTAAATAAGAAAGCTCCTTTTCAGGTAGGATGTCAACATGGTGCTTTCAGGTACTCATGCTGAAAGAGGCTGAATGTCACAGTGAAGAAGCTGCTTCTCACTCAGCCTGGTGGGTCGACCAGAGCCACAGGGTGGGGATGTGAGTCTGCAGATAAGCTGCTCTGGCCTGAACACCCAGGAAGACACATTCAACGGTCTGGTCTACTAGATCCTGAGACCACAAAGCTAGGGAGTTAGGCAAAAGGCCCTTTAGCAAGTTTAAGTTGAAGGAGGAGCTGTGTCTGTGTGTGCTACCTCTTCACACATTCCTCAGGTTACAAGCCGAGGCAAAACTGACATTTAATAAGTTCCTCTAAAGAGGTCTTATTACCACTAGCTTGGTGTCAGTCAACTGACAGAGAAGCGAAATTCACCTTCTGAATTACCCAGCAGCTACTTCTCAACACTTAACCTTTTGCATTTCCTTCGGCCTCAATGAAATGAGCAAAGACTGAATCATTCAACTAGCCGGCTTCTGTAAGGATACATCTATTGCTCAGGAAACAGAAGTAAAAGATACAAAACAATTAAAGGGTCAACGCTACTGTCTTCCTTAGTAATGATGACTAAGCACTAAGCACTATTGCAAAACCTGGGTCAAGCAGGCGAAGGTTTCTATTATTCACACTGATTTGCAGTTTTCAAAATGCATTAGTACATATTCAAGATCTTTTTCTGCAAGTAAAGTAGTGCTGCTTAGGGGAAAAAATATATAAGATTGTTATAAGGTTTTAGAAGCTTCATTTTACATTCAATGGCAATACAGTAAATCCCCTACATATGAACCTTCAAGTTTCAAACTTTTAAAATGCGAACATGCGTTCGCATGTCCAATCACGTAAGTTAGTTCACGTGTCTGGCGTACATTGTCACGTGCGTGCATCCTCTACAAGTGGTTGGGCTTTTGTGTACTTTACCGTACGGTACTGTATAGAGTACAGTAGTACAGTATCTTTATTTCAAGCCCAGGGTGTCCAGAAGCGAGCATAAAAGCAGCGGTGATGCAGCTGGTACTTTTCAAGGTACTGTACTGTACTGTAAAAAACGTTTCCTTTATTTTTTGTGTTTGTTTGGTTTTTATGCGTTATTTGTGTGAAAAGTATTATAAACCTATCACAGCACAGGACTATGTAGCCGATTGTGCTCGTTGGGCGCCTAGGCTAACTTTGTTGGACTTACGAAAAAACTGGACTTACGAACGTGCTCTCCGAACCGAATTCGTTTGTGTGTAGGGGACTTACTGTATAGCACTGGACAATTCTATGTGATTTTTGCTTCTTCTTGGTTCTGAGTGAGGGTATTGGCTCCCTCTTAAAATTCCAACACTAGCACAAGGCCATGAGGGTTACTTCCATAGACACTGCCAGCCGAGCTCTGAATATGTTTACACTCAGGCTTCTATCAAAGAAAATTTTCGAGAAATCTCCATGTCATACATTCTCTGGACCAAAAGGATAAGAGAAAAGGTTTTAATGGTAAATTGGAACATATCCATGATTGGAAGGAGAATTCTATATTTAATGATGAAAGACTACATTCTTTACACACACACACACACACACACATACATATAAATACACACACAATTTGCCCTGATAACAAGCCTAGTATCAACATGGGTACAGTACAGTGGCATTACTTTTTTTTTTTTTTTTTTTGCGGTACGCGGGCCTCTCACTGTTGCGGCCCCTCCCGTTGCGGAGCACAGGCTCTGGACGCTCAGGCTCAGCGGCCATGGCTCATGGGCCCAGCCGCTCCGCGGCATGTGGGATCTTCCCGGACCGGGGCATGAACCCGTGTTCCCTGCATCGGCAGGCGGACTCTCAACCACTGCGCCACCAGGGAAGCCCATTATTTTTGAAGTTGTTAACAATAAGAAAATAGTTAATTATTCATCTTTGAATAACCCTAAAATAATTGTCTTTCTCTTTGTCTAAATAGTTATGCTCCTCATAGTTTCTCTCAAGAGTACATTTTTAATCTTTTCTTTCACTGTCCTTCACCTTTGAGTTCTTAAAGTCAAAAAGTCCTCCACTTTCTCATGAACACTGAATGACGCACACACATTCCTACCTTGCTTTTGACACTGGGGGAAAATAATTGAAATGCACAGTGGATATGCAGTTATTTAAGTGCTGATTGTGTCCACATATCAGCATTTTGAAATAATGTAATCGTTTCAGATCCTTGACAGTGTGTTAAAGTTTAGACATATTCAAACATTCAGATGACCAGTTATGTTAATTTTTTACCTGTCCTTTTGGTACCATATAGGTAAGCCTCTATCCCAAGTATAATGCATCCGAAAGCCTCTTTATAGCAGAAATGCACTGATCTGTGATAACTCAAGAATGATATAAATGATTCTTGGACGTCAAAGAAGTCATTAAAACATTTTAAGACCTAGCTCATAAGGAAATCAAAATCTAAAATCAGCAAAATTTAGAGTAAAATCCAAGAAGTAGGAACTCCCACACCATTATTCCAGCAATAACTATCCCGTGATAAAAGGCAAACACAATTTTAAAAATCTATTTTATGGTTATTATTTATGTAACGCTGGCTTTGGGTGATATTTTTCAGCACGTAGTTTATTTGCAACTTAGTCTAAGTAAGTAGAAATGTTGAAGGAAGAAAGGTATTTCTTTAATTATACAATTTAAACACAAAATGTCACATGAGTCATGCTCTTATATACTCTTTTACTGATTCCATGAAATCTGAAAATGAAATGAAAATAGTTGATTTATGGGTAGATTCTATCTTTAAGGGCAGGAAAAATAAAAAGGAAGCTATTAACCTTTTGGTATTTCCTTTGAGTGTCTTCTAGTTACTCTCCTACAGCAAAACATTACAATTCCTATTCCATCATCGATGTTCTTGCTTTAATGTTTTATTCTATGTTGCTTTTCTCTACAAATGCAATTTCCACTCGCACACTATAACAGGTCACTTTTGGAAGAGATTGAGGGTAGATGTTTTTAATTGGAAGGGAGAAAAGTGGTTTCAATTTAATGAATAAGCTTTCCCCTTCTCATAATTGACAGTCAAAATGAGTGTGGTGGTTTTAACCACACACTTGTCTTCTCCCCTTTCCTTCACACCTGTCAGGGAGCAGATAAAGGTGTGAGAAATGTGACTCCACACTGGTCATGCAGTCTTAAAACATGGTACGGTAACAGCTATCAAACAGTGTTGTGACTGTAAGAGAGAAAAATAGGGCTGCTTTAATTTTAATGTTTGAGCATCGGCAATATATTTGGTTGTCATATACCTCTCTTGTCCATATTTTCTTTGTAGTATTTAATTCTGTGAAGAAGACAATACATTCCCACTTTAGGTTTTAAGAGCCATTAGCGTGTTTATGCATAATGCTTGTGGCAAAAAAAAGGCCATAGTTCACAGTGTCTAGTTAGTTTAGTTTCACGATTTAAATATCAAACCTTGTCATTAATACAATGCTAACACGACCAAAAACTATGCTGGCCTTTCCAAAAAAATATTTATTTGGGGATAATCTTTAAAATGATTTACCAAGTAATTTAAACAAATTTATTAAAATGTTTAGAATGTGACCCAATTTTTATTTTATTTTATTATTTTATTTTGGGGGATGGACTATATAGTGAAAAATAACCCCATGTGACAATTATTTTCCTACAATAACCTAAAAAGCTTTAGAGGCAAGTGGTATATTCTGAGTCCCAAATCTAATTCTGATTGCAAATTTATGTATTTTTGTGAGAGGAGTGTAGAAAAAAATAAATAGATGTTGCACCACGTAGGAAGTTAGAGATGTCCCCATGGCTTTTAGAACAAAGGGAAGGGTACAGTTGCCATTTACAGACACGGTCATAAACGAGGGAGGAGCTATGGGGGTGAGGAATCTGAGATGCCTAGCGCACACAGAGGTGGGTGTGTCAAGCCAGTGTTTATCTAGAACTCTTTAGAGAGAACGTGGCTTCAGATGGGAACTTAAACCAGGATTAAGCCATCAGTGTGTGCATGGAAAGCCATGGGCATGGATGAGATCAACCATAGGCACACCTTGGAGATATCGCATGTTTGTTTCTAGACCACTGCAATAAAGCGAATACTGCAATAAAGTGAGTCACGTGAAATTTCTGGCTTCCTAGTGCATAGAAAAATTATGTTTACACCATACAGTAGTCTATTAAGTGTGCAATAGACTTAATAGACTTAACATAAGCTGTTGTTTTAAAAGACAATGTACATATCTTATGTTTTAAAAGACAATGTACATATCTTTTTTTCTTTAACATCTTTATTGGAGTATAACTGCTTTACAATGGTGTGTTAGATTCTGCTTTATAACAAAGTGAATCAGCTATACATATACATATATCCTCATATACCCTCCCTCTTGCGTCTCCCTCCCACCCTCCCTATCCCACCCCTCTAGGTGGTCACAAAGCACCGAGCTGATCTCCCTGTGCTATGCAGCTGCTTCCCACTAGCTATCTATTTTACATTTGGTAGTGTATATGTGTCTGTGCCACTCTCACTTCGTCCAAGGTTACCCTGCCCCCTCCCCGTGTCCTTAAGTCCATTCTCTACGTCTGCGTCTTTATTCCTGTCCTGCCCCTAGGTTCTTCAT